>NW_021940508.1:483698-902991 GCF_001715985.3 Manacus vitellinus | reverse complement strand
GCAGACTGTGTTACATGTCAGCCTTAAAGGCTGCTCCTGGACTAAAGTTAAAGGAGGGGCTTGAAAGGACTGACTGATAGTAATGTAATATATATATATATAGTTGCCTTTAGTTTGTATAGTATTTATTTGTGTAAATAAATGTATATACTTCCCCCTTCCCCTACAGAAGCCTCTGGCCTGAAAGTTTCTCTCTGGTGTTAGGATAAATTGTTGAGAAGGGGTTGGGGGAAGCTTGGAAGTTGGATTTTAGATTTTTAATGTGGCTCAAACTGCTACAATGCCATACTGACCTAAACTCTTCTTAGGATTCTATTTTTCGCTGCATAAGTCCTGACTGTTCTCCCATTGGCCATATGATTATTAATATACTTTTAGCTTTTGCTGATAACTATCAATGGGCATTGCTTGCTACTACTTATTTTTTCCTATTTCTACTTTCACTTGCCCTTTTAGAACAATATATTTTAAATCCTGCTTATATGAACACAGTTCTGTATTTCTGGGTAGCTAAAAAAACCTTCTTCTAAATGCATACAGAACAACCAGAGGCAGGTTCTGACACTGTTTCTATCAGGAAATTAAAATCTCTAATTTCACTAATGGTATGGGACACCCAGAATGTCTCTGCGTTGAAATCCCTCCCAAAACAAGCATTCAAAAAGGAAACACCTGTCATAGTCCATTCATACCATTCACATTCTCACAAATACACAGCCCAGAGCAAGCAAGAACCTTTCTCACCACCTCAATCTTTGCAGGCCTCCATATTCACCAAAAAAACCAGCAAAACCCAGAGGCTAAAATAAAGTAACTTAGTGTCACTTTTCAGCCATTGAGCTTCTAAGAACTCTTAATTTCTTGAGCTGACACAGACAAAATGAATAACTCCTTGGCCATCCTTTCTGTATTCTATGTCCTCCAGCAACAACATGAGCTAAATTTTTCACCTGAACACTAATGTTAATTAATGTTAAGGTAAATGTCACTGCCTCCTGCTAGCAGAATGCACAGTCTTAGCTTAAACACAAGCTCTGAGAAAATGAAAGATCCTTTGATGGTCAAAGTGCCCTCGAAACCGATTGCCTGTTAGTGAGCACTTGTCCTTGGTTTCCAGTCTGAGACTGAGAAGTTACTCTGGTAAGGTTCAATGATGGACAACAAAAACTCATACACACATAAAGAAGTGTCAAGGCTTGTCTATCCTGATCAATTGGCAGGTGTAACTGAGGAGCTGCCAGGGACTAGTCCTTTGCTCTGAGACCAGCCTCTGCCAGGCACCTCCCCACACAGGGCCAGAGAAACTTCAGGGTTGACTTAAGCTTCTTCAGCCCAAAGAACCCAACTGCCATGGATTTCTACAACCCAGCATATTTATTTTCCCATGACAAACCCCAGCATTAACATAGGCATAGAGCCTGCTAAGGAGGTCCTCTCTGCAATTTTTCTGTCCTGAGTGAGGACAGAGACACTTGCATGCAGGAAATGACTGAATGCTCAATTTTTCATTCTTGCTATACCATACCTTATTCATCCTATACAATGGGTTTATTGCTGGGATAACTACTTTCATGCCATATTTATACAGCACACAGGTATAATGATGGCCTCATCTGGATTTCCTTATTAGCTACCCAATTAGGTCACAGTCTTGCTTTTTATAAAATATTTGTTATCATTTAAGGGTACTGGATTGAAATATATAAGATTAAGATTATCCATCAGGGATTTGGGAAGCTTGGGCTGAAGTACAGCAGGCTCGTGCATCCTCTTTTGCTGTCTCTGCCTTTACATTCAGCAGGTAAATTCTGCCTGTGTGCATGCCAAGGGACAGGTAGTTGACACTGGCCCATTCGCCCATAACCTTGAAAGACTCTCAGAACGTCTGTTTAGCACATATCCCCACTGCTACAGCAAGGAGAACTGCATACATAATGGATTTATCTTGACAGCATCCGTAGATGGTTTTGAAACATTACCTCTTCAGACAGAAAACAGACAGACGTGCATTCCAAGCAATATTAAATAGAGGGTTGAGAATATCTGAGTAACAGCCATCTATTACACAGACTAGAGATGAAACAGCTAATATATACTGCAAAGGCCAAGCAAAAAATGTCAGTGTTTCTGATTAATTATCTCTAATTTTACACAGCCTGGCTTGAAAAAAGCAACGCACATTTCTCCTTAATTCATGCTCATGATTGAAAAATATTTTGGTTTCCCCTAAATCCCACTGCATCTTTTCCTAGATTTCACTTTATACCACACTATAAAGTGTCTTAATTTCTCATACCTGTTTCATGTTTTCTAGTATGATTTTACGAAACATTTAAATAATATTTGATCTTTCAGAAACTGGAAAAAATACCATATTTGTCAAATTTATTGCATTTTCTTCACTGCTTTCCTAGTTCAAAGTCTCTCCTTGCTTTTAGCTTTTTAGTTTTAGCAACTATTTAAATAATTTTGTGTTTAAAATCAGTGTTTAAAATAATTTCATGCCCTCTAGTGGCAGCCCTGCCAGGCACCATGAACTGTGACATTCCTGTGACAAACAATGTAAAAATGGAAGAAAAACAGTTTGTTCTCCTATTAAGGGAAATTTATTATCCATCTCTATGTTTTAAAAAATTACAGTCATCTCTAGTTATGATGAAATAGTACCACCTGCTACAGATAGAACACAAATAGCAAAAAAATAACCCAAAAAATTACATACTGAGTAAGCATTTCACTGAATTTGCTCTTAGAAATTATAGTGATGGAAATTATTCTATTTGTAGCCATTTCCTTGCACAAAGCACTATTCAGTGTGTTTCCTACTTGAGTATTGTTCCATATCCAGACACATGGGTTTTCCAAGGTCCATTAAAGGCTATCATCATAAACAAAATGCCACCACAGCTTGATCTTCTCTCATGGAAAATCACTTTGCTTTTCTTAGTAAAATAGGAAAGCAATAGCATAAAAGAAAAGTAATAAAATACAGAAGGAAATTTTTGACACCTTCAAGAAAAAGTGACTCAAGGTGATATAAACTTCCATTATTTTTAAATTTCAGAGCCTCTACTCATTCACTTTTTTCTAGTTCAAGATAGCTTAAATCTATACATTTCCCAAACAATGTTCCCAAACTTTTTATTTTAAGTCTCTACACCTGATCAGCAAAAAAAATCATACTGCTTTCAAAAACCTCTTGTAGCATATATTCTCAAGGGTCTCAGGGTCTTGAGACACTTAACTGATATCCAATGAGATATATAATCTTTGGTAGCCATTTGGCTTTATTATGGCTTTCGGCTTCACCCCCCTGAATTACAGATCCCTAGGAACATATTAAATAATAGACATTTTCATGGAATCATAGGATATTAGTCTCAATAGGATCAGAATAACATTCATTTTGCCCCTGAAAATTTGATTCCCAATGAAGATGGCAAGATTTCCTGACAAAGCAAAGCACTGAGATACATGCTTTGTGCAATTAAAATGCTCTAAGTCACTATGTGCTATTCTTACTTTGAAATACTTGTCTCTCCTAGTCCAAGAACAACAAGAAACAAAGCTCAATCAATCCAGCTCTTCTGCTTGGCACTGTAGATGGTTATTGAGGGCCTAAGAAGCCGGTTTCTTGAAACACTTTAAAAATTATTGTTAGGGTGGCTTCTAATTCTGCACACAGGTTTTCTTGAAAATAATCACTGGTGTTTTAAAAATGGAGTGCCTGAACACAGTGGTAATGAGAGTTGGCTCACTGCTGGGAAAGGATGGAAAACATCAATGGCAACCTTGTTATTGTTCAAAATTTTCTTTGCAGTTTTGTCCACTAGGGAAATAACAGAGCACACTTCCTCCTTTCTTAATTTTGCCTTACTGATGGCATTAGTGCCAGAAAAACCATGACCCAATTTCACATAATTTTTGTTTAAGTCTTGAGATAAAACTAGAAGGTCTTAGAGAATAACTACTTTAAAAAATTACACATATTTATTTTACAAATATTAAGAAATTAAAAATTAAGAAAAATTAAGAAATATTGTTCTCATTTGCTTCCTAGACCTTATGCCTTCAAATTCTCCTGGTAGTACCTTTTGTCCCTGTTGGACTTGAAATGTTTGCTTCTGTTTGTTTGAGATATAAACACTGAGCCAGTACTTACTAGGAAATATCAGGTCAAATGCCCTGAAGGGAGCAGGGGGAAGCAGAACAGCTGCCACCTCCACCACCAGACCCAAGAAAGTAAGGCAAGTGCCCAGCTCAAAGTTGTCCCTTTGTCTTGCTCTGGCTGTGATAACCACAGCTTGGCAGGCACTGTTGGCATGACCACTTCGAGCAGCAAAATCCCAATTCCTGAACCAGCTTTGCAGGCAAGGTATCCTGTTTGTCACTCCAGGTTGTCCAATGAAAGCAAATCCTAAATATGTCTATTTAAAACAAATCAAGTAGGTCAGCATCATATCTAGTATTGTTCACTTCATGTGAAAAAAAGACTTTCAGAGAAAACAATATTATTGATTAACAACATTGACATTTAGATGAATACGACTGAAAAGTTTGGCAGTTGGATCATATGCAGTCAAATAAATATAAAGCAATAAGTGGTAGAGAAAAGGCAGATTAGGAGCTAATCTTCGTTAGTTTAACCTGTGAGGATTCACAAGAGTGCATAAGATTGTCCAGATCAATGTTAGGAGTAACTTTGGAAGGAATACAAAACCCTAATCACTTACCTCGATCTGTAGCAGTCATAATTTGGGATAAAATCTAAGACCAAGGTTAAACTGACACACATCTACCTCCTGTTGGGGTTTTAGTCCTTGCTCTAGGCTGGTTACGTGGGTGAGGGGCAGCCTGGTGGACTGTGGGTCAGATGCCACAGCAGTCTCTGCATTTTGAAGAAGGGACACAGGCCTGTGTGGAAGGCAAACACTTATGGTGCACTGGCTGCAGGGTCAGAACACTGACTGACAGAAATAGAGCTTTGGCAGTTCTAAGAGCACTGACAGATGCTGATGCAGGGCTTGAGGAGCTCCTCAGAGCCTGCTGGTAGGCAGATGGGTGCCCATGACAAGGCGAGGTCAGGGTGTCTCTACCAGCTGCCAGCTCTCTCTCAGGAGAGGACTGTTGCTTTTTGCCTTAGCAGTGATGTTGATATTGAGAACTGCTCTCTGAAAACTTGCTGCTGCAAATTTAGTGCTTGGGTTTGGAGATGGCAGCACAGGTGATGCAACACAAACGTGTTCCACTGGGCTGGCCACTGAGCAGCTGGTTGTGTGGTGAACTGTGCGGTTCTTTGCGCACTACTGGTATTGGGTAATTGAAACAGACTCCCAGATTTAAGCAACAAGGGAATTTGGGGCTATTATGCTAGACTGGGGTGAGATGATAAATTCAAAAAATGTTGAGCAGACCAGCCGAGCAACAGGAACAGAAACGCACTGTGATAATATGAGCACTATAATATGCATAATTTTGGAAACAATGAAGGTCCAAAGAAAAAAGTGAATAAAAGTAAATTCCAGGTATGAGACACTAAAACCAGCAAGGAAAAGAAGCAGTGGGTCTTGTAGAAAGCAAGTGAATCACCCCCAGATGAAATTATTTGACACAAAGACATTTCAGAAGTAACATACACTCTAAACTACACCAAAGAAATGAGCAAGAACTGTGTATCCATTGGGATGCTGGTATGAAAACATGAAGAACTGGGGCCCACAAACTTGCACATCTCTTCTGAAGAACTTCTTTCTAATTGCTCATTAACAGGTAGAAATCTTTAGAGAAACGTGTACCCAGGCATACAGAGAGAGCTCAAAAGATGATTAATGGGACGGGATCCATGTGATTAGACAACACAGGACCAGGTGCATCAGGAATTTTGAACGGAAACGACCACGCAGGGAAAAAAAGCACCGGGGTGGGGGTACTGAGGCTGTTCCACAGAAAACAAACATCGGTAGCATGACCGCATTGTTCGCTTTACCAACCTTGACATTCCTTTCCCTTGGAAGCAACAGCCAAGCCGGAGGACAGCCCCCAGAACCAACGCAGTCTCCGGGGAGCTTCCCAGCCGGACCCGGGGAAGAACTGACGTGCCTTCGAGGGGTCGGGAGGCACCGGTAGCGTTGGAGCGGCGGAGACCGGACAGGAACCCGGGACAGCCAGCAGCCCCAGGTATCCTGGGATTCCCAGGGGTGTCGGGACCCTCCCGGCGCATCCCACGGGCCCACGGCCGGCAAGGGGCATGGGGCGTGGCCCATCGAACGGGGCGGCCGCTCTGCGCTCGGCTACTCCGCCCTGCCGCTCGGCTCTGGATTAGCGCAACTGGCGACGTGGGACGGCCCGGCCCCGCGCCCGCCGCCGGCACCGGGGGTGGGAGTCGGGAGCGGTGCCGGGAGCGGGAGCCGCAGCGCAGGCGAGCAGCCCGCCGGCGGGACGCGGAGCCCGAGGGCGGCGGCGGCGCTGCTCTGGTGCCCGCAGCCCCGCCGGCGCAGCGCGTGGTGAGGGGGGCCGGCGGCGCCGGGAGCGCCCTGGGGAGCGGCGATGGCGCTACGGGCGCGGGCGCTGTACGACTTCAGGTCGAGAACCCCGGTGAGATCTCGCTGCGGGAGCACGAGGTGCTGAGCCTGTGCAGCGAGCAGGACATCGAGGGATGGCTGGAGGGTGTGAACAGCCGTGGGGACCGCGGGCTGTTCCCGGCCTCCTACGTGCAGGTGATCCGCGCCCCGCCGCGGAGCCGCCGCCGCCCGCCCGCTACGCGAACGTCCCCGTGGGCGGCTTCGAGCCGCTGCCGCCTCCCGCCTCCTTTAAGCCGGCGGCGCAGCAGCCCCCGCCCGAGCCCTTCCCGGCGCCCCCCGCCGGGTACCCCTTCCCGCCCTACGGCGGCTCCTACCAGCCCAGCCAGGGCAGCGATGACGACTGGGAACGACGACTGGGACGACAGCTCCACGGTGGCCGACGAGCCTGGCGCCCTGGGCAGCTCTTATCCCGACTACGAGGCGGCGGGCGGTGCCCCGGGCCGGTAACCGCCTGTCCACTCGCTCCGAGCCGTCCTTGGGCTCCCGGGGCGGGGGACACCCCCGGAACACCCGCACCCGCCCGGCGGCGGCGGCGCCGCCAAGAGCTCGGCCACGGTGAGCCGGAACCTGAACCGCTTCTCCACCTTCGTCAAGTCTGGCGGGGAGGCCTTCGTGCTGGGCGAGGCGGCGGGCTTCGTGAAGGACGGGGACAAGCTGTGCGTGGTGCTGGGTCCGCGGGGTCCCGAGTGGCAGGAAAACCCCTACCCTTTCCAGTGCTCCATCGAGGACCCCACCAAGCAGACCAAGTTCAAGGGCATGAAGAGCTACATCGCCTACAAGCTGGTGCCCAGCCACACTGGGCAGCAGGTGCACCGCCGCTACAAGCACTTTGACTGGCTCTATGGGCGCCTGGCCGAGAAGTTCCCCGTCATCTCCGTGCCCCACCTGCCAGAGAAGCAAGCCACTGGCCGCTTCGAGGAGGACTTCATCTCCAAACGCCGCAAAGGCCTGGCCTGGTGGATGGACCACATGTGTAGCCACCCCGTGCTGGCTCAGTGCGATGCCTTTCAGCACTTCCTCACCTGTCCCAGCACGGATGAGAAGGCTTGGAAGCAAGGCAAGCGCAAGGCTGAGAAGGATGAAATGGTGGGTGCCAACTTTTTTCTGACCATCAGTGTCCCCACGGGCCCTGGTGCCAGCCTGGACTTGCAGGAGGTGGAAAGCCAGGTGGATGGCTTCAAAGCTTTCACCAAGAAGATGGATGAGAGTGCCCTACAACTTAATCACACGGCTAATGAGTTTGCTCGCAAACAAGTCACTGGTTTCAAGAAGGAATACCAGAAGGTGGGGCATTCCTTTAAGTGCCTCAGTCAGGCGTTTGAGCTGGACCAGCAGGCCTTTTCAGCTGGCCTCAACCAAGCCATAGCCTTCACTGCAGAAGCCTATGATGCCATCGGGGACCTCTTTGCAGATCAGCCTCGTCAGGACCTAGATCCTGTGATGGATTTGTTAGCGCTCTATCAGGGGCATTTGGCCAACTTTCCAGACATCATCCATGTCCAGAAAGGTAACACCCTTACATATTTTCTGAAATGATTCTAAGTTTTGTGTATCAGTGATATACAGCAGATGGAGGGACCAGGGGCTGAATTTGCCCTGTGTATGGCTTGCAGGCCTTGGGTTCAGTCTTTCTGTGTTTACTCAGGTAAACTATTGCTAAAAATACAAAAAACACATCAATGACAAAATTTTTGTCCTGTGCCAAAGGTCTAGACATAGTTGGGAGTTTTACTGGTCAGAGGTTGCTCCATTTGACTGTGTATCTCTGAAGGAAACCAGATCTACCGATACTGCTGATACATTAAAGGGCTTGCTTACAAACCTTGGAAATCATGAAGTGGTATGAAAACATCTATTACTCAGATGCATGTTGAGTATCTTAAATCTCTGATCTAGTAGATAATAAGTATGAACTAATCTGATGATGCAGGCACTCCTCTGACTGACCACTGTGTTTGAGGTGTGCATGGAGGTATGTACATTTTGCAGTGTGAGTTTGATGAGATGTTTAAAGCTGCTGGGGTTTTTCTGTTTGGCCAAGCATTAAACTCTCTTGGTGCCTTTGGAAGAATAATGGTCTGCCACAGGGTTCTTAATTGGAGTTGTTCAACCTTTGCCCTCATTGTCATAGCCAGATGTTGCTCAGCTATTACCCTTTCAGCATCTTTCTAGCTGAAACACGCTTTTCAGGTTCAGATTTTTGGTTATAAGGTGCTTTGTGATCCATTAGAAAGAAAGAACTCAAAAATGAAAAAAAAATCTGCTATGCAACTAATGACACTTTTTCAAATAAACAGAAGTTTGTAGCACTATATATGTGGAAATGCTGCTGTTCAAGTATTGATAATCCTACATTCTTGACCATTGCACATAGATGAAGTCCATTTTTCATTCTTTTAGCTGCTTTATTCCTTACCTATAGTTTTCAACTCGAAGTTCAGGAGGGTGTGGGGATTTGAGCTGTAAGAGACACCAAGAAAACATCACATATGCTCTGTAGAAATGGGTATCTGTAAGTTACCTGACAAAATACATGAGCTTTGTTGAAAATTATTTTGGAGATTAATAAGTGGTGTTCTGCATCCCGAGTGAATTGTCACCCATGTGAACCAGTCTTTTTGCCCGTACATGACATTTCTAGGGATTTTTTATCTGGAGCAGTACCTTGAGTTTGACAATAAAAAGGTTGGAAAAGCTTTTTCAGTGGATCAAAAAGACAGACTTGCGGAAGTATGCATTACTGCTGGGAGCATCTGAGGAAACAGAGTTGCTACGAAGTGCACAATTTGCTGTTATTTAAGAAAATAAGCTTTTTGTAAAAATTGTCAGATTTCCATTTTGCTATCGAATCTTGAAAACTGTGAGTGGAAACTTGAACACGCTTAGTATTATTTTGAAGAGAAAAGGGAAGTGTGCAGTCTAACCTTTGAGGAGTTGCTCTGCAGGGTTCTGATAACAACTTTCAAATATTTTTGATTTGGAGAGAAGGGTCACCTTGGAAATGCCTTGTGTTGGGAGCAGAGCATGTTAAAGTGAGTTGTCAACTAGTAGGATTATCTCTAAGCTTCTGGAAAAAAATAAAGGGACAGATTTTTTATTAGGTAGAAAAACCATCAGAGTATATATACTATTTAAATAATACATCCTCAAGCTTTAAGGCTATATGGAATTCTTCACAGAAGTATTTTTAGCGATGAGACTTTGAAGAGAGGACTGGGAATAATAAGGTATATGCTGGACCCATCCCTATTTCTTTTATAGTTTGAATTTGTGCTTTTTGGTTAGGTTTACCCTGTTGAACTGGGGAAAGTTCGTGTAAATACACTTTCGCTAGAGGAGTGCATGAGCATGATGTATGTAGAGTTGATTTAGGGCCATAGCACTGCCCTGGAGCAGCTTGGAGAAATGTCTGGCTGTCAGGCATGAAGCTGCTAATGCTCCAGCACCTCTGGGCTAGCACTGCCTCCAAGACAATATTACCCATGGTACTTACCAGCCATTCGAAGATGGCATATGCTTGAATGGTTGATCTCTTGAGTATCCGGTTCATGATAGGAACAGGGCTAGAGCTGGGTTGTATCTTTGTTGTTGTTGTTCCTGTTACAAAACAGCAAACATGAGGAAAACTGAGAGTTGTTGTTTTTTGCACACAGTATATTGCCGGTTTATTATTTTTAAGAGTTACTTTTAACAAGGTACAACTTTTCAATTTCGATCTGTAAACTTCAGATGAAATTATGAACCATGTGTTGTTCTTACAACATAAAAGCTTTCTTTTAAATTTATTGTCTGGGATGGCTGCCAGTTTTGAGAAATAATGCTGTCTCTATAGTCTATATAAATATCTGTTGGTGATAATAGATCATCTGAAAAATACACTTGATGTGTCTTTCTTCAAAGTGCATTTTATTTTCTAGTGTACAACCTCATTGAGCAGGAAAATGACACCAAAGTGGCTTTATAAAATGTAGAAGCAGGAGCAGCTTGATTGATACATTGCTTAGATGGCCATCCCTTTAAAAGGATGAACTCTGAAGTTGGGAGTAGTGCTCCTTTTTTTTCCCCCTATGAAGTGCAGATATATTGTCCACTTCAGATAAAAACTGAGGTGTGGTGGGGGAAAAACCGGTTTTCCCCCTGAAGTTATAAAATGGTAAACCCCTCAGGGGGTGGTTACCCTTGGGGTCGAGCCAATGAGCGCTTCTGCAAAATATAAACATATCACCCAGACTGGAAAAGAAGGTGGTTGTAGTTGTAGTTGGAGAGTGGCCATGTTGTGAAAGCCACGAGCTGAAGGGGCAAGAGCCCCTCTGGGGGGCCATGGCCACGGCCCCCCAGTCCCCGGCTGGGGTCATAGAAACTCAAAAACAGTGTTAAACTGGACTGAGGACTGTGACTGAGAAGCTGGGAGTTTTTTCCCACTGTAAGCAACAGCAGGAGCAGTGGCAGAAGCAGCAGCCTACGGAGGGCAGTGACAGAGAACCAAGAGATAAGAGAGAAGCAACAGAGACAGCATGCAGCCAAGGAAGACACAGAGATCTCTAATGGAGAGACAGAGAGCAGGACTAAACCCTGCAGAGACAGAGTTTGGGGTAAGAACTGAAACCAGACCCCCCAAAACCCTTTTGAGACCCCTCTTAAGTGGAGGGGGTGGACTCCTACCAGATAGAAGTCCGAAAATGCAGCATGCACTGCAGAGAGAGGAACTGAGAAGCTCAGGCTTCCCGGAGCTGGACCAGGACGGCTGAAGGAATGCGGAGGAGGGCTTCGATCCCCCTCACTGCTCTGAGATCAGAGCACAGGAGCTCTGTAAGGGAATTTGAATCCCTTGAGGATAGGGACCGTCACGAAGGCTTCTGCACTTCGTTGATATGATGTGGTGAAGTGACCTTTGTCCTGGTGAACACAGCCCATGGAAGAAAAAGACCCTCGCTTAGAGTCGAAGGGTCGAGAGGGGCTTGGAGATCCCCCTCGTGTGTAATGAAAAGTGATCCAGCTACAGCTGCTGCATGAAAGAGAGAGAGATAGACTGCTACCCTGGAGAGACTGCTGCTCTGAGAGTGGAAAGGATCTCTTCCTTCTTCCTTCCTGGACTTTTATTTGGAGAGAGGAGAGATGTGATCCATTGTAAATACTGCTTCATCATGGTAGAGATAGTTGAGATTGTGTGTGTAATGTATTGTAATATTTATGTGAAAAGTCATTGTAATATAATCCCTTCCCCCCCATTGTGAGTCTTGTGTGGTGTCTGGAAAACCCATCTCACACTGGGCTGAGATGTGGGAGGGGGGCTTGGACTTGAGAATTGGATTTTGGGGATCTCAAACCATTACACGAGGTCATATTCCCATAGACCTGAGAAGGACTGAAAAACAAAGGCAGCTGTACCCAAAGCATGCCTATGTCTGTGCATAGAATGTTTAACTGAGTTGTCTTGTTATGGCTTTGCTCTACTGCAGCTTGTTGAACAGCTGCTGAATGTGGTTTGAAAATGTGGTTTGGATTGAGAAGTCTCCATGTCTGGGGTTTTGTTAAAAATTTCTGCAACTTCTGCAAAAAGAATCACAGAGGCAAAAGTTTCCCTCCATGTGGGCTTTGTCTTTTTCCCTAGAATTATGCACCAAAGCCATGTAAGCCGTGCTGTTGCTTTGTCTGCATGTTAGCGAGAAAATGTGTTAACTGTTGTGCTTTTAATTGCTCTGGGATTCAGGTCTTTCTGTCTTCTGTGCTGAGGACATCACACATGATCTTATTTGTGTAATTTGTGTAAAACTTACGAACCAATGGACTCTGGAAATATTTTCAAACTGTTTATTATCTTATTAATATTGCTAGTATTTCATGAAATGGAAGTAGCTTCAGTAGGAGATATTAAAAGATTCCTTTGTCTCTTTCATCTTGAGTACCCAGTGTTGAAGGAATTTTCTGTAGGAAAGGAAGAATTAAATTTCCTGCTTCAGGAGTGACAGAGGAAGGATTTAAACATTCCTGTACCACGTGCCAGTTGAGGATCAACTGGTCAATGCTTTGTGAGAGACCTTACCTTGTTTCGTATGTGCCTCAGCCCAGGTCTGAAGATTCATTGGATTGAGTCCTACAGCAAAGAATGTGCCAAGTTGGAAACCCTACATTTCTGTCTGGAAATAATTGATTTGAGAGCCACACTGAAGGTGGCATAGAGCATATCAGTACCAAGGCAGACATCCCTTACAAACAACTAGTTGTTTTATAGGTTTTGTTTGGAAAACTAAGTCATTAGGGGAAGACTGACATCTGTATGGTAGCTGATGGCAGAGTGGTGTCTCAAGCTTCTAAATACCCAGATATTTTTATGAGTCCAGCCCTCACCCCCCCATAGGTAAATGCTTCCAGAGTGCTTGCTTGAAAATATTCCTGTGCATACTGGTGGTTTTTTTGGAATGGAATATACAAATATGTCAGACAGATATACTTGTACCCAGTTTATTTAGCCCCTGGCAAAACATTTGCAGAAGAGGGATATTAAGTTCCATAGGCTCAAAAGCTAAGCTGCATTTTTGTAATTTTCTATTGCAAAGCTGGTATATCTTTCAAGAAATACTGGATTCAGTTGTTTTCATTTTGAGAAGAAAAGCAGCTTCCCAACTTCCTTTGTAATAATACCTTCTTTTTTATGTTTTTAAGGTCTATTAGTGGAAATTCCCTAGGCATTCTTGATGAAATAATTTCTACATATTAATTGCTAGAGTTTCACTCAACTGATGAGATCTTCCTACTTCAGTAATCTTCAAAACAAATGCTCACTGCAGGCCCATGCAAGTTCAGGTTCAGAAAATTTGTGCACTTTTGAGAGTTGCAGATAGGATATGCTAGTACTCTGGCTTGTCATGCTTGTCTTCATATTTGCTTAGTGAGAGTAGAGAAGTTGGGGGCATTTGGGATTTTTCTTTCAAGTTTTGTTTGAGGAATTACTATAATTAGCCTCTTGTCTTTCCTGAAAGTGGAAGCAATACTGACTAACGTGCTGCTTTATCTCTGCCTTCCAGATTTCTTCTTTCCCTAACGTTTGCAAACTTCTGGTTATGATTTTTGCAAAACAGATCTCAGAAAGTGGTCTAAATATTTCTAAAGATGTAGGCAGCGATTCCATTTCCTCTGCATGCCAGGATTTAAGGGAATTATTTTTAAAAATATCTGAGTGACCTTTTTCTTCTTCACTGTGAAAAGTAAAATAAGGCAAGTGGTCTTATTGAAGGAAACTTAATTCTAGACACTGGCTTTGAAGAATGTGCTGTGTTTTTAGAATATCTTAGAAATTTGTAGGTGAAAAATCTATATGGCTGTAAATGCATCAAAATTTCAAGCGTCACAAAAATCCAAAGAGCACTGAATCCTGGAACTCTCTGTAACATTTTCAGCTTCCTCTCCTTCGCCCGCACCCCTTCAGGGGGAAGGAGTGGTATGTGTGTTCATGAATAAATCAGACTGGTTAATATTGACACCTAAAATTTTATATCACAGTGTAAATGCAGTGCTTTTCTCTCATGCTTACTTCCTAATCTCTTCAATTTGTTATGCAGACATATTTTTTCCATCCCTGTTTTTCATTTTATTCACCTTTGGGGTTTTTTTCCCTTCCTCTGTCTCTCAGATGCATATACTTTGCATGGG
The DNA here is from genome assembly GCF_001715985.3 of Manacus vitellinus. NCBI lineage: Eukaryota > Metazoa > Chordata > Aves > Passeriformes > Pipridae > Manacus > Manacus vitellinus. Next base: position 888,760 of record NW_021940508.1, on the reverse strand, counting down.
GTTCAGCCCAGGTAGGTACTGGGTAGGAGCTGGGTATGTAATCCTAGCCAGATGACCCTTACAACAGTAAAAAGAGATGGGTAGATGCACTTCCTCTGTATAAGGACTTTGGTGAGAAAGGATGTTCTGCTCCAGAATGGCTTGTATTTTTTACCCTGTCAGCCTCCCCATAGCTGTTACAGTGGTGATGTAGCATTGTCTGCTTGCTGCTGCATCATCCAGTATTGCCTGCCAGTATTTGAAGGTAACCTCAAGGAAATGGAGATGTTTAGATAGCTAAAATGTGAAAGAATCTTCACATTTAGAAATTCTATAAATTTGCATCTTCCTTAATCAGAGGACAGGAGTAAGCAAGACTAAAATTGAGTAACAGCCTTACTTAAAGGAGATTAAACAGGAACAGGAAAAAAAAGGACTGGTATGCCCTGTCTGTCCAAAAGATGCATGGATCTTTTTTAACTGTGATTCTTTTTCACTTTTCTGCAATCTCTATAGCTTTCTAAGGGAGCAAGATTTATGCTGTCATGATGTTTTCCTTTCCTATTACCTTTTGAAACCTGATAGCCTGATATCAAACACATTCAGTGACAGAGAGACATTTCATAGCTGATAAAACACCAGTAGTTTCTTTTTTAAAACCAACTGGTAGCAAAGAAAGAGTATAACTGTTCCTCCTATGGGAGAAGCTGCATGTGTTACTGCAGACTGGAAAGTCTGTGCAGTCTACCCTCTTTGTGCCAACAGACTGGAGAAGTTTTAGTCAGAGCTCAGACCTGTAGGTTTGACCACAGGCAGTGTACTTCTGTCTCTTCTGTGCTCCCAGGTACTTGCTCACTGCAGGCAATAAGGCCTTGTCTACTGGAAAAACCCTGTGGGCAACTAGGGAGTAGCAGTGTAGACACTGAAGAATTAAAAGTTATATTGTAGGAAGAGGAAGTAATTTTGTTTCAGAAACCGTGTAATACCTTTGGGGTTGAAGTATATGAAGATAGTGAGATGGTTCTCTTGAAGATCAGAGGGCTCCTGGTCTGGCTGAAAGGGCTTCTATCCAAACAGAGGAGACGAGAATTGGTAGGCTCATTCCATCCAAATAGGGAACACAGAAATAGGTAGACTAAAAATGGAAAGAAGCTCCCATAGCTCTTCCAGTTCTTTGTTAGCATTATCAAACACAAATAAGCTCTCTGACTGTTTTGCAAATCACCTTTGAAACAAGGACATGTTTCAGCCTTTCCAGCATCTTTCCATGAGTTCATTGTTAGACTTTGTTTGAACAGTTGAAATGCCAAGTTAATGTGTGCAGACTGTATAAACATATCCAGCTGGTACTTATGTATTTTAATTTGTGTGGTTCAAATAGCACAGATTTGAAAATTCGAATTGAAAAAAATGAAATTACCTTTGGCTGAGCCCCCAAAACATGAATCTTATCAGCAGATTAGAGCAAACAAATGGCACATGCTTTCTGTGCAGTCTACTTTGCTTCTTTCATGAAGGCTGTGAGGATTAAAATAAAATGAAAAAAAAAATAAAAATTAAACAATCTGTTCAGTTCTTGCCAGTGGCTTTGGGTTATTGTAGCAGAGCAGGAAGAATTGTGATGTTTTCAGCCTTTGTTTTAAGTACGTACACATCATGGGTACTTCTGTAATTATAATGAACAAAACTACCCTTTTCATGCCTACCTGCAGTTCATTCATTAATAATATGAAAAGCAGATTCATCCTGTGATTTGGAGTTTTCATTACTTTGTTGTCCCATGCAATTTACTATTCTAATTTTTTTAGAATTTTTATGATTTTTGAATTATTTTTATTATTTTTATGATTTTGAATCTATATGAGTGAATAGCTATGCTGGCTTACTGGCAGTATACTGAAGAAGCTAATTTTTTATATAATATGGATATGCATGATATTATTATAATGTTCATGTGTTCTGCATTTGTATTATATAACATTTTTAATTGGTTACATTAATGATGATTTACCTTGAGTATTTTTTTTTATGCAATAAGAGTTGTACTTCTTTTTGTCCCTACACAGAAACTGCAGCATTCACATTTCTAAGAGAGAGCAATTAAAGGGTACTAAGAAAAAGTGAACCAGTGTCTGCATTTCATTTTGATCCTGACTCTTTTCCTATAAATTTGCTAAATTGTCTATGCATGTTGTATTTGCTCATCTTAGGACAGTAGTGGAGCTAAGCAGATAATTATGGAGAAGCAAACACCATAAATTGTGTTCATTCTTTGCTTTCCTTTTAGCGTTAACATCCAAAAGCAGGTGTTTTGTTGTGCCCCAGTAAAGAAGTAAGAGTCAGCAGAACTTGCATTTATACTTGCTCCTCTCAGTAATGGTGTATGGATGTTGATATGCAGTGTCTTCCCCTGTTCACACACATCCCATGAATCTTACAAAAACTTTGAAAGTCACCATTCAATATAATGACGCTTACGTGCATTCTAGAGAGGAGGAGACATTTCTGTTCATTTGTTGTTAACCAGTTCTACTGAAAATCTCTATCATGCATGCATAGCATAATTGCTGATGGTTGTTGTCTTGAAGTCAGCACTATGAACTGAACAGGGCATTTACTAAAGCTCTTAAGTCTGTAGCATCTTTTACCAAAAAACACCTGTAATTAGCATCCTAACTGGGAAAAACTAGTCTTCAGAACCTGTGACAACTGAACTGTAATAGACCAACTCCTATTCTGGAAAATGTGTTAAAAGCTTGTTTGATGCCCCATTTAGATGTAAACTAGTGAGAAGTACTAAAAAATTTCTGAAAGGTTTCATCTTGGTACTTCTGCAAATTGCAATTATTTAAATTTTCAAGTGTATTCCTGAAAAACATGACTAGCTTTCTAATGGGCAAATGTACTGCATTTCTGCTGACCAACCTAGTTTATGTTTTATTCTTTTCTGTCCTTGCTGAAGCCAAAGAAAAACTCCTTAAATGGTACATGTGAGTGCCAAAAAGTACAGAGTGCCTTAGAATTGGGCAAAAGCAGCATTAGTTAGTGCTTGCCTCTCAGGCTATGGTGCAAAATGCTATATTTGTGATAGAAAACAGCAATATACATAGTTTAGATGGATTTTAAGATCAAATTGTTCCTGGTGGGCCTCCTTTCAGACATCACTGTACGTACTTGTAAAGTCAAAACTCTTCATGAACACAGCTTAAACATGCTTTACTGACTAAGATAAGGTCATTTGTTTGCTTAAAAAACTGTTGGTGTACAATACATCAAAAGACAGCGTTAGTTTTAAATCGCTGCATTCACAATTTGAATGGAAAGCTTGCATCTCATCTTGCATGTTTTTTTTGTGTGCGGTTACCTAACACTGTGGGGTTTTCTTTTAATTTTGTTAATGGCGTTATGTGCGGCAGTAGATGTAATAAACTGGTAATTCTGTAATGTTTCTTTCATTTATTTTACCATCATACTCTCATCTCCTTTTATGAACTCTTCCAAAGGCAAACTATGGCGTGAGCTCATACAGCAGTGTGGTGTAGCATGGCCCAGGAAGACATTTGTACTGGAGGTGCTGCACACCAAAGCTTGTAGATTCCTCTGGGGACTCTGGAACTGAAATGGACATTGACAGCGTGGGAATTTAAATAGCTTTTCAATAATGTGATCATTTTGGAGTCTCTGACCATGCACTGGTATGATTAGAGTCCTTGTAGGTTTGAAGAAATAAATTGGCCATGTATGTTCTTCCTGTGTATGTTCTTCCTATGTGTGTGTACACTAACTGGCTGATGTATGCTCAATGAGTCTAACAGGTCTTAATAATCACATTATTTAAATTTTTAAAAAATATTAGTTAGACATGTATAGTGTCCATTAACCCTGGCAGTTCTGTAAAATTGACGTTTGACACTGCAATCTAACACCATTGTTAATCAGTTATATATTAATTAAATCAATTTATATGTTAAAACCATCACATGAGGTTACAGTTAGTTAAGTTTCTGAAATCTGTAGCAAGGCTGTTTTATTTGTGTGTGATCTCTGAGTTGTGTAGATTAAAAAGTGACTTCATTTTGAACTGAATAATTCGTCTCTGTCAGCTTTCAATGAGCTTTTCTATAGGGTAACTGGAAGAACAAATAATTCTATCTAGTGTTAATAATCCTGCAGTCAGGCAGTGTTAACCTAGATGTCAGCACAGTACTGTAATTTAAAAGCCTAGATTTACAGGATAGTATTATGTTTTTTTGGGCTTTTTTTGAGCAATGTGCAACAAAAAACTATTGTTAGGCTGAAGATCCCATAAGCATTATAGCCATTTTTATGTACCTACAAAAACCCCTGTAATGCTAAAGTAATTGCAGTTCAGTGTATTTGATTTTTATATTTCTAACATTTCACTTTGGAAAAGAGAATGTTATTAAAGTGGGTTTGCATCCTTAAGGAGAAAAATAGCATCTTTTAATTTGAAAGACTGTTTTTGAAAACTGTGTTGTGTTGACACTTACTGAAAGAGCAGGTGGCTTCAGAATTTTGCCTTTGGTGTTGAAGGTGACTTGCTTTTTTCAGTGTAAAACTGGAAAAAAACCCCAGGTTTTAAAGGAGCAACTCATTTCAACATTAGTAACTTTTCCCTGGGACATTTCTTTTATACAGTTCAGTCTCTACTGGAAAAGTCTTCTGGTTTTAATTTCAGGCAAATTCCTATTATGCTGCTTTCCATTATAAATCTTGGCCAGAAAATGTAAAGAATTTGCAGAATCTTAGTGTAGGCTTCTTTTGTTAATCAGTGCTCAGAGCATTCTTAAGAAAATAATCTGTCAGTGTAGCAAAATCTCTGTTCTGTTACACACTATTTCACTGTGAATTGAGAGGGGGAAGTTTGAGGGCTTTTTTTGGAGTAGGATTTCACATTATATGTAACCTCATGCAATGCTTCTGCAACTTCCCTTGAAGCTAATGATTGTAGCCCTGGGCTGAGCTGGGTCACATAGCCAGGCCATTGATAAAACCAAGCCGTCTCTCTCCCCTCCAGGCCAATTGCATTTTTTTGTTGGATTAGTCATTTGAGACATCTCATAACAACATCTTTGCTAGATCTGGGGTAGAGGGACAACCCTGTAGACCGACATGTTCTGGCAGCAGTCTTCTGGGTGAGAGATGTTTCCATGCATGTGAGCTACCCCTGGGTAGCTTTTTCAAATCTTTAAGCAAAGAGCTGTAGTTAAATGATCTTATCATTAGGTAAGGAAAAAGAATTTCTAGTTACATTATCTGGTTTTACATCCTTTTATGAAAGCAGCATCATGAATATGTTTTTTCCCTTCCCATTAGAGATGGTGTTCAGGTTAGAACAATGTCTTGTAATAAAAGTAAAGCAAAGTGAGTTATTAGACAAGTTCAAAGCTCTCACTTCATTAGTGTGCTTTGAAGGACGCATCATTCATACTATTAGACCATTAATACGATGAACAAGTGAATGATGTGGTAATGGAAGTTGTTCTACTTTCTAGTAAGTAACGAAGTAAATGTTATCTTGTAGCTTGCTGATAGTAGAAAGATGAAGTCAATCTTGAGTGTTTCTTAAAAGATCACAGTGTTTTCTGACCCTAACTGTGCAGCCCTTTCAGGGAACCATCTCGGCTTTGGTCTTCTTACTCTCACACAAATGAAGCCTGTTGACTGTACTCTCAGCAGGTGCTGCTGCTCTTTGGCTCCTGATTGCATATGCTGGCAGGCACAGGGCAGGCCTGCCTTCTGCTGAGATTGAGGAGTTCAGTGAAGAGCAGTCTTGACTGCAGTCTGCAAGAGCTGAGCCCCAAAACTTTTGCCTTCTGGTCACATTGCAGACTGCAATTGGGACTTGTGTCATGTACATAGCAAGCAAGAAGAACCAGTGTGGGGCTGGCTGCTGGCAGGGTGCTCAGGTCATGCAAGTGGAGCACCTGGGGCCACATGTACATCAGCATAGGTTTACAGGAGTACACGTTACTTATTGTGTGCAGGGAGAGTCAGTGTATGGATCCAAACACACTCTTAGTTCTCTTAGTTGACTCTCAACCACAAATTTCAAAGCGTTTATTACTGTAATAAAACTGCAGGTGGTGTGAAAATGTATTTTGACTCAAATCTGAGTTCTCTCAGGTTCAGGATTTTTATTTTTTTTTTTCTGAATGTATATAACTTCTCCTGCCTTGTTGCAACCTTATATTTGCATAAGCAGCTTACTCAATAAACTTCTTTTTTTTCTCATAACTCCTCAATACCCATTTAAGTTGCTGTTTGTATAGTGTGTTTTATGCTTGAAAGTATTTATTTCTATCAGAAACTCTACATTCTCCCTGTTTTCCTGACTGCTAGCACAATACACTAGCACCAGTTTTGGTAGCACAAATTTTCCTTGTTAAACATGTTTATATCATCTTGTGTTGTCTAATCTCATACTTCAAAACAAGCACTGAAACGTGTGAATTTCTCTTAAGCCTTTAGCTGCATTCAGTGAGCATCACTGTAAGGCTTTGGGTAGTGAAAAACAGCATTCACATATGCTTTTCCCCACCTTTAAGAACAGAAATAGATGTAGCACAGCTTTTTGCAGCATCTTTGATCCAGGCCCTTTTCCCTGTTTGAAAGTTAGTCGTGATCACTTGGACATGACTCTTGACAGAAGGTCTTTTCCTTAGACCAGAAGCATTAAATGCATGGGCAGGACTTTACAGAATCTGTACATCCGGATCTTAAAAATCCCCAAGAATTTATTTTTATGTATTCCATCCCTTTGGGAATAGTGCATTGGCAGATATTTCTCCCAGGCATGTACTCAGCAGGAGTCTTGCTTGAGCTAATATGCATTAGGATGTGGCTCCTTCTGTTTCTTTTTCCTAAAATTTGTTAGTCTTTTCTGGGACTGCCATAATTCTACCTTTTTTTTTTTTTTTTTTACCTACATCTGGCTTTTTCTGTTTGTCCAAACCAATACTAGGTATTCACACAATTAAAATCAGAAGCAGGAGAAGTTTCTGCAGGTGTACTTTTAGACTGGGGGTCTTGCTCGCCTCAGCAGCCTGCGGGCTGTGAGGTTCTGGATTAGGCGTGGAGTGTGATGGATCAGTTAGGGAGGATGGAGGTGGGGGATTTCATGGTGTACAGCCTGTAGTGCAGCAGGCTGGGAGTTGTGGGCTGGGAGCCATTAGAGGTTACCATCCCCTACCAAGGCATCTCTGCGCAAGGCCCTTCTTTTCACACAAAGAGCTGCTTTCCAGTCCCCAATTCCTTCATGCTGTTCTTCTCTTCCAATTCACCGCTAGAAACCTGCATGGATTATTGAACCCTCCACATCAATGAATCTCTGTTCCAGCTCAGAGTTTTGTTCACAGGGATTCAAATACAGGAAAAGTAGATTATGGAAAGGTGTTTGGAGAAAATTTGGGTGTGTTTTGTTACTAAAGCTGCTTGCAAAGCCATTTGAACTAGTAACACTTTTTTCCTACAATTTGCTAAACTAAGTCTTGCAAACTTCAGTATATGCTGACCAACTTAAATATAACATTTGAAGACAAATGATTATTTGCTTCTTAAAATAAAGCACACAGATGCTTTTTTTTTTCTGTGTGTTTAGAGAGGATTCTTTTACTGTCCAAAAACAAGATAAAATTTTCTCTCTATTAAGTTATTTTAAGATTAGTTGTTTTACCAATAATTAAGCACTTCATTTAAAGGCATTTCAAAATAAAACCCAAGCAATTTTATACTTACATATATGTATCAATTTTGTCATATATTGCTGATATCTGGTTGTAATCTGTCCAGGTTTTAAAGGAAATTCCATTACAGGACCAGTATGAATCCGTATGCATTAAGAGAACATTGTTAATGACTGTAACTTTTCCCTTTGGATTCCTTCCCTAGTTATAAATCTTCCTTTTCTTTAATGGCAAAAAAATACAAAATTTATCTAATCTGGAAGGCTTTAGTGTTTGGTGATGTATGTTTTTTATTAATGTAAAATAATTTGAAGATTATACATGCACCAGAACTTAGTTATGCTTTCAGGTGCTGATGCTGTAAAAGTATTTTTCTTCCAGTTTGGTCATTCTAGAAATAACGTCTAAAGCTGTTTCCCACATCACAGCTGAAGAGTTGTCATGTTTATTTAACCAGCTCCATCTGGCTTCCAGTAAGTCCCAAATTTCAGGGTTTTGCAGCCGTGCATGGATTCCTGTCGTGCCCGCAGAGCATAGAAAAACTTTTTGCTAAGCCTGGTTAACTTTGTTAAAAGAAGCATTCTTTTTACAGGAGAAGGGATTAAATGTTTTTCAGATCGTGCCCTACCTCACAGATTCCTCACTCCTGAGAGGACAAAATGCAGATCTTTTGGCACAGTCCCACTGCTGGCACCACTGCATATGAAGAAGATTTTTCAGTGATGTTTTTTTGGGCCAGGCTGAAGATGATGTGGTCAAACCAGTGCCAAGCTTTTAGCCACATAGACATGCAGTGGGATCCAGGAAGGTATGGAACCTTGCCACCACCCTGCAGCCCCCAGAGACAGACACTGTCCTTGGCCTTCAGCCAGTTCTTTAGCACATCAGACTCAGCGTGTGACCTCTGCCACCTGAATATGTGTCCTCAGCCATGCAGCCTGTGGTCTGTGCTTAGCTTGTTAATAACCTCCCTGCCACGGTTTAAAAAAGAAATGTCTTTCTGCAGCCACATCATACCAGAGGGGAGTTTCTTATGCACACGCTGGAGAGCTCGTACCAGGACTGCAGACAGGAGATGCCATGTACAGCATAGCCCAAGTGCAAGTTAAGCAGAAAAATATGATTTTAAGAGCAGAGAAGTACTGATAACAGTGAAAGTATTTTCTCAGTGTTTGCAATTAAAAACAGTCTCCACCTTCCCCCACTCCCACAACAGTTAACAAGTTGTTGTTAGAAGCTGAACAGAGAAAAGTCATGCAGGCTTCTCTCATTTTAGGAATTCCACATTTTATCTATAATGCAAGACATAACCCCTATTCAGTTTCTCAAATGCAGCAAACTCTTTTTACCCAAGGCTGCGAAATCATCTGATATTTTAACTTGCTTCCTGTAAGAGTGTACCCTCTATTCTACCTGTCTGCCTGGTGAGGGTTGGAGATGGTCAGGGAATGGGCCACAGCAGGCTGGGGAATGTGAGGAGCACCTGAGTAAAATGTAATGAGCAGCAGCCATGCTCCCCAGTCGCCTCCCAGCCTGCTGTGTACACGGCGAACACAGACACATCCATGCACAGTCATGCTCCAGACCTGAATTGCAGGGATGTGTCAGGGCACCAGCAAGAGGCACATTTAAAATGGTTTTCAGACAGGCACAGGAAGACAAACAGTGCTTACAAACTGCATTGTAACTGTTCAATGGTGTTTGCCATGTGTGGGTTCAGGCTGACAAGAAGACAAACCTGCTCCCTCAGCAGATAGAGTGAAGGGTTTTACCTCTGGAATTTACAGGCAGAGAGGTTTCTCCATTAGCTTTCTGGCAAGTGTCAGTGCAGGGGGTACATAAAAGCTCTTCTTTGAGGCAAGAAGGGAGCCCTGTCCGTGAACTGTAGTCACATGCAAGAAGTGTAATCTGAAAGGAGAGTTAAGACATTACAAATATTTAAAGGAACAAGCATCTAGTGAGAAGATAAAAGCTGTACTGATCTGATTAATTTTAGTTGTATGAATAAAATACACACATAATATTTAAGGCAAAGAAGTTGCTCTATGGGAAATTGAGTCCAAGAATATGAATGTCTTAAGGCATATCTTGATATTCTGTCATTTTATGAGTCTGCTTTGGGTGTGTCTGTTTTGGGTGATATTTTGCTTTTGTAGGATGTATGTGCTTTAATTAGCTATTTGGAGAAGAGGTACCATCAGTTCTTTTACTCTGTTTTTCTACTAGTTTTACAATGCTATGTAAGGTCTAACTGGGCATCTGTGACTTTGGAATAAACCACTAGTTCTCTAGTACTCAATAATTGAAGCATCTGTAGTGTAAAAGCAAAAACATGTCTTGTCAAGATTTTGTGTATTAAGATCTGCTTTTGACATTTCACAAAGATTGGTAAAACTGATATTTCATAAAGCCTTAATGAGGATATTTCTCTGGGGTTTATGTAGGCTTAAATTGATCTGACAAGTTTTCTAGTGCTTTCACTTATTCTCACTACTGGTATATCTCTCAGTTATTCTCTGAAGGACATCATGTGATTTTTAAGGTTGTAAAATAGGCATGTTTTACTAACTTTTCCATGCTTGAGCCTTAAAAACTGTTGTATTTTGCTTTTTAAAGAGGATCCACTGGTCTGTGATTTTTCTTACATGAAAAAGCTTTTATTCCTTTTTCATTCACATACGTACACGTATATGTACACATAGGTATGTACACATATAAATACAATGAGAATAAGCCTTATACAAATCCGTGTTGTTATTAAATTACTTGTTAAAGTTCAGTAGTCAAGTCTACATGGTCCTCACCCTTCAACTGTTTCGTTTTGTTCTTTATGCAGGAGCCCTTACCAAAGTAAAGGAGAGTAAGCGGCACGTGGAAGAGGGGAAGATGGAGCTCCAAAAAGCTGAGGGCATTCAGGAACGCTGTAACATTATTTCCTTTGCAACCCTTGCAGAAATTAATCATTTCCACAAAATTCGTGTGAGGGACTTTAAATCACAGATGCAGCATTTCTTGCAACAGCAAATACTCTTTTTTCAAAAAGTGACACAAAAGCTAGAAGAAGCTCTTCACAAGTATGACAGTGTTTAGTCTCTGAGTTGTGGACTTCCCTCAGCATGAACGTGACCCAGGCAGCAGAGCAGATGCTGCTGAAGAGCTATTGCCAGTGGTAGATGGCGGTACAAGGATGGGTTTGTGTTCACCTGGAACCCAGGTTTAATCTCCAGTTATGTAGAAAGGAAACAGTTATAGCACTATGTAGTAGAAACAGTACCACGAATTGTAACTAAGTTATACTGTATATGCCTACACTACCATTGTAACTTTTCTGAATAATGAGTATACTATTTGCCTTATTGCTTTTTGAAATACGGTATTTTAGTGCATACTTTGTAGACCTCAAAACCCTTTGGGTCTTTAAGGAAGTTGGCTAGATAAAAGCCTGCTTCAGATGCCTTTTTACTTTCCTAGATTTGGATTTCCTAAATTCAAACAATTCTCTGTTTACAGACTCCTACTAGAGCAGCTATGTGATTCTGTGCCTTTAGACTCTATTTTTCTTTTTCTAGTAAGTCACATTTTTATGATTGAATGAATGAATGGTTGATGCCTATGACAGAACTGATTATGAAACCTCACACTAACTGGAAAAAAATCAGCTGTCATCCAGTTTGCATAGCAAGTACTGTCTTATGACAAGTGTTGGCTCAAAAGGGAGAATTTAAATTTATTCACACTTTCCCTGAAAATGGAGACTACTTGTTACATGTTCTAGCATATTAAGCACATATACAGCATTACTGTGAGTGAAAATTTGAAGAGCTAGCCTAATAAAAATTACATATATCAAGGGGATATTTCTGCAAGCTATGTGGCTGCAATATTTTTTTTTTAAGTTTCAAATGATTTGCTCATTGTTCACTTGCTGATTCAGTTTAACTTCAGACTTGCATCTGCATTGCCAGTTGTCTGAGTTGAAACTCCACTGTGATTTGTTAGTTTACTAAGTTAAAAGTTTTCAGGGATGTTCAGTAATATAAGTGATCTGAAGTAAGTCTTGGCTGAACTGACTTGGAAAACAGGTGACATTTTTATGTTTGTAACACTCAAGAATTAACAATTGTCTTAATTTTTGTATAAATATTTTGACAAGCAGGGTGCATTTATATATGTAAACACTATCTTTTAAAGAGTTTTATGGCTTATTTCGCTTGAAATGGGTATTTCTTAGGTATTGGTTTCCTTCTTATAGGTCAGTATGAAAGAGGGTTTTTATTTATCCTATTTTTTTCTCCTAAACAAAAATAACAAAACCTTTCAAGGAAGCAAAATGTTTACTTTTTTGTTTTAAATTGAATTAATCAAAGATGGCTTAAACAAATGAAAGCCTGGAAGAGGAAGTAGAGCAACAGTTACATTTAAGTACAAATCATTCCTCACCTATGCAGCAGAAATGTACAGATCTTTCACTTGATCATGTGAGGTTCAGTAGTTTAACCCCACACCTTTATTTTAGAGAAATAAATGTATGTAAGAATGTAGTTTTGGTTCTAAGACTCATCCCCAGATGCTTGGAGATGGCTGTTTTGTGCAAGTTGCATTTGGCATTGCTTCTGGTACATACACAAAGCAGTAAAATACAGAATAGTGAAGAGGGAAAAACCAATATTTGTAAAAGAAAGGACAATCAGTGAGGAAAGACTCCATTTCCAGCTTATTGGAACAGTGCTGCAAACAATGTTGACCATAAAATAAGGACCACAGTCGTAGGGCTGACTTGCTCTTTACCTTCCTCATGGTGTCTCGTTCTACAGTCAAAACTCACCACTTCCCCTTTCCCACCACTTCTTCCCAGCAGAACTTCTGCTTCCCCATATGCCGTGATGGTGAGCTAGGTTTGAGCTGAGTTCCATGGCTTATGTTTGCTTAAGCCAGATACTGTTTTATTAAATGTCTTTACATTAATTAGATCAGACTACAATCAAATTGATTCTACTTGGAGGTTTAGGACCTGTTCACAAGTTGATCCGGTCCAGTTGAGTATTTTAGGAGATTAGTATTAATGATGTGTACATGTCCAGGAGGAAATAAAGCTGTGATACGTATTCATACAACATTATCAGACAGGTACAATTTTCCCTAATAAACTGTCATTGTCTTCACCTTACTTTCTCATTTGCGAATTTCTTGGGCAGGGGAAAACTGGGGGTACTAATTGGTTAAATTTGATGTACCAGAAAACTTTGACTGGAATCCTGGATCTGAATTGTTGCAGAATTCAAAAATATTCAAATCTGTAAAATGCTATATTAGCATCTTCCTGTTTTCCTCACTTATTATAGAGTTGAAGTTAAACTGGCTGAGGGGTGGAGCCCAAAGGGTTATATAGTAAATGGAGTTACATCAAGCTAGCAGCTGGTCACCGGTAGAGTTACACATAGGCCCAGTTCTCTTCAATGTCTTCATAAAGCACTTGGATGCAGGACTCAAAAGGATACTAAATAAGTTTGATGATGATACTAACTTGAGAGGAACTATTGGCTCCCTTAAAGGCAGAGGAGCTGCATAGAGAGACATGAACGAATCAGAGGGATGGGCAATCACTAGTCATATGAAGTTTAACAAGGCCAAGTGTTGGATTCTGCACCTGGGATGGGGCAACCCTGGTTGTGTGTATAGACGGGGAACAAGAGGCTGGAGAGAAGTGCTGTAGAAAGGAACCTGAGGGTCCTGGTCGGTGGCAATTTGAATGTGAATCAGCAGTGCCCTGGCAGCCAGGAGGGCCAACTGTGTCCAGGGGGGCATCTGGCAAAGCATCACCAGCTGGTTGAGGGAGGGGATTGTCCCACTCTACTCTGCACTAGTGTGGCCTCACCTTGAATATTGTGTGCAGTTTGGGGCACCACAATATAAAAAAGATACTAAGCTATTAGAGAGTGTCCAAAGGAGGGCCACGAAGATGTCAAAGGGTCCAGAGGGGAAGCCTTATGAGGGGCGGCTGAGGTCACTTTGTCTGTTCAGCCTGGAGGAGACTGTGGAGAGACCTCACTGCAGTCTACAACATCCTCACTGGGGGAAGCAGAGGGGCAGGTACCAATCTCTTCACTCTCATGACCAGTGAGTACCCAAGGGAATGGCATGGAGCTGAATCAAGGGAGGTTTCGATTAGGTGTTAGGAAAAAGTTTTTCACTCAGAGGGTGCTGGAAGAGGGTCCCCAGGGAAGTAGTCACAGCACCAAGTCTGTCTGAGTTCAGCAAGTGTTTGGACAATATTCTCAGGTACAGGGATTCTTGGGGTGTCCTGTGCAGGGCCAGGAGTTGGACTGCATGATCCTGTTAGGTCCCTACCAACTCAGCATATTCAGTGATTTTTATGACGTAGGAAGCCTTAACTCCATTAATGCTTACTGAACTACATAAGAACTACAGTATTCATTTTATTTGGAACAAGTATGACGTTGACCAATTATGACTGACTGACTACCGAGTGGTGTGGTCTGAGATCCAAATGTACTCTACAGTTATGTGAATGTATATTTTGTGGAACTTCGGAAGCACCAAAGGAAATCTAACAGAATTTAATAAATGAATGTGGAAGAAAGCAGATTTGTTCTGTAGCATAATGTTAAATGCCATCGTTTTGTTCAATTCATGTAATTTGTTTTTGATGCATCACAATTTTTGCATTGATAAATAGTAAATAACTGGTATACTTGTTGGAGCTTGGAGAGGATGAATTGATAGCTGCAAGATCCACTGAGGTATTGGTTTGTGTTAAAGTGTGGAAGAATATGTTGTGAACAAAATTGGTATGTTTTTAGAAAATGTTAATCAGCTGCCTACACTGAAAATACATGGTGAGACACATGTATCTTACATGTAAATTGTAAGACCCTGTTTGCCGTACCTTCTTATTTCTCCAGACCTTCACTAGTTCAGCTAACATCTTCCATGCTGGTTGTGTGCTCCAGTGTGCTCCAGTTCTTCTGGGAAACTTGAATGACAATGGTTCAGCTATTTCTCAGAAGGAAATGATAAAAATAAAAAAAGAGTCTTTTCTTCTTAAATTTTCTATACAATTTGGCTGGAAATCTTTAGTTCTTTCATACTTTGGAAGACAATTTGAAATTTGGCAGACTTAGATATGCTTTCTGCACTGCCTGTGAAAATTTGTCCTTGTATTTCCAAGTTAAACTAAGGTTTCTCCAGGACCTACTGGGCAAAATTTTCACAGATAGATTTTCTGTAACTCCCCTTTGCTTCAGGCAATCCTGATTCTAGCATCAGTCAGCAGCAGGTGACTTTCTCTAGAATTGTTTTTTCCTTCATTCAGAAGGGGCTGAAGCGCTCAGATCAGAAGCTGAGCAAAGAAGCTGTCTTAAGCAGATCTTTAAGCCTGGCCATGGGAGGAGAGGAGCAGCAGTCTGGAACGGAAGTCTGATGATGTGCCTGGCAGCTACAACAAGGTGGATGTCGGAGATGGTTGGCGAGGAACACAAAAATCAGAAAACGGTGAGGACAGAAAGCCCTGTGGCTACAAAAGCCTGTTCTTCCAGTCCCTGATTGTACCTTGGGCTTCCAGAGCATCCGTGTCATTTTGTTGTTACTAAATAGCCATAATGAACAGGCACAAAATGGGGAACTTTAGTTCTTCTGGTGGTGAGGACAGCAATGTTTTCTTTCCACCGTCAGAAGTTACATTCTTTGCTCAATGATCAAAGGTCTCATGGCAGTTGAAAACTGTTGATGAACTGTAGATTTCAGGACTGAATGAAATGCCATAATGCAGGCTCTGTCAGTGGGTTTTGTAGGGCTCCATGTGTTCTATTATGTGGTTTTTTCTTGTGAAGAGGAGATCAATTTAGGAAATTCTACACATTAAAAATAAAAAAAAACAAAACAACAAACCACAACTGTGTTAAAGAATACTAAGATTGATAATAGAGTAGAAAATTCAAAACATTAAAAAAAAAAAAAGGAAAGGAAATTTCAGAATTGAAGTTACCTGTGTAACTGGTATATCAAGGCACATCATGATACGTGGTCTAAGAACTTTTTGCATCGCTTCCCTTTCTGATTAAGTGCACATGATATACAGCATTCTCCTAATCAACTAAGGTCTTTCAGGGAGGGTATCGTTTATATAATCCTTACTTCTTTTGCAGCATCAGTTGTACTCTGAACAGTGAGAGAGAGGCAGAGTGAGGATCAAGTATGGGTTTCTGTCAGCCTGCACAGTGGTGCTCAGAGAGCTCGACCCTGTCCCTGCCTCTCCCCAAGTTTCTGTGCAATATAAGCCACATAAAATAAATAATTTGCATGCTCTCCATTTGGTGTAGGCTTGAGTTTAAACACAGGACTTACTCTGATTAAAGTGCTGGACATTCAAAATTTTCACCAATGGCTATGGAAGTTGTGCTATGAAGAGGGCTTCAAAATGCAAAGTACTCTGGAAAAAAATAATCAGATGCTAATTACTTTAGGTTGACTAGGACAAATTAGTGGACGCTTGTAATCTATGAGCTGGAAAAGGGGAATAGTAAACCTGTCTTATATTGCTGGAATGTTGCAAATACAAACTCCTTGAAATAATTAGTTTTCAGTTGTTGATTTAATAAAAAAAAAAAACCTCAAACCCTCCTAAGGAAATTAATACTTAACCTTCAGAATTAAGTAGGAATATTATTCAGGAAATAATGGAGATAGGGTCACATGTAGTGTAGTGAGGTAAAAAAAGTTTCTAGAGGAATCTCAGTCAGGTACTTTTCATTTGATGAATGGAAAGAGAAAAGCCTTCTCAGAAAAATCTTATGTGATCAATGTCATTGGAGCACATTTTTTATGCATATTCACAGGAAAGCTGAATTAGTCAACATGGTTTAGCTTACTTCTGGCATTTCCTAAGGTTTGAGATGCTGCTTCTGTAATTCAGTAATTTCTCAATGTAACACAGTGCACTATAGTATGTGTTATACACAGAAAATGTGTAAGATATATATATAAGTAATGTAATTTCAGTACACTTCGGACTTGTGCAGTTGGCAGCAGAGCTCAGACACGCCCTGAGTTAATTTAAATACAAATTACTTTTAAATGCAGTAAAGCTCTCAATTTTCTAAAGTTAAAAGGCATCTCTTGTACTGACTGACTGGTAGAACTTGCCACTTGGCAACTCCATTTAAAACTAAGCAGTTAATTTGGTTCAACTTTGAAATCAAGGGGGACTTTTTTTGTTTGACTCCACTGGGAAGAATATCAGGCTCTGCGAGTTGAAATTACATCCCTCCATCAATCCAGTAGCATTCAGCCCAGAGTATTCCCCTCCTGTGCTCATTTACAATCAAATCTAACATGCAGAATTTTGAAGTTGTCTGTCAAAAAGCTCTATTCTGTAATTTTAATAAAAATCAAGTCCCGTTTTAGGAAATATGACATTACCATTTGAAATGAAGAATTGAAGGAACTTGGTTTTACTGCTTTTGTTTTAAAAGACATTTCTAAGGAGCATGAAAATATTCTATGAGAAGATAAAATCAGGAATTTTTAATTCCACCTTTTCCATCTTTGATCCTTACAATTGACATTAACAGCTATTTTTTATGGATGAAATAATGCTGCACAGGAGGAAAATAAAAAATACACAAAAAATTAAAAGAGCTAGGTAAAGCAGTACAAAGTTTTATTTATAGTGAGATAGGATGACTGTGTTTCTCACAGTAGGTACTGATACACCCCATGCTATTTTTTAAGATTTTCCTTTTGGAAAAAGTCAGTTTTTTAATTAAAAATTAAGGTAATCAAATAATATATAAGAATATAATTATAAGAATATCCTCCTTCCTTCCATTTTTAATCACTAGCCCTCAGATAAGAGTTGTAGGAGGCATTCAGTTCTTCCTCTGTCCTTGAGGGATCCTTGAGGGCTGGCTGCCTGTCTGTCAGGAGGCTGCCATACCTATCACCTCCATCCCAACACTTCCTAAGGTGAGTAGGGGCAAGAGCCACAAACAGCATTTCAGTTTTTCAGGCAATTTCTGGTCTAGTTGCAAACACTTGAGCAATGTTGCAAAACATCCCTTGCAAAAGGAGAATTGTCAGAGTCCCACAGTGCTGTCCTGGCAGGGTTCTGCCACAATTGGTGTTTGTCACTGTGCTTCGCTCAGAAAAATGCTGCAAGCAAGAAGACTGCCCCAGTTATTAAATGGAAGAAAGTTAGGACCATGCTGCTGATTCAATTGCTTTGTCAAATCTGTGGCAGTGCTTATTTATCATGGGTAGATTTCACTTCATATAATTGTAAGAAAATTAGGAAGAGTTTTTCAGAACTTACTAAGTTTGCTTACATCCTTGTTCAAGATCTGTGAAGCAATTGTATCAGGGCAAGGTCCCTGCTGTCAGAGTGTGGTACCAGTTCTGTGTTGTGCCCACGGGTAGCTGCTGTGTAGAAACACAGTCTGTACAACAGATTAATGCAAACAAGACTGTGCTAATGAAGAAGTGCTAGACGGTAAGAAAAGCCTGCCTTCTCAAGCTCAATTACCTTCTCCAGCAGAGTCTTTAATTTCAGAAATTTAGGCTACGCATTTTCTTTTCCTCCCTGCTATCTCCGTGCAACTTACTTGTGAATAAACATAAGCATTTGCTCTCAGGCAGCTTGGGCTGTTCCACAAGCAACATCCATTCATAAGCTGTAAACTGAAAGGCAGCTGGATCTCTGCTTTAAGGTTAAACAGTATGGCAGGCTACTCTTAAGCTGAATTTTGAGTGGCATGAAGGTCAGAAGGAAAACTGAAGTTGCAAGGATACACATTAAACCCAGAATAAAAATATGGCCAATGCATCATCTGCAGTGGTGAGCAGCTGGACCTCTTGTCCCATTTTACCTGTCTTTTCCTCCAGGTAGTTGTCAGCAATGACACTTCAGTCTCACAGTGTCTCAAATAGGTAAGTTTCTGGGCTCAGCTATCCATACTCCCACAGCACATGTGGTGACGAGGGAGTGTGCCTTGGTGCAAGAACTGGTTGCTCACACTTTGAACCACAGTTAAGGAATGTGTTTGGTCGAAGGAGCTGAGCAATATGCATTCCCGTGCCTGGGGGTGGGGAGTAAACAACTTTAACTTCTCAAAGGAGTAACCAGATAAAGGGCAGACTCTGCACCTTGGAGCACTGCTCGGTTTACCAATGTGGTAAGAAAAGCCTGTCTGGAACTCGTTAGGGCAGGAAGATGAGAAGCAAGGGGGAAGTAATTTTCTCTTTCCTCACAGTCCAAGTGCAGATTGTGGAGCTGTGTGTTGACAGCCAGAGAGGGAAGCTAAAGAATGCTGGAGTTTTCCCTCTGGACTATTCTGAAATCACGAGTGCCCAAAGGATGAAGTATCCTACAAAAGGCAGTTGTGCCATTTTCTATTATAAATCATTATTGCCTCATCTAAAATACAGGAGCAGCCCTGGGAAGAGGAACCTCTGACATTACTTTGGCCACAACAACCCCAAGCAGCGCTACAGGCTGGGCACAGAGTGGCTGGAGAGCAGCCAGGCAGAGAGGGAACTGGGAGTTTGGATTGACAGGAAGCTGAACATGAGCCAGCAGTGTGCCCAGGTGGCCAAGAAGGCCAATGGCATCCTGGCCTGTGTCAGGAACAGTGGAAGGAGGACCAGGGAAGTGATTCTTGCCGTGTACTCAGCACTGGTGAGGCCACACCTTGAGTACTGTGTCCAATTCTGGGCCCCTCAGTTCAGGAAGGATATTGAGGTGCTGGAGCAGGTCCAGAGAAGAGCAATGAGGCTGGTGAAGGAACTCGAGCACAAGTCCTGTGAGGAGAGGCTGAGGGAGCTGGGGTTGCTCAGCCTGGAGAAGAGGAGACTTAGGGGAGACCTCATCACTCTCTACAACTCTCTGAAAGGAGGTTGTAGCCAGGTGGGCATCAGTCTCTTCTCCCAGGCAACCAGCAGTAGGACAAGAGGGCACGGTCTTAAGCTCTACCAGGGGAGGTTCGGGTTTGATATTAGGAGGAAATTCTTTACAGAGATGGTGATCAGACATTGGAATGGGCTGCCCAGGGAGGTGGTGGATTCTCTGTCCCTGGAGCTTTTTAAGATGAGACTGGATGTGGCACTTAGTGCCATGGTCTAGTAACCACGGTAGTGTTGGATCAAGGGTTGGACTTGATGATCTTGGAGGTCTTTTCCAACCTGGTAGATTCTGTGATTCTGTGATTCTACGTGCTCAAAGGGCTTCAAGGTCATCTCACAAACTCTCTTGCATTCTTTTGCACTCAGAGAACACAACTAAAGGAGGAGCCCTAGGTCACACTAATCACAGATGCTTCTTCCTGAAATATAGTGCCTGAACCTCTGAGGTTGAAGGAGCTGAGATTCCCCTCAACATGGGGGAAGCTACTTTACTGCTAGCCAGGATGTTTGAGTGTGTGACGTTCACACTGGTCAGTCAGGGCTCAGCATTACCTTGTTCTTTAAGAGAACACACTGTAAGTACCTACCCACCAAAGAGGACTCTGGGATATGTGTCGACAGGTTTTAAAAACCATCACCTGAAGCTATGCAGGAAGGACATAGCTGTGTGCTCATGACCTCAGTGCTCATTCCTTCACTGACTACTTCTATATGTCCATTTGCTTCTCTCCATGGGAAATGTGTATGCAAACTGTGCAGGGAGCCAAGTCACCTGATGCAGAGGCCTTCTCTGTGAGCCAGGCACCTTGAGCTAGGCTTACATGATCTGCCATTCCTTATAGTCCTTAAACAGTTGTCTACTTGGAAAGTCAGGACATTTTATTCAAATTATAACTAAAGTAGATTAGCTAAACCGTGTTAAAGCCATGTTATGTTCATGTACTCATTCAGGATTCATGCTTTTTCCATTTAGCTTTGTTTGCTGAGATAATGAATTAAACCAAATCAAATTAAGTTTAATTCTGAACAAGAATGTCCAGTGTTTGCGTAGGGAGTTATGTAGCTCTAATAACTTAAATTTCCATATGTAGCTGACACATGAAAACTAGTCTGAAAATTTCTGCATAGAAAAGCCTCCAAAAAATTTGCTGTGTATTCTGGGGTTTATACAAAATCTGAACAACTTTTCTTACTCTTAACATATTTTTTGAACTGGGATTAGAGGTTAACATTGCTCTAGTCCAGGTCAAATTCCCAGTAGGAGTTGTAGCTGCATATCTACAGAAAACCCCACACTAGAAAAAGCAGGACGAGAAGAAAATGTAACAGTACATGCTCATTGAGCTTCGTGGTCCTCAGCATTGGTACAAATACACTATCTCATATGTGAGGCATGACATGCCTTCTGCCCTTCACACAATATCATGCCATCCTTCTGCCAGCAACCCTCTGCTGAACTGCATTCCCACAGGCCAATCACCACCCTGCTGCCTGGAGGAGGAACAAGCACAAAGAAGAAAAATAGGCAAAAACAGGCTGGTAGAATGAAACTGTCATGCAGGGGCTGTGATCTATAGCAATTGGCAACATTATCTACATGTTTGTGGGTAGGGGTGACTCAACTTTTTCCTTATTATTGGTGCATCAGGCATTTTCTGTCTGAAACAACTCCATTTTTGTCTAAATTTACCATACGTGTATCCTTTCTGCATTCACGCTTTACTCCAGTTTGGCTAGCTGCATGCTTAGAACTTTCATTAAACATTCATGAAAACTTTTGTTAAGATTTTACCTGTCAGATACTTTTTTGTCTCTCGTAAACAGCTGTCACTGAAATACTGTTTCAGTGGTTAATTTGAACTCTTTCTGATTCATTTTTACTTCCTGTTCAAATGTTTGCAATTTGAAAGTAGTCTGACAATGAGCAGAATCTTATCTCTATCAGTAAGGAGGAAGATAATCTGGCTGGGGTTGTTTTTTTCCCTATCTCAAGGTCCTGATGAACACTAAGCAGCCCAGAGCAGAGGCGTGTCCCAGAGCGTAGTGAAGTCAATATACTGGCTGCTGCAATGAGCTGTAGAACAAGATTGTTTGGGACTACATTCGAGAAGGCACTTAGGCATCTAATTCCCTAATTATGTACTTAAAATACCTTCATCAACCACCACTCAATCCTGGAAGTACCTAATTCCATAACCACCTACACTGTCAGGTTTGTTGTTCTTGGGGTTGCTGTGGATGCACTTTGCACCTCCCCCAAGGTGCTCATGTCTTTGTAGGGTCGGGCAGCTCATTGCTTGAGGTACATCTAAAATTCACCATCACAGATTACCCGGACATTGCCCGAGTTTCTCAGAGTTGTGATTGTTGTGCTAGAGGCCATCTGAAGGAGAAGGAGGTCTAGATTAAAGAGCATTTCAGTGCCTGTAAGATGAATACTGAGACCTCTTTTTAAAGCATCTGGTCCCTGAGAGCAGTGCACAGAAACTGAAGCCTTAAACTGGGTTCAGTTTTCTATGATTGACCCTGCAGGCTTTCCTCTGGAAAGGGAGTTCATGGCTCCAGAGGGCTGAGTCCCAAGACTGACGTGCCGACGTTGAGATCCAATACCTACTAGCTAATCCAAGAGCCTCTCTCTAGGAATTCAGAATACAAAGTGCATTTGCATTTACACTCAGCTAGAAATGCTAGTTATTTGTTTTGCTTTAAACTACCTTTCACAGAATCACAGAATTGTTAGGGTTGGAAGGGATCTCTGGAGATCATCTAGTCCAAACCCCCTGCCAGCGCAGGGTCACCTAAAGCAGGTTGTACAAGAACACGTCCAGATGGGTTTTGAATGTTTCCAGAGAGAGAGACTCCCTGACATCCCTGGGCAACCTTTTCCAGTGTTCTGCCACCCTCAACATGAAGTTGAGGTGGAATTTCTTGTATTTTAGTTTATGGCTCCGGCTCCTCGTCCTGTTGCTGGGCACCACCAAAAAGAGTCTGGCACCATCCTCTTGGCACCCACCTTTGAGATATTTATATGCATTAATGAGATCCCCTTTCAATCTTCTCTTCTCTAAACAGGCCCAGATCCTGCAGTCTCTCCTCATATGAGAGATGCTCCAGATCCTCATCATCTTTGTGGCCTGCACTGGACCCTCTCCAGCAGCCCAGAAATGGACACAGCACTCCAGATGTGGCCTCACTAGGGCTGAGTAGAGAGGCAGGATCAGCTCTCTTGCCCTGATGGCCACACTCTTCCTTGTGCCCCTAGGATACCACTGGCCCTGCTGGGCGCAGGGGCACACTACCAGCTCACAGTCAACCTGTCATCCACCAGGACTCCGAGGTCCTTCTCCACAGAGCTGCTGCCTGGTAGGTCAGCCCCCAACCTGTGCTGGTACTTGGGGTTATTCCTCCCTCAGTGTTGGACCCTACACTTGCCTTTGTTGAACCTCATTAAGTTTCTCTCTACCCAATTCTTCAGCCTATCAAGGTCCCACTGAATGACAGCAGAGACTTCATGTGTATCAGCCACTCCCCCCAGTATCATCAGCAAACCCTTTTAGGGTGCGTTCTTCGGATTTAGATTGAACATAGGATTAATCTGGAAAAAAAAAAAAAAGGTGACTAGATGGCAAGACTTCTTTCTTTTCAGGAAGCACTCAATCAAAAGAGAAAATATGAATCATGACATGTCAGAGCTGTGTGTGAGTGTGTGAGCTGTGCAGCCCTGGGGAAGCCCATTCTGCTTTGTGGATCCCCAGTGTACTCAAAGAGAGCTGGGAACTTGCAGGCTGAAGGTACACTGGTTTTACACACTGTTGAGATTGAGTAGCCACTGAGCATAGTGAAGTTTGATTCACATTTCCGTGCTACTCACCTCATATTCCCAAGCCGTGTTTTGTTTCAAACCATGACATCACATGAGTTTTAGGTCCATGCTTTGAGCCACTATTTGGTCCTGAGTTATTCTGTGTGATGGCTGAAATGACCCTCATGCATGACTGGTGGAGTGCCTGTGCAGGCTGCATGGTTCTTCACAGGGGTTTATACTCAGCAAACAGAGAAAAAAAAAAAAGACTTTTTTTTTCCTACATTTGACATTTATAATAAATAGAATGTCCTGTTGTATGCACTTT
The DNA here is from genome assembly GCF_001715985.3 of Manacus vitellinus. Taxonomy (NCBI): domain Eukaryota; kingdom Metazoa; phylum Chordata; class Aves; order Passeriformes; family Pipridae; genus Manacus; species Manacus vitellinus. The sequence continues at coordinate 865,029 of NW_021940508.1, read as the reverse complement.
ATAGGATCAGGTTAGCTCCCACTCTTTCAGTCCTGAGAGAGCAAACATTTGTGTCATTTTTTAATCATTTCCCAGTTCACATTTTTCACAAGTCCCGAGTCAAGACTTTTTAAAATTATCTCTTAGGCATCAGAGGAAATACCCATAAATGAAGTCATTAGTATCAAAGTTGTTAGCAGGTAAATATTAGAATTGCCAAGTACAGTATGATAGCAAGAAAACAGCCAATATTGCATGTATGAAATATGGTGATCCTGCGTTGTGCTAGCTCAGGCAATAAGTACTTCCGAAACCAGTGACCAAAATTTTAAGTATCACAATTATTAGGAAACCAGACTGAATTAGGGTAAAACACATATTGCAACACAGTCTGTTTTCTCACCTTCTTCAAGATATGCATTTTTAAAGATAATACAGCGTTAATTATTGGCACATTTTGTGTTGGCCTCTATGCCTGTGTCCATGCTTGCTGGTTTGGGTGTCACTGAGCAACAGCAGCAGGTATCTGCTTTCAGGTTTGAAGACAACAAACAATAAGCACAGTTGCTCAGCTCTTGAGTACATTTGTTTATAAACATATGTTAGGAAAGTGGTATCCTTCACTAAAATGAAAATATTCAATTCCTGTTGACAGCAGGATTTCCCAAATGTGATTTGTTGGATATTTATTTCCCACACTACTGGTAGGCAGCAGATGTATACATTTCCATTACTGACAGCTCCCTGAAAAGAAAAAAAAAAGAAAATAAAAGAAAAAACAAACAAACACACACAAAAAAGGTTTAAATGAGACCATAATATGCTGAAGCATCTCTTCACTTAAGCTGTAATTTTTTGTGTTAACTAGGATTCTAAACATCATGTCAGTATACCTATACCCCTGGTTCAGTGCTGAATATTTATGTCATTTTATCATTCTTTCCAGCTAATTGTTTTGCAATTAGTAGTCTTGGAAGTAGTGTATTTTTTCTCTTATCATACATGCTGGAAAAGTGCCCAAAGCATATTAGCTCATCAGCCAGCCATTTGTACCTGCTGCTCACTGTCTGCTACTGCTAAATACATGCTAATGATGATATCTGAGCCTTGAGAGGACCAGGATGAATTTGTAAATTGTGCCCCTGCCAGGAAAACAAATGCTACTTAAAAAGATGACAAAGGAAGCAGCTGCTTTTGGATGAGATGGGTCACCACATTATATATTACTCTGGAGTAATAAATTATATTTTTGGTCTTGAATTCATTTTTTGGAAGCATATGATTATATGGCAACTATAGCATGGGAGAAACCTTTCAAAGTCTTTTGAGGTGGAATAAAGAGGCAGTATCAGATTTATTATTTTTTAACAGACTGATGTTTAAATACACACAAATCCATTATCGTGTGACGTTTTTAGAGGTTTTTTCACACATTGTGTTGTAATTAAAAAACTACAGCTTTTAAATATTTTATAGAGGGTTTTTTTCTCTTTCTTAAGTTACTAATTACAAGGGTCTTTTTAAGAACAGTGAGCAATGTTCAGCATGTCTGAATTACTTATGTATAAAATATATCAAAAGCAATGGAATGAGAACAAACCAAGTTAATTTGAAATTCCAGTGTGGTGTAAAATAATGCAGCCTCTGTTAAGTATGTTTGGTATGAAAGAACAATTTAAGCCAATTGTAAGTACAGCTGGAGTTTGAATTGTTTAAACATTTTTGAAGGATGATTAAGACATGAAAACAACTGGCTGAAAACTTGGGTCCTGCATTTGACAAAGATGCATAGAGGAGTTGAACTGAGGAGTAGAGATGAGAATAATTTTGGAAAGCACTGTAATTCCACTTTCTTTAGTGTCAGGGCAGGCAATGCCCTTCCAAAGTGCTTTTCTATGCACTATCCTATCACCTCAAACTAAAACAGGAAGAGAAGAGGTGAACAGAATCAGCCAGACACACAGAGTGGGTATTTTGGTAGTCCCCTTGTGCAGTTGGTGATGGGCATTCCAGGGCACGGGCATTGCTCTGCCCTTGCCTGACCGCTGGGCTCAGCAGCTCCCAGTGCCAGGGAGTGCCACAGGCTGTACTGGGAGGCAGACTCCATGATGGGGAGACCCCTGCAGGGGTCTGAAAATGAACCAGAGTGTTGTCCAGGCCCAGAGCTGGTGAATCACTGGATGCTGGGCCGACATTAGGTACAGGGTTCCGTCTTGTGGGAAGGCCAGCAAACACCACTCTAGTTTTTTATACCCTGTTCCCATGAAGAGTTCAAAACATGCTGGATCAGTCAAACTGATCAGACAATCTGGTAAAAAACAAAATCTTAATAATTTTTGAATAAGTCACAGAATTTTCTTTCATATGCTAAACCATTGGTAATAGAAACTTTTGAATTTGTCCTTGCTAAGGACGAAACAACATGAAAGAACCTTAAAATATTTATATTTAACCACAAAAGAACACTCATCCAAAAACAATGGCCAAAAATACGTGCAGGAGGTGTGACTAAGAAACTCAAAAACATCTAAAGAGATAAACTGAGGACATCAGGTTCTGCAGGGTGTATTGCAGCCTCACAAACATCCCAGACCATGAGAGTACAGCTTGGATCATCTTAGCCATAGAAGCTATGCTTAACCTCTTTTAGAGAATACTGACATTCACCATATGAGTTTTTGTACAACCCAGCAGCTTTAAAAGAAAACCTGAGCTTTCCCAGTCTCTGCACAAACACATGGCTGGAAGGTGACTCTGAAATGTTTGAGCGCTGTGTGAATGTGTGGCTATTAAAGAGTGACTATGGAAACATAAGTATTTCCAGAGACAACACCACTTTACTGTGTAACCCTGTAGCCTTGTGTCACCAGAGAAGCGGGAGAGGTTTATCCAACATTTAGTGTGGGGAGGTTTTCTCAACCCTTAGTATTTTATTTGTCTGTCAGTGCCCCAGGAAAGCTGAGACCCTTACGTTCACCAGTCTGTCAGCGTCCCATAAGGGGATCCTTCACTGAAGAGATTCACTGGATAGGAGGGTGATTCGATTGCCCTTTCCAAGGAGGCTGAGCCAACAGCATAAGGGAAACCCCTCAGCAGGCCTTCCCATCATGTTATCCACCAGCAACTGCTAGCACCTATAAAGGACTCACTCTAGCAGTTTACAGTCTTTATTAACATAAATTGTGACAGGTTAATAAGGTGCAAGGGTTGTCAGTGACAGTATCTGACTGCAAAAACATGTTTAAAGCAATCTGCTCTACTATAAAGCAACACCAGCTCTAATCCTATAGCGATATTTAGCATGCATAAAGTATGGTTCTTACCCAATAGGCGTCCTTATGGTGGGGGGAGATGGGTTCAGCCCGTTGACTGATCCCAGCAGTTTCAGTGGAGTCTTCCTCAATTTTCCCTCTACCTTTAACTTATTTTTATACTATCCCTTTAGGTTTAGGTGGAGCTTGAGTGACTTCAGTCTTAAGTACTTTTATCTCTGATTGATATAGAATTCTCTCTCTTTGCTTCTCATGCCTAATGGCGGTGGTTGTATCTTGGCATTTGAGGAGAGGGATTTCAGCTCAGCTGAAAGAAATGTTGCTCAGCTGCTGCTCTTCGTCTGTCTCCCTTGTTTGAGAGGTGCTATGTGGTCTTATGGACTACAAAGTACCACTACATTCCCCTCCCTGCAGGGATGTCTATGGAAGGAGTCTGTGAGGTCTCCACTACACCCCACCCTTCATTCTATCCCCTATAGCGCATGCTTATTCCTGTATGTGGAGCATGTCAACCACATTCCATCCAGAGAGTAGCAGCTGCATTTTACCCTATAATTCTTCGTCTCTTCTAATTTTTTAACCCCAGTCATCTTCCAAAACCCTGCAATGCAGCATTGCCTTCCAGCAAGAAGCTGTGAGCTCTGCAGTGAGCTTCCAAGGCCTCAGGACTGGGACTCATCAAGCTTGATTTGTCTGAAGGCCTCCTAACTTGCCTGCAGCTCTGTTTTACTTTGTTTAGCCATGAGAGTGGTTCCTCCAATTAGCCAGGCGTCTGTGACTAATTCATTCTGCTTTTGTTTATCCTTGCATGGTACAACCATCATTTTATATAGCTGGCAGTAGCAAGCAGTGCTGCTGTGTTGAATGAGATGTTTAAGACTGACACATGATGTAGGGCGGAGAAATACAGACCTGGTAAAACAGCAGAGGATTTGAGAAGCGGAGATACAGGGTGTGTGACAAAAGCTTACTGGGACAGAGAGATAAGAGATGAGTCACAGCCTTGGCACTGGAGACTCATCAGTTGTCCATTCTAGCAATACGGATTCGAATCTGGACAAAATTAATTTTAGAGATAACGAAGGAAACAAAAAAAAATCAAACATACATAAACGGTACCATACATATATTAAGTACATTTGTAACATGAAGCTGTAGACCATCAAAGAAAAAGAAAGGTACCAAACTGTGTTGGAAAACATAGGGAAAAAAATTATCCCAAGTGCATATTGGTGAAGGAAGAAAAATCTAACACCACAACCATCACATTCCTCCCAGTGAGGGACTCCAGGGGCTTATGGTTGACACTGTTGTCCTCTCCAGCTGTCTGAAGTTCCTGAAGGTCCAGAGAAGAGTGAAAGGGTGAGCATACATCCAAGGAAAGAGATAGAAGCTAATAAATATATGCCTGACAATTTTATTATTGCTATTAATAAGACTTTTTCTGTACAGAAGTGCTCTAACTGCATTACTAGTCTCCGTTTTCCTGCAATAATAACATCTGCATTCTTGAATTGTAGATTAACTAATTATTCTTGAATTAGACTGTTAAGATTTTTTGCTACAGTGACAATAAATTCTTGGATTTATTTTTATGTATATGTCATGCTTTCTCTTAGTCCACAAAGAAGATTTTGAGCAGAATGGTGTGTTATCTCCCACACAGAAGGAAAAGAAATGTTTAGTGGCATCTCAGTGGTGCCTAAGCCAAGGCAGACCAGCACTCTGAGCTCATTGACACAGTACTGACACTGACTGCATGGCTACACTGGAGCTAGTACCCGTCAGAAGTTATTTGCCAAGTCATATTTTTAATTTGTAAATTCTTTTGCAGACACTATTTCCTAAAGAAACAAGATGTTTTCAGTCATGAGCCATCCTGGAAAGTCATGACCGTTGCTCAGTTTGGGGGCTGTGGGGTGAGCCCCTCCTTCTTGTTGAGTCCTGCCTGTCCCACTCCTGGCCCAGGTCAATGTCTTTGATCTGTCTGAGTTATACCTACCTGGACCCATAACAGAGTAAAAGTCACAGGAGAAAAGAACACATTTAAATTCAATAATGTTGGGAGGTAAGCAGACATAATAATAACCATGTCAGTCCCTGTCTGCAGGGATGGGAGGACAAAGATTTTTCAGCTGTGGAAGGCACCTGGCCTTGATCACAGATGTGTTTTGTCTGTTACCTGGTTCTGCCTCAGGAGCTGTTATCCTCAACATTATCTCAAGATAAAAATATGACTTTCTTACCAATAAAGGCACCATGCTGAACTCATCTTTGGGTCACCAAAAGGAAATTTTGACTGTGTCTGAAAGACTTGCATTTGGGAAATGATGTGATTATATATTAAACACATATTATATATTCAACTGTGAAAAATACTACTGGGCAGCCACAAGCATCAGAGGACAAGAGCTCTGCTTGAAATGTCAGGGAACAGTGGAAAAATCCTTACAGCTTTGGCAGAAGGAGATGGATGTGGGAAGAGAGGTTTTCATTTCAGATACCATCTGATGGTAGTTTTACCAGGAAATAACTGTATATCTGTATTTTTAAAGGCAGGTTTCCAGCCTAATAAAACTACTACTGCTGTCTATCGAGAATTGCTGTGCTTGTGGGAGTGCCATATGATGAGCAACTTGCCATAAGGAAGAACTGTGCTACCACACGAAGCGAGGGCTTTACTCAAATGCACTCAGGTCAGATTGCTGTAGGTACATAGATATGAGCAGGCACATGTGTAGTAGCAGCAAAAAAAGGTTGCAATGAAATTAACCTTTATATTGTATTGCCTTTTCCATTGTCTGAAATATCAGGGCCATGATTTCAAGTTACAAATGCCTGTGTAGCTACATACACAGCCTTACATTCACATCTATTCTCTGCACTTTGACAATAGCTGCTTGTGCAAAATAAACCCTCGTGCATAATAATCATCACCAGCAGATGTGCAACATTCAGACTACTGACTGCTCCCAATGAAATATCCTACAGCATATCCACTGCACAGATCAAGTTTTCTATTTATTCTCTTCCAAAAACACATAGTTTAAATCTTGTACTGATTTGCAGTTTCATAGATTCAGAAGTTAATTACACCAACATATACATCTACCATATGTTCTGTACACAGTGCTTTGAGAAAGTACCAGTATTAACAGCAGTACCTTAAGAGAGTTTGAATTGACTGTTGTGGGTTTTGATGTATTTCTCAAAAAAATCCACTTGCACTAGGATTTAATGCAAAGGACTAGAATACATGCCATCTCGCCTGAAATGTGTCATAATTTGCATCTGTCTTGACTTTAGAAAGATTTAGTCTCTGAATTTCAGGTACCACATTCAGGCACCTTTTGAATAGTTTCAGAGATGGTGACCCTGTCTGGATTGGAGGGCAGTTTGATTGACTTGTTCAGGGACACGCACCAACAGCATGAGAGACCTCCTTCTGGGTCTCCACAGCCGGCCAGCGATGGCCAGAGTCCTTAAAAGACTGACACTAACAGTTTATGGAATAACACTTTTTATTAATATAATGGAAAATCATGGCTCAAAGATTGCCGGTAATGGTATCTGACTGCAAAAATATACTTAAAGCGATATACAGACAAGTTCTGATCCCAAAAAACAGCTAGCTCAAGATAATCATTCAGCACACAGAGCATGGTTCTTATCTAATCGGTGTCCCTAAAGGGGACAAGGCAGATGATCACTGAAGTCCAGCTCTTGGTCCTGCACAGGACAACCCCAAGAATCATATCATGAGCCTGAGAGTTGTCCAAGTCTTATGTGGGATAGCATGCTGGATTGAGAAGTTGATATGCCATTCCAGAAAGATACAACTGAGATGTATAATGGTATGAAAGATGTTGTGGTGAAAACAGACTATGCCTTATCATTTCACTTCATTGCACTGGTGAGTTACCCTGACTTTGAATTCATAAAGGTTTGTACTAATTGAGTGGATATCAAAGAAATGAGGATTCAATAGCAGCCTGTTGCACATATGCACAAACAAAATTTCTTTAGAAGCAACAGCTTTCCAGGGCCAAATGCACATCTGAAGTATGTTTTCTTGGATTGAAGGCAGTCCAAAAAAAATTCAGATACTTCTTCGACAATGCAGAAATCTCAGGCTCCACTCAATAAGCCTGATTTTGCTCTGTTATGAGTTGCTGTAAGAAGGGAGCTAATCTGCTCCTGGTGAGGTAATTGGGTTATAAGAACAGACTCCAGTTCCAGGAGAGTATCTGTGAATGAGGGCTATAACTGAATGACGATTTGTAATTGTATTGAATGATCCCACCTGCTTCGCATCGCACAGACCCCATTCCTCACATCGTTGTTAAAATTGTTAATGGGCACCTTAATAGACAAAGTGGAGGTTGGCATTTGGAGGAAGAGATGGAAGTCCCATTGGAGGCTGAACTGACTGTGCTGCAATCCTGTGCTCTCCACAGTGTAAGAAAACTGCCAAATATATTTAATTGCTGATTTACTAAGTGAAATGCGTTATTTTTGATACTTCCATCAGGAATGTAGACTTCCAGTATTTGTACCTCTCGAAATAACTCTTTCTTAAAAATATCCATACTACTATAGGTAGAACAAATGCACCACAACAGATATAGCAGACTAAGGCAGAGCCTAAGGTATGTGACACTTTTACTGTGTCACAACTTTGCTGACAACTAAAATGGATTCTTTTTCATGACTAAATAAGAAAGAAAAATGTGAAGTCTTCACTAGTATTGCAATCAATGTAATGGAATCACTGTTGTGGAACTTGCAGGCACTAGCAAATATTCTGTACAGACTGATCAGTTTGCTGCATGAACAGACCATCTGCTGTCCTAACTGAGCCTCCTCTATGAAAATAGACACATTTTTAAAGAGGTAACTCAGCAAATTCTTCATTTTTAACAATGAAATAAACAGTACATCAAAAAACACCTTCCTAGTTCTTTTCAGTGGTCATGTTAAAATAGCAGACAAAAATATATGAGGAAAAATTATATTCACAGACACCAACAATAACTAAACTGGGCTCCTGAAAAACTATGCAGTTATTTCAGGGGACTTTATATTTTGTGCGTTGGATACTAGGACAGCTCAAACTTTTAGTCAAAAAAATAAAATCTTGAAGAATTATGTTGATTATGGAGCATGGATTTGACTTAATATCCTAAACTGAGAATCTATGCATGATTGGAAAGAGATTGCAGAGGTGGAGGAGGAAAGCAAGGAAAGAAAAACAGCAAAAAAGATTCTGAGGCAGATATTATTCAAAACCACATTCAAGGACACAGCGATAGTAGAAGGTTAGATATTAATAGGCTAATGAATAACTTCATTGCTCCGTAGTGCCTGTTAAGAAATCACATTTTATTCTTGCCAGAAGTTACTTACTTCACACAAAAAAATGTTTTCCTGAAAGTTTTTCCTCACTTTATAATCACTGAAATAGGAAGAAATGAAAATAAACAAGTAGGAACTTTCCCTTGTTGAGGTGTCTGGCAATATTTCCAAAACCAAAAAAGTTAAATGGTCAGGAACTGAGAATCTGAACTTGAATCCTTCAGGTGGAAGTTCTCTAACCAAAACCTAATGCAGAATACTTTTTCAATTTTTCACACTTTGAATCTTTAGTAATAAGTTTGAGAATCATTTCAAATTAGATGTGCAGAACTATCATAATGCTCAGCTGTGTTGTGCATTACACAAAGTAATGGAGGGAATATTTTTCTATAAAGGCATCTATAATTTTCAATAATTTCCTATGTCTACATTAGGCAATTTCTTGTTTTCTCCCTCATTATTAAAGCCCAGTGTGCTCTATGGAGCAAGTTAATACCTGTCCAACACATTTTAGTGTCATTTTAGATAAATCCTGCTCTTAAATTTGAAATATAAAAATTACCAAAGTGACCTAATATTTACAGCTAATTGCAAACACTTTCGTGATAGGTATTAAAACCCAATATTTGTTTTAGAAGTCATAGTGCCAGTGCTAAAGCTATTACTACAAAACTAGGTACTCTGGCATGTATTTGTAAGAGACATTACTAAATCAAAACAGTTCTGGCCAAACTTGAATTCTGCATTAAATGTCTTCTTGATGTGCTCAAGTTGGCACAAGAAGAAATTCTTTTGGCTGGTTCCAGTGTTAGCTGGAGGAAATGAAAACTGTATGCTAAAGGCAAAAATCTCTGCCTTTGCAGTCAGAGATGGTCTCTTAACTCTTCTTACCCTGCTCCTTTCCCCATGTAAAAGAGCAAGACATTAGAGGGAGCACAAGCTGCTGCCCCACTGGGTGAGAATGATCTTTCCACAAAGGGAATAAGCTGATAACTATTATAAACTGTTGTGCCACAGGGTGAGGTGCATTACCATGCAGGTGAAAAGGCACCAGGAGCAACTGTGAGGTACCAGGACATGCAGCAGTGAAGGAAAGCAGCCAAGTTGGGCCATGGATGGAAAAGAAGTAGGTCAGTGACAGTCTGGTTTCAAATCAGGCAAGCTGGAGCCAAGCAGATTTGCAGGTCGGGGTGGAGTCTGCCCAGTTTATGGGAACCACTGGTCAAAATGGTGCCAGACAGGCAATTTTCCCCTGCTGATGCCAGCCTTCTTCTCCCTATGGGGAAAGGCAGCTGGAAATGGGATGCAGGACTGGACAGCCAGTTTTGAGGGCAGCACAGTCCTGCAGAGATGGCTGCTGGGTGCCTTTGGCACATACACTCACACAGCCTGGCTACCAGGTGCCAGGGTGTTTCTGAATTGTTCACAGAGTTGGTCCAAGCTGTTGGAAGAGAAGCAGGATGAGGCTGCACCGCCTGTACAAACAAGTGTTAGCATAATTGTCTCTTTCTTTAGCATAAATGTATTAAATACAAAGAATAAATAATTTCTTTTCTTATGAAGTCTCTTAGTTTTAGCAATCCACAAGGGAAATGGACCTGCAGTATAAAACAAGCCTCAGTTTTCTATCTCCAAAACACTTGCACTCCAGCAAGCCACAAAAGCCTGATACACAGGACAGATTTGGATCCCAGGTTACATCACAGAGAAATAAAAGCTAAATAGGGTTTTTGAATTTACCATCAAAGACAAAATATGCTTTTATTACCTCTAAGTGCAACTGAAGTAAAATAAATTATTATGCAGGCCCTTTGATTTGGACCCATTAGGAAGATAACACCATAGGAAAGACTTAATACCTATACTCTTTTGGTTTAGTTACAATTTAGTCATAACTGCAAATGAATTTGAATGTATTTTCCTACATCTTATTTACATTTTGGAATGTGAAAGTTGAAACTGATTATCTGGAAAATTATATTGCATATAACTTGAGAGATAGGTACAGTTAGATTTCCAGGTGTTGATGAGAGCAATTTCAAGCATAAGGTTGAATAAATTAACAGAAAAAGCAAAATACCAAACCAATCAACTGCACATTCAAATCTGGCCTTTTATGGCAGCACACAAGTAGGGGGTCACCTCTAAAGTGGACCTGGACAGGGAAATGAGTAGAAACAGGCTTTAATATCTGCAAGACAACTCAGCTGACTTAGGAGCCAGAGCAATCCTAGTTGACCTGATACTACAGAGGCAGTCATGTTGCCCCTAACATATAAGGACTTCTTTTATCTCAATTAACAAATGCCTCACAGCTTGGACTCTGCCTGTTTAATGTCTATAGAGAATTCAGATTTATACAGTAAAATGCTGCAAAATAAGCATGTGTGCTTTTGGCCTTAATCTCTTCATGATCTTTTCTGGCTTCCTTTTGGCTGCATAACTCCTGCAGTATCCAGAGTGAAAAGGTTCCCTGGCTTCAGAGCAGTGCTCCCCAACACCATAGAAGGAGAATGAAGCAAACAACAGAATTTAGCTTCTGTCCCTTCCTTGCTATGTCCCCATGACCAAGTCAAGTAACCTCAAACTTTAAGAATGCAACTTGCTGTCCTCTATCCAGAACACCTCATTTGGCAGAAGCAGAGGAAATAGTTGCAGCTGCGTTACTGAGCTGAGTCAGCTCTCCAGCCGGTCAGAGGAACCCACTTGCTGGTCTGAGGAGTCTGGTACACAGGTGGAAGTGCCTGCTAGAGACACCTCAGCTCAGCAAACTGGAGCTCCTTCACAGCCTCAAGCAGATATATAGTGTTTGTTCTTGCTATCTGAATTACTTCTTCAATCGCTGGCTCACTGCAGTGTGACAGCACTCTGCAAGGAACTCAAAATTTCTGCCATAACCAGTTCCCTTCAAGATTGCCATTATTTCCCAAATAATGGTTTCTATGTCTGTATGTTGTCCCCAGAGCCTTGCACAATAGCTGTAGAAAACTATGGCATGATAAGTACTAAACTTGGCCAATCAATATGTTTACTCCAAGCGACATTAATATAGATCAGGACTTAACCAAGTCTATCCTATCCGAATACCAGGAGGAATATACCCTTGCCCAAATGGGGCATATGTAGAACTTCTTTAAAAGAAAAGAAGATACTGGTCATTCAGAAACACTTGATTCCTTTAAAACATCAACGTAGAACAAAGAATACCTGGAAATTTATGCTCTCACAAATGTATATGGGAAGGACAGAACTATAAGTTTAGGAACATGTTTTACTGATGGACTTCTCAGCACTACATCAGTGGTAGTACTCAATGAACTTAGAGGTCTTTTCCAAACTAAGTGATTCTATTCTATTCTAATTCTATTCTTATTATATTCACCACAACTGTCTCAAAACAGCCTTAATGTGCCAAGAGCATCTGTGGCCAGAGACATGGAAAATGTCAGATGAGTCTTGACACTAACACTTCTGCCAAAGAGGAGCGATGGAAGAAATGAGGAAGCCCAATCAGTGTATCGGAGGGAGTTCATTTATTTCCAGGCTTGGAATAAATTGGAGCTTTTAATCTTCGTGAGTAGTTAGCTGCTGGTAACCAGTTTGAAGCTGATATATTGAGTGCCCTAGGATCAAATCTCACTAGTGTGATCTCATTAAAACAGCTCAGCAGACACATGTATATCAGATTGCATCTATAGAGCAAAAATGCAGGTAGTATTTCCTTGGCTCTTCTTTCGTATCTTCAGCATTGATTGAATTCTGCCTGTGGTAGACAGACTCAGCTGACCAAAGAGCTATTACAGTCCCTCTGAAACCACTAAAAGTTTTCTGGCCAGCAAGCCTAGCTAACATAACATACGGTATGAGAAAGAATCTATCACATGAGCAAAGATGTGGTGTGTCCCTGCTCAGAGACAGATGGGATCCATTGCCCTGCAGACTGTGAAAAGCCCTTTTTCAACAATATTTGATAGACATGAGATCACTTAACTGACTGTGCATCAGACAAGATAATAGGTGACCTAACAGCAGTTTACCACACCACCCCTCCTGCCAGCTCAACTGGTGAAGATGCAGCAGGACCACTCTAAGAAGGGAGGGCACATACAGAGCCATGGGTCCAACTTGCAGAGCTGTGGAGCAACACATCAGTAGGCTGCAAGCCTGCTCTCTCCCTCTACATCCAGACATGGAGCATGATGCTGCTGACTAAGGGATCCACAAGCAGCTCTGGATGGCTTAGCTGAGGTTTGTAATATAAATCTCTCTACATCTGTTTTGCCCACACAGCAAGGCGGTAATAAATAACCATAGTAAAACTGATGAGCCATTAATCCATCCTGTTTTGTGTCCTGTCTCACAAGGTGGGGTAGGAGAAAAGACATGATGGGAGACCGTGATCATAGGCATGAAACTGGCTTGGCAATGGCACAGAAAGCAAACAAACTCACCAGTATGCTCTGAGGCTGTCCCAGTGATGGGAAGGGTCAGTGGGTAAAACACTGCTCCCAGAGTATACAAAGTTAGTCAAAGATCAAACAACACCCTGATATTCCATCTAATTCATACTCATTTAAAGAGTGTTTCAGTGTGGTTTTGGCAATTAATGCAATGAGCTGATTTTTGAGGAAGGACACTATAAAGCAACTCTTTAAAGGACTTTATTGGTCAGGGTTTTATAATAGCACCCAGAAGAGATATTAAATACAGAATTAAATCCAGATCTTTCAGAAACAAGTTTGGCCAGTGATCAATAAATACTATCAGTTAGCATTAAACAAAGGCTGATTTACGTAATTGTTAGCATGGCTTGTGCAATGCTCCAAACAAATGAATAGAAGTCAGAATACAGCTGCCTTTTAAATCCATGCCCCAGATAGGAAAGAGACACAGGGGATTTTGTGATTTGATCATGCAGAAGAATAGTCAGCTTTTGGCAATTGGATAATATGTTGTTGATTATGTGCACTATTTGTTGAATGTTTGAGGTGTCTGGGGAGGGGAGAATTTCCAAGTAATTTAGAATATATATTGAACTAACACTAAAGAAAATACTCAGGAGAAGCAAGACCAGCAAAAAGAACACAAACAAGAAAACAACCTTATGCGGAATGTGGGCTTTGCATTTCAGAGCAGAAGTGCAAAGACTAAAAGTGCTTCAGCTCTATCAAATGAGAGTCCACAGAGAGAGATTTTAAAAGATGTTTAGCAGCAGAGGGGTGGTGCACAGATGCCTCAAAGCAAAGTTGGAAACCTAGGCAGAAAAAGGGGATAAAGTGTTTGAGCACTAAAGGAAGACAGAAGGAGTTGGGGCATCTCCAAGGAGTTTGTCTTGATAATTTAAGAAATTAGGGCATTACATATCTTCACTTCGAATTCAGTGTTGACTGCTATGACCAAGGTCCACAGCAACAGGGTGATAGATGAGGTCAGTAATGCAGATGCAAAAATAAGTGTGCTTTGAATCATATCTTATCATGTAGTACAATCTGATAGGAGAGAAATCTTGGGTTCTAATCATTTTGCTTGCAAAGAATCTCAGATAGATAGAGTTAATTCTCTTTACAGTAGCTTGTACGGGACTGTATTTTGGATTTGTGCTGAAAAGAGTGATGATAATACAGAGATGTTTTAGTTACTACTGAGCAGTGCTTACACAGTGTCAAGACATTTTTTGCTCCTCATCCCACCCCACCAGTGAGGAGGCTGGGGATGCACAAGAAGTTGTGAGGGGACACAGTCAGGGCAGCTGACCCCAGATTCCATGCCATGTGGCATCATGCTCAGCATATAAATCTGGGGGAAGAAAGAGGAAGCGGGGGAAGTTCGGGTGTTTGTTCTCCCAAGTAACTGTTAAGTGTGATGGAGTCCTGCTTTTCTGGTGGTTACCGAACACTTGCCTGTCCACGGGAAGCAGTGAATTAATTAATTGTTTCACTTTGCTTGAGTGTGCAACTTTTCCTTTCCATATTAAATTGTCTGTATCTCAACCCATAAGTTCACTCACTTTTCCTATTCTCCTATCCATCCCACTGTATGGCAAGTGAGTGAGTGAGTGAGTGGCTGCACGGAACTGAGTTACCAGCTGGAATTAAACCATGACATTCTTCACAAGGACTATTTCAGAAGGAAGAAAAGTAGGGTGAGGTTTTATGACATTTCTTTGCCTATCAAAATGTAAATGAGATTGTATCACAAGGCTGAGACTGTATGGTGGACAAATCCAAAGGATTTTGTGCAGGAGGAAGATAAGTCAAACTGCATTACAGCCCCGTATGGAAACTCTCATTATTTTGGAAGAATAGAGCTCGACACAGTGTCTCCACTAGAGCTGCTGGTTATGAAGAACTATATTCCTTCCCTGCCACATGTGTAATGCTGACAAAACATCTTTTATTTAATCTGGCTTTAGCTTCCCATTGTGACTTTCCTCCTCCACACATTTAAGTGGAATTTCTGTCCCAATGGAAAACCAGTAGAAAATCTGTCAGCAGCTGAAAAAAATAATAACAGAAAGGGACTAGAAGATTTGAATGTGTGGAATAATAAACTCTCCTTGAATCTACCTGTTAACAAAAACTGAGCTGGCAACAGCCATCACATGCTGTTCTCACAACTTAAGGAGGGCACGAACAATACAATGACGGTCATACAAAGTATGGAAATTCTAGTTCAGAAAATTGTTTCACATTTTGTAGTTTGACTTTATTTTAAGCTGGATAAAAGCCCAAAAATTCAGATTTCTTCCAAGTAAAATTCCAAAGCATTTTCCAGACTGTTTGGTTTGAATATAATATACTTTTTTGAAAGCTGTTTCAAAAAACAGTGAAAAAGTTACATTTTTTCCATTTTTAAACAGTTCCTGTGTACTCTGTTCTCTTTATAAATGATTTTGTTGCAATTGCACATTTCAGAATGATGTTATTCCATGAAGTTGCTCCAGCAAGCTCTAAGATCTTCTACCTGTGTTCTCATTGCTTCAGATTACCCCAAACTGTAGCCCTCTGCATTCAGAGAGAGGACAAAAAACGTATTAATTCTTACAATTATTTTAATATTTTAGAAGTTCCTTCTCTTAGTAAGTCTCACTATGGTGTATTTGAATATTCTGGATGGCTGAAACGGAAACACATAATTTCTATTTCTGCTAGACAAAGAAGCTGCTGCCTTGACAGCCCCAGAGGCAGGAAAATGAGAGTTGCCACTGAACACTCCGTTCCCAACCAGAAACAAAAAAGCAAATCCCCACCACAAGAGCTCCACGCAGTGCAGAGGCTTTCAGACCCTCTCCATACCACAGCAGACAGCAGTTCCATAGACAGTGAGGTGTGATGCTGAGCAATGTGCTGCTGGTAGGAATTATTTAAGGACAATTTAGCAAATTAGGCTAATAATTCACAT
Source organism: Manacus vitellinus (assembly GCF_001715985.3). Taxonomy (NCBI): domain Eukaryota; kingdom Metazoa; phylum Chordata; class Aves; order Passeriformes; family Pipridae; genus Manacus; species Manacus vitellinus. The sequence continues at coordinate 849,022 of NW_021940508.1, read as the reverse complement.
GAATTCACTCAATGCAGTTGGTACACCTGGAGGGCCATAACAGGGCTTTCCCCAGTGGAGTGGGGAGCCCAGGCCAGCTAAAGTAGGATGGTGCCTTGTGAGACATTCCACTGACCTCAGAGGGCTCACAGGGGCAAAGAGAGGTACCTGAACAACCTGGTTTGACAGGACTAGCACCCATGGTGGCAGTATCTGTTGCTAATACAGGGCTGACACTTTCTACTTGCCAATAGAGTGGATTTGTGGGCATTTCATTGTTCACGCCTTTAAGATTTGGCTTATGTTGATGGAAGAATAGAAAATAGATTAATCCCTGAAAGTATTTCAAAATAATAAAACAGCTGTCCATAAAACTAAAATAGGTGTATTCCATTTCTAATTAAAATATTCCTTGTCTTTATATAAGGAATGCTCTTAATTACTAAGGAAGGCAGGTCCAGTACCACCTCCTGTTCCCAGCAGCATGGCTGGCTTAGGCAAGAGCAGCTGATTGCTGGATGCAAACCTTTTGTTACCAGAACATTTCGCCACATTACAAGGATAAGCATGTAATCTACTTAGAGATTTCAGTGACCTCATGCAGGATTTTAAATGGGCTGGGCTGTGGGAAGACTATAACCCAGCAAAGTGTTTACTTTAGCCCATCAGATGGTTTGCACGTTCCTGTGAGGTAATCCAGTCTGAGTAAAATCCAGCTGGCTCAAAACTCTGCATCACTAGTTAATTCAGTTAATATGTAAAATGAGTAAGGTGAGATGGAGTACTGTGAGGGGGCAACTCCTGGCAGGTTGCATAGGAGTGTTACACTGTGACTCACAACATCATTTGTGACACTTAGTGCCATGGTCTAGTAACTACGATGGTGTTGGATCAAGGGTTGGACTTGATGATCCCAGAGGTCTTTTTCAACCCTCTTTGATTCTATGATTCTATGATCATGCTGCTGTCTGACCCTGAGTGATTTGCTATTTCCCACAAAAAGTAAGAATCATTTCACTTTATTATTTGCCCTGAAGAAAGAGTTGTGTTTGGAAGAAACAAACTTTCAAAATTATAATGTCTCAAGCTTTGGTTTGGAAGCCCACCCCTTTTCACACTTAGGTTCACTGCCTCAGACAAATTATTCCACAATATGGCATGCTGAGCTGGCAGCTGCACTGAGTATGTATGTACCTGAACTTCCAGCACCCCTCTGGGGCTTAGGTGTTTGCTCCAGGATTCATTTGTAATGCCACTATTGCTAAAGAACCAAGACCTCTTCTGAGGTAAAACATTTAATGCAGAACTAATTTTTTATGTCGAGAGATTTACTCATAAACAGCATACAGATTGACAACCAGACCTTGCCTAGAAAAGTTTGCCCTTCCAACAAAAAAAACAGTAGGAGTTAAGAAAAAGTGTTTTGGGATTCCTGTTCTTGGGGTTATTAAATCTTTTGCCTTTGAAAAGAAGCAATTTACGAAACTCAGATTGAATGTATACCAATACCTTATACATTGGACACAGGACTTGAAGGAATTCTAAATAAGTTTACCAACAACACTAAATTAGGAGGAGCTGTTGACTCTCTTGAGGGCAGGGAGATCCTGCAGAGAGACCTTGACAAATTAGAGAGATGGGCAATCAGCAACTGTATGAAGTTAACAAGGGCAAGTACTGGATTCTGCTCTTGGGAGGGATAACCCTGGTTGTCTGTATAAACTGGGGAATGAGATGCTGGAGAGCAGTGCCGTGGAAAGGGACCTGGGGATCTGGGTCGATGGCAAGTTGAATATGAGTCAGCAGTGCCTTGGCAGCCAGGAAGGCCAACTGTGCTGGGGGGAGGGGGGGGGTGCATCAGGCACAGCATCTCCAGCCAGTCAAGGGAGGGAATTTTCCCACTCTGCTCTGCACTGGGGGGGCCTCACCTTGAGTACTGCGTGTAGTTTTGGGCACCACAATATAAAAAAGACATTAAGCTTTTAGAAAGCATCCAAAGGAGGGCCACGAGGATGGTGAAGGGCCTTGAGGGGAAACCGTATGAGGAGTGGCTGAGGTCACTTTGTCTGTTCAGCCTGGAGAGGATGAGACTGAGGGGAGACCTCATTGTGATCTTCAACATTCTCACTGGAGGAAGCAGAGAGTTAAGTACTGATCTCTTCACTCTCATGACCAGTGACAGGACTCAAAGAAACTGCATGAAGCTGAGTCAGAGGAGGCTTAGATTGGATATTGGGAAAAGGTTTTGAGTGGCTGGGTGCTGGAACAGGCTCACCAGGGAAGTAGTCACAGCACCAAGCCTGACCTAAGAGTTCAAGAACTGTTTGGACAATGCTCTCAGGCACATGGTGGGATTCTTGGGGTGTCCTGTGCAGGGCCAGGAGTTGGACTCAGTGATCCTGATGAGTCCCTTCCAACTCAGCATATTCTGTAATTCTGTGATTCTGACATTTTACTGAACAAGAGATAAGGATAGCACCATCAGCTGTTACATTTAGTTGAGAACTGATGCTTGTCTACAACCAAGTTGCCACAGTCCTTATTCAGTCAGTTTTCCTACTGACTTCCGAAAAGGGAAGTTCCTGTAGTTGCTCCCCTCCTGATATTGCAAGCACTGTGGTCAGAGGTGAAGTATAAGCATGTGAGCTGGGTTCTTGATTCTGTTATGCAGATATCCAGTTGGACCAGCTGGCAGTTCATAGACCCTTCATCAGGAGATCTGGCTGAATCTGGCTGGCCAGAAGCAGAGAGAGATGGCCACCCATAACTGGTATGTCCTTACACACCGCTTATGTGATCCACAGGAAAAATGAACTGTATCATCAAGTAGAAGTTGTAATATCTGATCAATGTGTGAGAAAGGGTATAGTCTGCTAGCAATTTTTTGAGGGGTGTACTATAAAAATTTCCATCTTCATTACACCAGTTAGGTCGCAAAGCACAGAATGATGCAGCAGAGCTACATGATGAGGCGTTAACACGATTTGATTAGCATGAATCTGATATATGCTGATATGCTTTCAGGGTAATAAGTGCTAAGAAAGCATTTGTCACATGGTTTCTCTCTTATAGACTCCACTCTCATTGTCCTTTCCACAAAAATCCACAAACAAAACCTTATTCTATTTCAGAGTAATGTTTGACCTGAAATGAGAGGAGCTGGGCCCAAGTTATGCCTTGCAAAGCATCTTTTGCAATCCAACCAATCCCCAGTCTTCTCAGATTTACAAAGGTAATTATTCAAAAATATATTCAAGAAAACGTGAGGTTTACCACAGAAGAACATGTTAGGGGAAGAAAAGAAGACTTCTGTAATCTGATCATATTAGCTAAGGAATAATTGCTAACCATTTCCTTCCTATTAATCTGTGCAAAAAGTATTTCATAAGAAATTTTCTGTGTGCTTTAAATGGTAGAAAGCACCTTTTAACACCAAAGCAAACGCAACTCTAAATCAAGTAATTGCAAGAAGAGAGGAAAGATCCCTATGGAATTTCAGGTACTCATCCCTAGCTGGCAAAGCAAGGTCTTGTTCCCAGGGTGCAGCAACACAAGGTCTGATCCAATTAATACCTCCCATCCCCTTGAATAACTTACTTTGCCCTGGTAAATTAAGATCATCTGCTTTCTGGAGCCTAGATTCACTGAGGACTGAGATTACTGCATCCTGCTGGTTAGACTACCTGCCCCCGTTTTTGCTGGTCTGGCTCAAATCTGAACCCACCTTTCCCGCAACACAGCTCCTGGCACAGTCCTACTGCTCTGCGCAGAGAAAACTATACAGCTGCACCAGCACTCCCAGCTCAACACACTGACTTCAGTCTGCCAAACACACCTGACAGTGGAGGGAAAACAGCTGTGATTAAAATCAAGTCATCGCTCTCCTCATCCTGCCTCACTTTCCTCCTTGAATTGTCTGTTCACCAAAGATGACAAAATATTGGCAGATATTAGACAGCTGGTATGCATAACCCATCTAATTTTATAAGTCTACAGGACAAAAATGAAGATACAACCATTGTATATGCTAAAACTCTACTGTCTTCACCTAGCCACAGCAAAGTCACAGTGACATGTGCTTTAGCTCCTGATGGCATGTGCACCTGGGGCTAAAGGGGTGTTTTTCCTTTAGACATACAACAAAATGCGTCACCGTATCTTCACTGCCTTGGTTACCCACAAGAATGGGCTCAAACTTGAACAGGCCATAATCACATCTATTGCCTGCTATGCCTTGAACCCCTCCCAACTGTTTGCACTATTCACTTTGTGTAATTTGAGAGGAGGAAAAAAGATCTTCAGCTCTTTATTATGGGCTTATATGGAGCCATTTACAAGGCTGGAGCATCTAGTCACTGCTGCAGGATGAGCAAAGAGAGACTAATTAATAGGCTCAGAACATGGTCATGAACAAAACAACAATGTGGTTTTGGAAACATTGTCAATAAACAAAACCCAAACAACCAAGGAAAACCTTTTCCTGCTGTGAGGCATCTAATGTGTTTTATTTACTTTTCCAAAAGATCAGGGGCTTGAGCGTTATAAATGATGCTTCCCCTTGACAGCCAAGCTGACAATGCTGTGCTTTCAATTTAGTCATATGGGAGTGAGGTTGATAGAGGTCTTCAGTGGTCCAATCACTCTCCTTTATGGTTTGTGTTTTAAGGAGAGATGGATGGAGATCAAAATACAACTCAGAGCATTGTTTCCAGACCTACTAGTCTACAGAGTCCAGGTAAGAAAGACTGTAACAGCACAGCCAGCACATGTACCATGACAGCATACACATCACCACATTTTTTCTGTTTTCTGAATTCCCATGTTGTACTATGAGTTCCACATTAAGAATTTTAGCAAGGGGATATAGGATGTACTAAGGACAGAAAATAAATACGTAAGATGTGAATGCAGCCCAAAAAAAGGATCATATTTTTACTACGATACAGATAAAACAGGTCTTAAGTTCAAATTTTACAGCCCTCAGACCTGGGTTTTTATACTAGAAGCACAGAAATAGGTACCCATAAAGACTCTCATCTAGAAACTTTCCTTGTAACTAGCTGTTCCTTTTAATTGGACATAGGTTTGCTAGAAGTGGTATAAAATGCCAAAAAGAATGATGAACAGGGACCTAAGAAGCCTAAAATGAATAAATTTCTGCTAAAGAGCAACTAAATCCATGATGTACTTTTGCCAAGATATAGTCTACTGTAAGATTTTACTGCTTTGTCCAGTAATATGTTTTTCATCCTTAAGACTGAGAATCATGCTATTTGCTCACAGTTACTTATTACACACCATAATAATTCTTAGTGTTGTTGAAAATATTTGTGTACATCTGACAAGGCTTTCATTTATTGCAATGCTTGATAAAACTTTTCAAGATACAATGTAACTCAGTTACTTCAATATAAACATGAGAAAAAGTTATTTATAGAGCTTCAGAGATTTAAAAGACTTCAGAAGAATACGTGGAGATGAAGAAGTTAGCATAAAGAAGAGAAAAAAGGTCAGAGGTAACATATATAATAAACTATAAGAATTCTATCACTTATCAAAATAACTTTACAAAAATATTAAAAGATTGATCTAAAATCTAATAAAACTAATATCAAAGTCATATTACAAGTTCATTATTATGAAAAGATTGCCATACTCAGTAGATTCACATTCAGCCAGGCAATGCCAGCATACTGTGTCACTTCCCTTTAGTAACAGCCTCAATACCCTCTACACCAGTTAATTACACCAAAAAAACCCCTCCCATCTTCCATAATGGTTTTGCAGAAGAAACTAGCTCCAAAGATAGACTTGGCTACCTTTAGATATCTAAAGATAGGTGATTTTTTCCTAAAAGAAATTTTTATTTTCTGTCCTAGTTCTGTGTAAGATTTGACCTATCACATCAAACACATGATCATTTTTGTTATTGAAAAAACTAATAACTGCTTTTTTGCCTCCTCAGCTGCGGAGGTCATGGTCATGAATAATAAATGTTCAGTAAAAAAGTGTTTGCATGTGTGTGACTAACTTGGCTGAAAGCATCCACATAGTAATCTTACTAAAAATACTAAAGGGTTTAGCTAATTGCAGAGTTGGCTTGAGATCCAGAACTAAAAAATTAGTCATAGATTTATGAAAATATTCCACCACCCTTAGAGAAAACACAGAAAAAGCACATGATTGTTATTTATAAGATTTTCTATCCCTGCCCTTTTCCTACACAAGACTACATTGTTTTTAATGTCGGGACTACTCTTCCTAATTCTTATACCTTGTATTTTTTCCTGAATATAGTTCATTATTTTCCTTGTGACCACCTCTCTGGAGCTGGCAGCTCCTGTTCTTTTTTGTACATTGTATCCACAGCCATTCTTCAGTTTATGACCTTCAGTTATGACCTGAGGGGCAGACTCCAGTCAGCTTCATTCCTCCAGCTATTAATTTATTAAAATAGGTGCTCACACATTAACACCTTCAAAACCTTCTGTATATTCAGCAAAGACTAGTAGCAGTACAGCTTAGCTGCTGCTTCTAGGTAAAAGGGCTGCCCCTCGCAAAAGGTGCCTATTTCACTTGTGAATGTGGCTTTTTGCTGTTGGCCACAGAACCAGAGTCCCTGCAGGGCTGTTTGCAGTGCCTAGCATATCAGGGGAGATGTGGCTTCTCTTCATTTCCCCTTAAAGGACCTTACATTTATGACAATGACTTCCTCTGCACTTGAAAATGGTGGTTGCAGTGAGCCATTCTGTCAAAAGGAGAAAAAGGGAGGAAAACCCCTTCAGAATCTGTAGCTAACACTTTAAATACTTACAGGATTTGTATTTTGAATGTATGCAATTTTCATAAACACAACTAAATTACATGGTTATCCACCTAGGCATCTAACAGGCTTATGCATAAGGCAGCAGTACCTCCATATGTGTCAAACATGTTGAAAATATTGTAGGCTTACTTTTTTGAGAATGTTTTCTGTAGGAAGGCATCTCTGGCAATTGTCCTGCCCAAACACTTGCTCTAGGCAGGGTCATAGAGAGCAGGTTGCCCAGAGCCTTGTCCAGTCAGGCTTTGGGTATCTCCAAATATGGAGACTACACAGTCTTTCTGGGCAACTCGTTATAGTGTTTGACCACCTTCAGAACTATTCAGTTCATAGCTAGTTTCTGTGTTGTCTAAGTTTTGATTTGGCTCCCTGCCAAGTCGCCAAGACCCAGCACAAAACCTCCCGCAAAGAGCAAAAGAGAAAAAAAACTATGAAAAAAATCAGACTAGCTGAACTATATTAAAATATATATATGTATTTACACATAGTACAGTTATATACAGTTGAAATACTATATACAATCCCAAAAGGGAAAGGGAAGGGGAAGGGGGAAAAAGGGACAAAAAAAGGACAAAACCAAAAGAGAGATGCACAATTGAAAACTCAGGATCTAGCAAACTAAAGAATTAGCAAAAGAATATCTTACTACTTTCCTTGGGACAGCAGAAATCACACTGAACGACCGCCACCACACTACTGGACCCTGGATCGGCAGAAACAAAGGCCCTGTAGGCCCGGCCAGGCCTCAGCTCCCCCACAGGAGCGAGACCTACCTGTGGAAGTCTGCTGTCTCCAAACCTTGCCAGAAGGGAAGAGAGGAAGAGGCTTCTCTCTCCATCTATTTATGTGTTTGGTTACGTAAAGGAATAGGATGGAACACTTACTTCCTTTCTTCCTGGTTACCAGGAAGAAAGGCCTAGACCCAAAACCATTACATATGTTTAAATGGAATTTCATGTATTTCAGTTCCTGCCTGATGTCTCTTGTCTTTCACTGGGCACCACTGAGAAGAGCCTGGCTCCCTCTTCTTGTTTCTCCCATCAGCTTTTTATACATATTCATAAAATCCCTCTTGAGCCTTCTCTTCTCCAGACTGAACAACGCCAGGTCTGTCAGCCAGGCCTTGTACATCAGATATCCTAAGCCTTTAATCACCTTCATGGCCCTTTGCTGGACTCTCTCCTGTAGGTAACTGTACGCATTTCTGGTACTCAGGAGCCCTAGGGTGGACACAGTGCTCCAGATGTGACAAATACAGTTCCAGTTCTCATGAAGAAGACAGTCTGAATGGAAGGATACAGATTTTATGTTATTAAACTGATTGTAAATATCAGAGCTGCAGAAACAAACCACATAAGCCCTTGGGCATTGCCAGAAAATGAGTCAAAGGCTGCACCTATCTGCCAAGTGCAAGAGGGCCAGGCGTCAGAGTACTGGCTGCGTGATTGTGCTGATTAACTCCTGGCTCACACAGTGGCTTTTCACAGTGGCTCCTCCAGCCAGCTCCCTCCAAAGCAGGACTTGGACATGAGCAGGGAGATGGCTGACTGCAAGGACCACTCCCAAAACACAAGTCAAGTAAAACAGTGCTTGAGAAACAACAAAAATTGTGTTGGCTCTTCAGTAGGGAACTCTATAGTCCAATATTGGCACTACAATTCATAGCACTGCTAGAATATTTGCTCACATCCAGTATTTGCCAGTTTCAACTTGGAAGCAGAGGAGAAACTCAAAAACAACAAAAACGATGCTATAAAATATGATATGGGCTGTCAAACACACCTGTCAGGGATAGAGTAAAGAAACTTTTCCTTTTTTATTTTAGTCTAGACATGATTATTATGACTCAAACCTTATATCTCACCACCCACTCAAGGAGATTAAATTTTAATTAATTGCTGATTACTAACTACTGTTTTATAACTGATGTTTATTCTCAAAAGAAAATTGAAATAAGATTCATCATTATGCCTTTTTGTATGCCTGTCCATTCACCCCAATATTTAGGGTAAAATGATCTAGACACAAACCATGAGATATTTTTAGAACAGTGTGTCTTAAGAATGTAAGACAGGCCTGGCATATAGCTTCTAAAAAATCCTTTACCTAGGTCTTGATTTTTCAAAATGTTTTTTTTAATACTGAGACTGGAATCAAAATAATGGCATTGTAACTCCACCCACAAGATACAACTTTTACAAATTCTATTTTCTAAATATGTTTTTGACAGTAGCTTGATTCACTTCTCACTCCCTAAATAAAACCAATGCTTTCTACCATTTAGAAAGGTTGAAAGAAATGTTAACAGCATCAAGACTCTGCAAAAGCAGCAGGTATGAACTGAATTATACAGGGAACATTCTGGTGAACATGAATATTGGTGGATAAGGGAAGAGAGAAAATCTTTTCCTGATCCCTGCAGAGGGAGAGGTGATATTTTTTAACTAGAAAACACGAGTTTACAGAACTGCCATTTCTTTTAAGCCAACTGCTGTATGAGTCAGCAGTCTGATGGCTCAAGTTTCAAAGAGCAAGCTCCTCATCCAAAGGAGCAGGGATTTTGAATCCTCAAAGAGTCAGAATACACAGAGAGACTTCTTATTGGCATTTTAAAGAAAGTTTTGGGCATCACTGTGGTGTAAATTCATCTTCTATGCAGTAAAAATGGGAGGAGCAGTGCTTCACAACTTGGTAGTTCTCAAGATAACAAGTACATTCTAAGTAGAGATTGTCATTAATAAACATCTTTTCTACATCTATAGAAGCAACTATTTATGATCCCAGCAGCCAGTAGATTGATTGAATCAATCTTTCTTTCTGTCTTATACCTCTTCCCTTTCACAGGAGACAACAGGACACCATTCAGGCTTGCCGTATCTCTCTTTTATTTTTCCTTGTTTGCATTCCCAAACACAACTGCAGGCTTCTGCTTTAAATATGTTCCATCCAAGGAGCAATCTCTAAGGACACATCATTATCACCCTGTGTATTGGCAGTCAAGAAAATTCACACATCAAACAATCCTCCCAAAACCACGGCATTTTAATCATCTGCAGTCAAAGAGCCATGAAGAGGAGGGGGCACAGACATCCTGCCAAAAAACAGAAAAGTCATTCTGTGAGACTCTGCCTTGCCTGTTGCATCACTTGGGCGTCAAGGACCAAAAATGTGAATGAGACTAGGCATCAGAAGTTCAATTTGCATTCAGAAGGTAAATGCCTTGAATTGTTTGCATTCATAAGCGACAGTATTTTAGAAATCATAGAATCATAGAACTTTAAGAGTTGGGAGAGACCTTAAGGATCAGCTAATCCTAATCCCCTTGCCATGGGCAGGGACACCATCCACTAGACCAGGTTGCTCCAGGCCTTATTCAGTCTGGGCTGGGGCTTATCCACTGCCTCCACGGGCAACCTGTTCCAGGGTCTCACCACCCTCATAGTAAAGAATTTTTTCCTATATCTAACTTAGATTTCCCCTCTTTCAGTTTGTACCCATTTCTTCATGTCCTATCATCCAAAGACCTAAAAACCAAGAAAAGTAGCCAGGATAAGAGCATGGGCACCGCATGGTGTTAAAAATAAACAGTCAGCTGGCTCAGAGAGCTGAGTGAACACAACACTTTTGCAGTGAGACTTTGCACTAAAGGTACCTAGCCAATAAAAAGGCTCTGATGATTTTATTTGAACCATGACACAGACATCCCCAAGGAACACATTTCCAAAATGTGTTCTCTCTTTGCCAAGCAAAGAGAGAATTTGAGAGAAATTTGTATGAACTAGCAGAAGGTTTAGGAAATAGCCATAGGAAATGAAAAATAAAGATGAAGGGGTACAGTGAAAATGAAGAAAGTTTGCGAGAATGAGAGCTGAAATCCTGCCCTTCCTGCAGGCCAGAGGACTTAGGTCATTGGCTCCAGCTGAGCCAAGCAGTTCTCTGAAGGAACACTGTTAGAAGTCCAAGCAAGAGTTGAGGTAAAATGGAAAGACTTAGTGTATTAAAAGCTCCAAGGAGAGCAAAAGCATTTTAAGACAGAGCACAGATCAGCCATGCAGAGGTTTTTAGGACTAAGAATATAAAAACTATTGCTGATTTCATCTCTATAATTTTTTGTCCTGCTGACATACTAGGGGGAGCTGAGAAAGAAGATCCTTGGAACCTTTTGTTTTCCCAGGAGCTACACCCAACCAGTGTATGTTAGCATATTTCTATCTAGAATGAATCCTTGGGAAAGGCTGTAATTTGAATATTTTTGAGGAACAGGTCAGTGGTTGTATCAGTGGCAACAGCTTGGGAAACACCTTAACTGTGGGAAATGGAGCAGTTGTGCCTGTGTGGTGTCTGGCTGTGCACTGCTTTGTCACGTTTGGACAAGCAGTTGCCAAGAGGTGAACTGGAGGATTAGAATAAAGGTGAGACTGATGTATGTCACTGGGAGTAACACCACTGACACTGGTGAAGGACAGCAATATCACGAACAGCTGTGGCTAATGGACTTAACTTATGATGTTGAAGAGCACTTGCACATTTTTGTGTGGCCATCAACCTGCAGATGAAGGAGAGAAATTTCAGAAGAATTTTATAGTGAGCCATAAATGTGTTTCACAGATTTACGAACAACAACAAAAATCAAACAAAATTACTGGAAAGACTGGGTAATGTGACAGCCTTGAAAAGTTTCTCCTGAGAGCCTTTTGGACTTTTTCTTCTGACAAAAAGTATTATTTCTGCTGAATCTTTGCCCTTTACTTTGCTAAGCCAACTTTCCCAGAAAAGTGATGGGGATTTTTCTCTATTTTGCAACTCAAGGATTTTGAAAATGTCTTGAAACTGCTTTTCCTTTTCTTTTCTTTTTCCTCCCTGTTAGTGAAAAATCTAGGAAAATCTAACAATCTACTTGAACCATGTGGAGTGAGTAGGATAACGTCAGAAGAAAGAAGTTAATCATTCATCACATTCCTACCCTCCTAAAAAGAGTCAAAGCAAGCAAAAAGGTCAATAACTTACAACAAGATGCCAGTGACAAGTGTAAGCTCGAGCAACAGAAAGGCCTGATCAGAAAGAAATGCCTTGCTTGCTCCCCATGATTTTATCTGACTTCATGAAGTGGAGACAAAACAGGGCAAAGGCAGTAGCCAGATGTCCAGCTGCTCAGCCACACCCTTTTAATGAAAACTGCCACACATTACACACATAAGTCATCATCATGGCTGGGCTTCGCAAACGAAGATTTGGGAAGGGCTCTACCCACGTTTGTTGCAAGCATGTTGGTGGCTAAAAAGGCCAATATGAGACAGGCATGACCGGTTGCAAAAGGCACAGCAGAAAGACTCCTTAGATGGTGTATTCTGCAAGGCACAATTCTTTCTGCGTTGCCTTTTCTCCTGAAGGGTGACCCTGCGTGCTTTCTCAAAGGCATCAGCAGCGTTATAGATGGTGTGTCTCCAGACCTCCCGATTGGAGGCCAGAGTAGACCAGTTATGGTGATCAATATGGCCAAGGCTGAGATGTTGTTTCAGGGAGTCCTTGTATCTTCTCTTTGGGGCTCCTCTCTTGTGGCAGCCAGTGGCAAGTTCACCATAAAGCAGGATCTTAGGGAGGCAGTGGTCCTTCATCCTTGAGACGTACCCTGCCCAACACAGCTGTCTTCTCAACAACACGGCCTCAATACTTGTGACTGCTGCTTGTTCTAGAACAGATGTATTGGTCACATAATCTGACCAGTGGATGTTAGGATTGTACGGAGACAGCGTTGATGGAAGCTTTCTAGGAGACGCAGGTGGTGGCGGTAGATGACCCGTGATTTGGATCCATATAAGAGAGTAGACAGCACTATAGCTCTGTAAACACTGATCTTGGTACTTTTCTTCAAGTGTTTATTTCACCAAACTCTTTTATGAAGCTTTCCGAAGGCACTATATGCCTGTTGTCTATCTCTCCGTCAATCTTACCATCCGAGGAGATGAGGTTACCTAGGTAATTAAACTGCTGGACTGATTCACCAACTGTGATATGGGGATGAAGGAAGACCTCCTGAGGTGCAGGTTGATAGAGAACTTCTGTCTTCTTTAAGCTGACTTCCAGCCCAAAGAGCTCAGCCGCGTCTGCAAAGCAGGATGTTAAACGTTGCAGGGCTGCTTCTGTGTGGGCCACAAGGGCGGTGTCATCAGCATAAAGCAGCTCCCAGACAAGATGGTTTAAGGTCTTGGTGTGGGCCTTCAGTCGCCTTAGGTTGAATAGGCTTCCATCAGTACGATATCGAATGTAGATACCATCTTCTTCATCGAGGTCTGCCATGGCCCTTTGGAGCATCATGCTGAAAAAGATTGTGAATAGGGTTGGTGCAAGAACGCAGCCTTGTTTCACACCACCGTTAATTTGAAAGGGCTCAGAAAGTGCATTGTCATATCTGACTTGGCCGCGCTGATCCTCATGGAGTGAGATGATCATTTTAAGGAACTTGGGGGGACATCCTAAACGTTCCAAAATCTGCCATAGACCTTTTCTACTCACAGTATCAAAAGCCTTGGTGAGGTTGACAAAGGTAGCACAGAGACCTTTATTCTGTTCCCTGCACTTCTCTTGCAGTTGTCTGAGAACAAATACCATGTCTGTGATACTCCTGTTGGCTCTGAAACTACACTGACTTTCAGGTAGAATTCCTTCTGCTATAGTGGGTATTGGTCTGTTCAAGAGTATTCTTGCCAGGATTTTGCCAGCAATGGAGAGCAGAGTAATAGCACGGTAATTTGAGCAATCTGATTTAATTCCTTTCTTCTTATACAAAGTGATGATGACTGCATCTCGAAGGTCTGATGGCGGTTCACCTAGTTCCCAACAGCGCACCACAAACTCATGAAATTTGGCATGGAGTGCAAGGCCCCCATATTTCCAGACTTTGGTTGGAATTCCATCAACTCAAGCTGCCTTACCGATTTTCACCTGCTGTATGGCCTTGAGGGTTTCTCCTAAAGTGGGGGCAGTATCCAATTCGTATTTCACCGGTTGTTGTGTGATGGACTGAATTGCTGAGTCTTGGACTACACGATTGGTACTGAAAAGAGTCTGAAAGTGTTCAGACCATCGATTCAGAATGGAGGTTTTATCTGTTAGAAGGGTTTGACCATCAGCACTGAGTAGAGGGCTTTGGACCTGGTATGTAGGCCCATATGCTGTTTTCAGGGCCTCATAGAATCCTTTGTGATCACCCGTATCTGCACATAATTGAGTTTTTTCAGCTAGACTGATCCACCACTTGTTCTGGATGTCACAGAGTTTCTGTTGGAGCTTGCTGCATGCAAGACAAAAGGCTGTTTTTCTTGCATGATAGGATGGCAGTGCAAGGTGTGCTTGGTGGGCGGTTCTCTTCTTCCTCAACAGTTCCTGCATCTCTTGATTGTTTTCATCAAACCAGTCCTGGTTCTTCCTGAAGGAGAACCCTAAGGATTCTTCAGAGGATTGCAGGATACTGTTTTTAATATGGTGCCAAATTGTTTCAGGAGAGTAATCTGTAGGATCTGTGGAATGGTTTTCGAGCCTGGTTTGAAGGTTTGCCTGGAATCTGTCTCTCACTGTGGCTGATTGGAGATTGTTAACTTGGAGTCTTCTCCTTAGGATACTGCCCTTTTTAGGTTTGAATTTAAGATTGAAGTTGAGTTTACAGCGCACAAGCCGATGGTCTGTTTGGCATTCTGCACTGGGGATCATGCGGGTGTGATGGACATCATGGACATCTCTCCTTCACACCAAGACATAATCGATGAGGTGCCAATGCTTAGATCTGGGGTGCATCCAGGTTGTCTTCAGACTATTTTTCTGCTGAAAGATAGTATTAGTGATGGTGAGCTGTTGCTCCGCACAGAATTCTAGCAGAAGGTGACCATTATCGTTGCAGTTTCCAACACCATGCTTGCCTAATACTCCTTTCCAGGTTTCAAAATTCTTACCTACTCTGGCGTTGAAATCACCAAGGATAATGATCTTATCATCTGCAGGCACTTTTTGGGTAAGGCGGTGCAGGTCAGAGTAAAATTTATCTTTTTCAGCAGGGTCAGCTTGGAGAGTTGGGGCATATATACTAAAGAGGACAACGTATTGCTTGTTGTTTAGTGGAAGGCATAGGGAGATAATGCGGTCAGAGTGACTTGTCGGCAGATTTTCAAGTTTAGGAACAATAGAGTTTTTGATCATGAAGCCGACTCCCAAGAAATGTTTTTCAGTTCTGGGCTTACCTGACCAAAAGAGGGTGTAACCAGCACCATGTTCTCTGAGGCTGCCTTCCTCGTGAAGGCGAACTTCACTGAGAGCCGCAATGTCGATGTTGAGACGAGCCAGTTCATGGGCAATTAGGGCAGAATGTCGCTCAGCACATCCGCTATCCGCAGAATCGAGCATGGTTCTGATGTTCCAAAATGCTAGAGTTAATTTAGGCACACCTTTGGAGGCAGGTGCATGCCTTTGTCTTTTATCTTTGTGCGACCGCATTGGAAGAAGATACCCGTTGGCCTGCGGTTAACCAACCGGGTGAAATGTGGAGATGAGCTTTGTTTAGGCCACCTTTTCTAGGCCCCTCTCCGAGTGGAGCAAGCAGTGCTGTCCTTGGAAAGGCTGCTTGGTCGTTCAGAGTGCTGCCCCAAGAGACTGTCATCTCTGGTCAGTCTCAAATGACCAATATCCTGAACCACCTGCGTGCAGGGTTGGGGCTGCGGCTTCCAGTGCACCTTTCACCTCCTGTTTCGACCCTCACCCGTCGCTACAGGACTTTTTGCATGTGGGTAAAGCCTTCAAGCCTGCACAATGGATTTTTAGGTGAGATGCAGTATGTGCGGAACTGGACCCACCCTTTGATCCTAAGGTTCATCTGCCAGGACCGAGCGAACTTGGACGGTGGCAGCGAGGTCCTCAGGATGTAGGTTTGATTAGAGTGACCTTCTCTTAGATGGATGGCCTTACGGGGTTAAGCGAGCTCCATCTACCCAGGTTTGGGATGAGAGTTGTCCTTCTCCTAGGATGACTGCCAGAAGGCTAATGAGCTCATCCTACCCAAGAATGTATTAAATCTGGTCCTATGGTTTTGACCTGTCTGGCATGGGCAACCCTACCGAAAGCGTGTACCATAGCCAGCATAGCTCGCAACAACATAGGGGTACACAGGCTACGTTCCTATTAGAACGGTTTGGACAAGTCTTTCATTTCCTACTTTAGTATCACCTATCTATATACAATCTCAAGGAGATACCCAGGAACAACCCTTTGTCCTGCCCACCTTTTCAGGATGTAACAGAGCAAAGCAAATATATCCAGAACATGCCAAACCTGGGCAGTAGCCGCAGGTGAACCAAAAACAAACGGACAAACAAACCAACCATTCTGGCCTCCGTACCAATCCAAGGCTGGGGTGCCTTTCAAGGCCCCAGCCTGGCCAGGACCCCCATCCCTCTGAAAGAACCCACTATCCACCCTGACCTTATCCTTCCCCCACTGTGTTACTACGTATCTTCAGGCCCACTGCTCACCTGTGACATTTCATAGAGGATTGTCCTGCTCTCCCTCCCGCCAGTCAGAGGACCCCCTCGGCCTGCTCGACACCCTTCCCCTCTCCTTCCCCCCCCCTCTCCTCCCCCCTCAAACCTGGAACGGCAAACCTCTGTGTACTCCAAAGCTTCCCTCTCCTCTTCCACAGGCATGCAGTACCTGCCGGCAAGGTTCCTCCTCTCTCTCCTTTCTCCTGCCGTGGCCGTGCCTGGGGGCCGAACCGCGCGTGCAGAGCGCACACGGTGCCCTGGACAGGCCTGGGGCTCTGCGTGTGCAGCATGGGGCTTCCAGGCAAGCCCGACACACACAAGTAGTAAACAGACAAAACCAGTTATGATATTTCATTTATTATGTTTATCCTGAAGTGTGGAGTATTTCTAGTATACCAAGGTCCAAAGAAAATGATATGGCTGGAACTAAGCATGAGAGCAAACTAAAACCAAGAAAAGCAAAAAACTGAAACACCCACTTATTATTCAGTGAATATTTCTTAAAAAGTTGTCACATCATACTGAATTCCTGGTCATAGTCTTCAAAGAAGTATGCTTATACAAACATCCTGGGAACTAAAATCCTCATGGAAAATTAAGGATTTAATAGACACATTAGACCCATTATGACCTCCCTGATGTTTCCTCTCTGCTGGATAAGGTTCCATCCAGTACCACCCAGGATGCAACTGCACATTTATCTATTCAGTTAATCTAATTAAACAGAGGTAAAAGCAGTCCTGCAGAGCCTGCATTTAGTCTGTATTCACATACAGCTCAAAAGGCTTTCCTCATGCCTTCTGGCCATTTGAGGTTACAAGCCTTCAAGCAGCAGAGCTGATCTCACAGGTTGATGGGAAGGGCTTGCTGCACCTCTCTGATTCTAGCCCAGAGCTCTGACACTCTTTGGATCCTTCTATAAGTTGATTAAACCAACCTGAGGGGCTTCAGGGGTTTTTTTAATTGTTGAATTTAGTTGCTTGGGGAGAAGTTGGCACAGGATAATAGGAGAGATAGCACAGTGCTTTTTGAGCCAGTGAGCTGTTGGTTTGCCTTATCCCTCTTCACAGTAGGCTACCATTAGCCTCCTGATCAGACGAAGGATATTGTCTCTCTACATAGACTTGAGAGGAGAGATGACAGTGATCAACATGCTGTATAAGACACTGCTAAGATAAATGCTGATTTGAAACCCTCAGTTCAAGCGCAAACTACTGGGAAGATGCTCCTCAGAAAAACATATCCTTAACACACAAAAATTCTGTGATATGCAAGAGGTCAAGCTACACAAGCTCATAGTCCCTTCTAGCACCTTCTGGCCTTTTAAAAATGGAAAAAAATAGGATAAATAAGTAAATAACTTGCAATCAGCCCATTGCCCTATTGCTGGGATTCAGGATTTTTTTAACAAAAATTTAAAGTGCCCCTCCTCTTCCTACCAAGTCTTTTAGACCTGAAAGCACAAAAAAATTGATCCAGAATTAGGGTCTTCTAGGAAAAAAAAAAAAAACAAACAAAAAAAACCAAAAAAACCACCTTTACTGACTTAGATGAAAAAAACTGGCAAGTAACTTAAACTATGTTTCAGTCTTAAGTTGCTGTACTAGCACTGTTTCTTTCTACCCCTCCATCCTAAACAGCTATTGGAAACCTTTCGAGTTTAGATATTGCATCAACAGTGGGTAAATAGAGCAGTTCTTTGGTTCTGGCTGGGGATCAGGATAAAGTTAGGTTTATAAAATCACAAAAACTTACAGAATTTAGAAAATTATACAGTGGCAACTGTATAACCACTGACAGGGGCTGACTGCATGCAAAGGCAACTGTACTGTAAGAGTCTAGACATTTATTTTCTTTGTCTTTGGCATAGTCATTCTTCAGCTTTTTATGTATCACCATTTCTACGGGAGACTATTTCAGAACAAATGCTCTGGTCTGGAGCTGATCATGTGACTGAGGTTGCTTCATTCAGGACTTAGCTGATAAATACTTTCTACTGTAAGGAGTGATGTGAAATCTGACTTCGAATTGTCTTCTACCCAGACACATACCATGAAATGAATTCTACACTGTTAAGCTGTTGCCTTGATTTTTCTCTGGGTGGTACTTCTTTGGCTATTTTCTAGGGTCCAAATCTAAATGTGCTATTCACAGTGTCAATAAAAACTTCCACTGTGGCTAGGAAAGAAGTCACTTGCATCCCTTGCCTCTGCTGACCCAACAGGTAAGCACGGTGCTGATGTTGCACTTTGGACTTCCTATGGGCCTTGTGATTTCAGTTTTACTTTTTCCTTTTTCAGTTCATTTTTTTTAACTGTTTGGGATACTCCAATCCCTCCCAACCCCAAATTCCTCTAGAAGCCAAGATGACCATACACTCAGTAGGTATGTATGAGCCTCCAGATATTTTCAACCAAAGTCATAGCACAGAGTTAAGTCTTGGAGGCAGAACAGTGTGACACTGTGAAAGGACAGGATCATGAGGGCAGTTTAAAATAGTTTGTTTCTCCCAAGAGTGGTTCTTCCTTGAGGCCAGCTGCAGCTTCAACCTGAAAAAGACATGTGAGTAGATCTCTTTCAATTTGGACTCTTTGTGTGCATACTCCATGTTTGTTTGCTGCTCCTCTCTCTCCCAGACTCTACATTTCCCTATACTTTTCCTGGATCTTCCCTTTTCCTCCATTCATTGTTTTCTTATACGCTTATGCTGCGGCAATGAGAGTGCCTGTATGCTCGGAGATACGACGCATCTGCATTCCAAGCCAGTACCTGTCCTCCCTCTCCCCAGAAGGGACCTGTGCTGTGTCTCTCAGGTGAACCCATGGGGACTCCAGCAAGGACAAAGACTGCAGGGTCTGCTGTATGGACCTAAGGTCCTTGCTGGCCAAAATGTTTGCTGATCGCAGAAGGAAGTGGCTTCCATATGAATCGTTGTGACTCTTTTGTTCTTGAGTAATTTTCCATAGGGGCAAGGGTTGGTAGTCTGGCTGTGCTCAAGTAAAGTGTTATATTTACCTGTTTAATCAAATGGACATAACTAAAAAAAATTCCAGTGGAAACGAGGTTGAGATACAGTGCCTTAAATTGGTTGCTGTATTATACATAATTTCCTTATTCTGGATTACATCAGATCTTTCCCACATACAATTAAAGAACCTGATACAGCACCACTAAAATTCTGCTGAATACTGAACTCACCCGGGATCAGTCATGTGAGCTATACCCAGGCCTCTCCCAGCTTTTGTGTACATGGCATTTCACACTGGTCTAACTACAAAATGTTCAAGCTGCAATACGATGTACTTCCCATACTGGTTGGGGAAAAACCATCTTACTCTACAGTATTCTTGGCTCAAACCCAGAAAGGATTTTGAGAAATCACACTGTAAACCATGACATACAGGCTAGCTTTCAGCAAAGAGCAGGGCTACAGCAAGGCGAAGGACTTTGGAGAGGCAGGGAATGTTAAGCCACAGGTAGCTCCTCATCACTGGAGGCCGGCAGTGACTGATAACTGCCTAAAACCTAGACAGAGCAAAGACTTGAGGTGGACAGAGGACATAGTGCCTGGAGTTTTCAATCATGATTACACAGAGGCACCAAGCACGAAACAGTGTGGGGCTCATGACGTGTGTCCTAGTTAGAACAGCTGGGACCAGTTCATCACCGAATGGGTGTAACCCAAAACTGTGTATTCTATTGCCTTCCATGCCGTTTCCCAGAAACTGGTATCAACAGACTATTTACACCTTCTGCCCAGGGCAGCCTGACTCCTCAGGCTATAAACTGAGTGTTAAGAGGCCTGCGAGACAGGAGGGTGCCTCCCTGTCCTCACACTCTTTTGTGGAACTCCCTGCCCTGAGGGAAGTACTGGGCATTCCTGCCTGAACTGGAGAATATATAATCTTGGAGTCTTGGAACTTTTTTAACCGCTCATGGGATCCAGAGGAAGACTGCAGATCACCACTCTCAACCAGACTGCAACCACCACTTTTCAACCAGACTGCAACCATCACTCTCGACTGGACTGCAGTCACCACTCTTGACCAGGCTGCAACAGCACTCTCACCAACAGGTTTTCCCCTCTCCTTTTACTTTGGACTCAGGGGGCCCAACGAACAACACTCTGTTCATGCCCCAGGGTGCTGGGTTATACATTTGG
This sequence comes from Manacus vitellinus, assembly GCF_001715985.3. Classification (NCBI taxonomy): domain Eukaryota; kingdom Metazoa; phylum Chordata; class Aves; order Passeriformes; family Pipridae; genus Manacus; species Manacus vitellinus. The sequence goes on along the minus strand of NW_021940508.1, from coordinate 828,534 downwards.
GTTTTGTGGGTTAAAACCAATTGTTTGTCTGTATAATTGTACTTATTGTATTATTTTATTAAATTGCTATTCTGATTTATAATCTCTCTTTTGAGTTGAGTTCATGTCCTCTGCTGGTTTACCTTTAAACCAGCACAACGTGAAACTTCTGCCTGCTTACATTTCTGTCCTGTGACCAAGCATGGGAAGGCTGAACACACTCCCCTCCCACTGAGCTGCCCAGCTGCTAAAAGCATGGTCCTGTAAGCCTCCCAAGAGTGGGACAGGCAGCAGGGCCTTGAACACCCCAATTTCCTGAAAATCAGCAATGCTAACACAGGGAAAAGGGAGATACTTTTTTTTTCCATGTGCCATCTGTTTCACAACAATGAGAACCCTTGTGATATTAAGGAACTGGTTTTGTGACTCCTGATGATGTGTTGGTGTCTAGCAGTGCTCTGCTCATCCCTCCCAGGGTTTGATCTTAATTTCTGACACCCTACTAACTTCTTGCTCCCACAGGAAGATGAATGCCTATGATTCGGAGCATGAAAGAGTCCAGGGATCCCTAGAGGAGTCTATGGCCTGTAACACAGACCGCATGGAACCCCAGTATGGGGAAGGATAAGATAGGGTGTAGACTGAGCCCTGGTGTGCAGAAAATGTGCTGTGGAAGATTTGGGGAGCCTCCTGCCAGCAGACAGCAGTATAAGTAAAAAGAATGGCTGCACACGGAGGCGGGGAGGAGGAGGCACCACAACCCTGGCAGGGAGGCAGAATGCACATAACAGCTCTGCCTTAGAAGGGACTGAAGAAGTGAGACTGCCTATGCAGAGCAGGTAGAGATGAGAGATACTTAGGGATGCCAGGGCTGGAAGAAGTTTACCTGAAGACATCTGGGAAAGGAAAGGACTGACTGGGACTCGTACAGATCCTATGAGAACATAGGCTGGGAAATACCAGGAGCTCTTGCATTACAGAGATGGGAGCAAAGCATGGCAAGGTGGAATGATACCCACCTGGAGGCAAAGGCCCCCAAATCTGGCCAACGGTCTCTGGCTGAGTGGCCACAGAACAACAGGAGATGAGTAAAACTGTTCTTGGAGATCTGGACCCCAGCTGCCTCTCAATCATTATCTCAATCGCTTGGAAAATTATCACTGTGTGAGAGGAGAGCTGAAGCAGCAGTAATATGCACTGCCTTTTCCTCATTAAAGCTCAAATGACAATGTGAAACTTCTCCCCATCTTAGCTTAAGACTGTGGTCCGGTTGCTCTGGGCTTATTTTGCCAAATATTAAAGCATGCAGTTAAATTTTGTGGACAGGATTCAGTCCCTGGGCCTCTGATGAGACTACATCATGGGCTTAAATTTTAATTTGTGCTGAAGTGCTTTGTTGTAGAGGAAGGGGATCTCCTGTGTACCAGAAGTTAAGCATTGAACAACTTGACTGAGCCAGGGCTAACTCCAGAGCAAGTCAGTGAAATCAGCATCTTCAGGGTCAGTAAAAAAGAGAGAAGGGAGAGAAGCACCAGGCCCAGTCTTTTAATGGATCTTTTCCTTTTGGCTGAATCCATTACTGCCAGCAAAATTTATGATACTTTAAAAAAACAAAGCCACACAAGTGTCAGTATTATTTAAGGGATAGCAAAATCCAGGACAGACCACCATTAAGCAACATCCTCTCTTGAAAGACACTGCATAAGAAGGTAATCTGTGATATTGATCCTTGTTTTCTTCTTCCATCACTCCAAAATTGCTGTAAATGCTCACATTGAAAGTTCTGTTCCATGATGTCAGGGAAAGGAGAATTAGGACTGATCTTTACAGTCATGTACTTTGAGCAATTCATGATGTTAATCACATAAGCATCAAGACATACATGTTTTATTTATAAATAAGTAAAGTCTTTTCCAACCCACTTCCTAGTAAAAAAGCAGCATTCAAACCACAGAAATCCTTTGTGTCACATGTAGTGCTCATTATTCTGGGAAACTGTGAGTGATGCCTATTCTATACTGAATGCTTTGTTTCAAGCTTGCAGAGGTCATTCTGGGATGCTTCCCCACAAGGTTACTGTGTCTGTGTTTAACAAGCACTTAAACCTCAGTGCATGTACTTGTAAAAAAAAAAGAGAATATGTAGAAGCATATTAAGTCCTATGGAAAATTGCAGCCTGGCCCAATGCTGCAATTGTCAGCAGGAAACTTCTGGAAGTCTGAAATAATAAGAGGAATAATACAAATCTAAGTATGATTTAGGAATGTACGCATTTTTTCATTCCAATATTAAGCACCTGTAAATAGTTTAATTTCAAAGATTTTTTTTTTTTGCAGGTTCCAGAAATATAATTATATACAGCAGAATTGCTGACAAACGGTAGTCAAATACTGTTTGCTTTGATATGGTGCAAAATTCTGCCTATTTACATAAATTGCAATGTTATTATTGGGAAAGCCAAGACAACCTCCTTGAGAAAATGTCAGTTAACATCTATTGTGACATTACATTTATTCCCCTTAAGAACAAGAAGAAATATAGCAGTATTTTCTAGAGGCTGAGTTTTATACAGACCCACTATGTGAAACACCCACAGCACCACAATCCACGAAAATTTCTGATCTTCATTTTAGCATTCACTTTGGCCAGAAAGTCATTGAGCCCTTCTTATGTCCTTCTGCTCTGTCTTCAGACAATATGTTCAGTATGATGCAGTTCCATATCCTTTCCTCTTTTGTGGGTGTCTAGAAATTTCACCGTACAATTTGCTGCATACCCTGTTATCAGGTTCAGAAGCAAACATCAGACAACTGTGTGTGACAATTGCCATGCCTGCAGCCTTTTATTGACTCATTTTAACCGCAGCAATTGCATCATTTGTAAAGACCAGTTACTTTTTCCTCCTCTTAGAATTCTCATTAGAAGCTCAGTGATATAGAGTCCATCATCTCCTCTTTCATAATTTCTAGATATGCAGTAATACTGTATTTATAATGTATTGCACAGAGAAATCACAAGACTGTTTCTAAATTGACAATGGAAGCATTTGTCAAATAATAGCAGTGTGCTGCTAGCATTAACTTTCAGTAGATGTGGTTGCACCCTTCTCTAAGTGGAATTGAGGGATGCTTGCAGCTGTACCCTCAGAAAATTCAGCAGTGAGTGATGCAGCTTTAGACTATCCTGATTCTCACCTCAATTACTTGAATAAAATTATGTCTGATTTAAATAATTTGAGATTATCTGATTCCTGAAGACCACATCATGGAATAATTGACAGCAGACTAATTTCAGTAATTTATTTATTTTTCCCTAATCAAATAGCCTTGCATACAGTACTGCAAGGGTAACATACAAAGAAGAGTGCTCTTTGCCTACTTGATAAATCCAATTTTGTCAATATTTGGATTCAGATTCCACCATCCCTGCTTCCTACTGCTATTGCTCATATTTGAGGTAGACAGGACCATTTGAGGAAAAAAAACTTGCAGGAAGAATAGTCAAAAAAGCAAATTTTACCGAATTCTCTCAGGTAACATAAAGGTAGGCTGAAAGTGAGAGCACCTGCTTCATTAATGTTGTCCAGTTAAGGACATTTTCAATGTAAACTTGTTAATATACAAAGCAGGGAGTGATAAAGACAAAGATACAAACCTGACAGATGAGGGATAATGGAGAAAATGCTAAAACCTCAAAGGCTCCAGCCCTTAATTTATGGGCCATCGAGAAACTGGGCACAGCTATGGAGAGAGTCAACCTGGAATTTGCAATGTATAACAATGGGAAAACAAGAGGAACATGAGAGTTTGAGACAGTCCTGTGGGACTATGCAAAATTTATTAAGGAATGTTTATGGATTGGGTATGGGGGCAGAAGGCAGATTCTAAGATTCTAGAAAGGGATTCTAATGGACTGGTCACATGTAGAACAGGGCTCCCAGTGTGCTTGTCTGATCCCTGCTCCCGATCCTCACAGTCTCTCCCATCTTTGAATCACTCCTTCCCTATCTCTCTCTGTATAATCTCACTCTCTATCCCGTGTGTGGGAAGGCTGCAAAAATTAGGTGCCAACTACAGAGCAGACTGGCAAGAGTGGGTTTGGTCACAGCTACTGGAGCCAGAGCTGGAGTGTGGGTGCTGCCCCAGGTGGTGTAAATCCCGAGGGAGAGAGGGTGCCAGTGTCAGCTGCTGTGTGTGTGCACCCTTGTGAACCTAGCGAATTTTGTGTCTGTGTATCTGTTTTTATGTGTGGTTGAATTTTCACTGCTAGTACTGCAAGGCCAGGTTTGATGGGGCTTTCAGCAGCCTGATTTAGTGGAAGGTTCCCTGCCTATGGTAGGGGGGTTGGAACTAGATGATCCTTAATGTTGCTTCCAACCCAAATCATTCTATGACTCTATGATGCTGACTCCTGCACTGGAGCTACAGTTGGGGTGTCACTAGGGGACCAGTCCAGAACATTAACTCCAGCAAACCAATCACCTCAACATCTTGCCAACACATCCAAGCTCTTTGAGCCCAGTTTCATTCTATCTTCCACTACTTCATTGCTGTGACTTTTGCTTTTCCACTGAGGTTCATGCACTGATTGTTCCTTTCTGTAGTACAGCAACAGATGGTCACATTTCTTCTTCTCTTGCTGGCATGTCTCTGTGAAGTAAAAAGTACTGAACGTTTTCCAGCACATTTCTCTGGGATTTAATGTCTACCACTGCAGAAATTAGTATAGGACACTGCTAGAAAGTCTTGTGCTTTCCAAAAAGCATTCTGCAAGGATAGAGTATTGGGTAAGAAGCTGCAGTAAACTTCTGTGGAAAGTGTTCCGTTTTCTCCTCAATGAACTTTACAGTTGCTGTGTATTTTGGAGCATGACTAAAACCTATATTACAAAGAGAGATTGATGACATATAGTTTATCACATTTAGCTATACATCTTTTTGTCGCTATAATAGAGATTTTTGTTACTCAGTCAAAAAATCTACACTCACTTTTCATATGATGGCATATTGACCATCTTTCTGCTAAAACTTTTTATTTTTTACTGACTGAGTTTTTACACTGACAGTGGAAAAATGATGTGTTGAGCTGATTTAACTGTGTCAGCTATTACCAAAATGAAATCTATGGTGCAGAAAGAGTGTTTGCTAACCTAATGCATACCCAATGCTTGCGAATTAACTTTCCCTTTAATGGCATCCAAGGATACATCTTCAAATTTGGGTGCACTTCAGTTACAGCATTAATATTCTTATTTTCTCTGAAGAATTGCAGGCATGCTCCTCCAAGAAAATGCTTACGATCTCAGAGGAAAATCTTTGAGATTATAATGGAGAGGAGGACTGATTTCAAAAGGATTTTGTACAGAGGTAGGAAATAACCATTACCCATCCTTTCCAAAATTCTGTGTATGTTTATTGTTAACTAATTCTGTATATGTTTAGTGTAGAATTGTTTTCCTACAGTGTAAAGATGAATAAAATTCCCAGTGAAGTCAGTCAATAAGACCAGAGTGTCAAATCCAAAGAAGTAAAAGTAAATATTATTTCTTCATGTCCAGGTCATAATATTTTACTTTTAAGATAAGCTGCTTAGGACCTTCATTCTTATTCATAAAATTCCCCAAGGAAAATCCTTTCAAGTACACTTTCAGCTATTTAATTCAGAGGGAGACGTCATGCATGAGCTGACGCACATTTGCCTTGCTGATTTCCTGCAAGTCTCTCAGTTCCTTCAGGGGTCATTCAAGTTACAGCATATTAATCACACAGATAATAAGGAATAATATTCTATCTGAATATACCTATCTCTATCAGAATGCAAATCTGTCTGAAATGTAGTATTTATCACAAATTCCAAGAACTCAATTGAGTGTTTTCTACCCAGCAAGGCATTCAAGTATACATGCAGTGAATTTTTGCTAAACTATGTTTCTCTGTGATTAACTGCTCAACAAAGGCCTGAAAGTTCTTCCCTGAAAAGGCTGAGGTACCAGAGTTCGGGTGTCAGATCTGACTGTCTCTAAACAGGTGCCTGTCATCACTTCTACTTTTTCTGGCTTTTAAACCAAACTCTTAGAGTGCTACCAGCGCACTACAGCATGTTGAGGTTGGAAGGAGTCCAGTAGCAATTTAGCTTTAAGCCTAACAAAGGCAGGAAGCAGGGAACATAGGCACCATATATTCCTAAGCCTGATGAAGCATTCTTCCATAGATGTGCTGCTAAACAGCACAGGAGTATGGTAATACATTAATATGTGACCTTTATGGAGAAAGTTAATGCTACTTGTAACAGGAGCTAAATCCCTTCCTTTTAAATTATAAACCACTAAGATGAATTTGGCCAGTTATTTTTGTAAATATGTTTCCAGGCTGCATTTGTGTTCTGCATCCCATCACTGAATTATTCCCCCTTTGCCTTTCTGGCATGTAAATGGAATCTGTTTCTCTGCTTTTGCTGATTAGATAACAAAACAGACTGTAATGAAAACTAAAAAGCTAAAGGCTATTAGTTAGAGCTGGTTGAAATCTTTCCAATTAATATTTCAACAGGGTTCAATCTAAGATCCCCTTTCATTAAATATTCAAACAACGTAAATTTTCAAAAGGATATATTGTGTAAGTATTCTAGGAAAATAGATTCTTAAAGATTTGGAAAAAAAAATCTAACATCTTCCTTTTTTTCTTCTTAATCTCTTCTTTTTTTTTTCTTTTCTTTCTAATTCAATTTCCTTTCTATTCCTGCTAGAAAATACATTTAAAATGTGCAACATCTTATCTGCTGATTACTGAAGGTAAAAAACCACACAAAGCGGCCTCTGAGTTGACGTTGACAAAAAAGGACTGAAAACTGTTCTGCCATATGGTTTACCTTCTTTTCTTAATTCTTTGTCTCTCAGAGGAAAAAAAATACTTAAAATCAAAGCTTTTTTTCTCCTCAAAACAGTTACACTTAGACAGTGTAAAAATATAATTAATTTTCATGAAGAATTGCAATATTCCCAGTGAAGTTTTGAAGTTCCCAGTGTTTTGAAGAAAAATCCTGTCTTCTTTTTTCATAAGAAATTCACACACACAAAAAGATATCGCTGGTGTTGGCCGCCTCTGCTGTTCTCTGTAACTCAGAAACTCCATACAGCACAGAGGAAGATTTGCATGAGGACAACCCTTCCTTTCCAAAGACAGGGATCCAGTGACCACAGGTTTACACCCAAGCCTCTGCCTGGGTCCTTGCCTCCATCCACTGGCTTATGTTGAGTAATCAAAGAAGCCTCATTTGGGTCTTAGTGAGCTAAAATGTGCTAGCTAGCCTAGTGCAGGTGCAAGGAAATCTCTGAAAGTGTGTATTCTTGATTACTCCCAGTGGGTTTTCTCAGTTTGGAGATCTCTCCTTGTTTTAGCCAAGATGCTGCAGTTTATACTTTAAGGTTGGATTGCACTAAATTGAGACGCAACTTCATTTTAAGGCAGCTGAGCTTCCGAAATCTGATTTTATCTGAGGCTATTCCTGAACAACGAGACTCGTCTGAGTGTTCTGAGCTGTAGACAAATTCAGATCCAGTGTCAGTCCTTAAATGCATGGCTAAACTGATCTTTGAGAATAGAAAACCTAAGCTAATGTTTCAGTGTTTCAGTTATTCAGCACAAGAAAAAAAAAGAAAAAGCAAACTTATTTCTGATGCTGACATGGAAGCCTGTCCTTGGTGTACTTTTTTGGATCCAAGGCCTATGCATGGGTATGGAATCAGGTGCCAGCTGACAGAGGACTGGAGCATCTGACTTAGTTCCCTTTGAAGCAAATCTGATGAACACATAAACTACCCGGAGAAAAAAAAGCAGCACGTGGTAAACAGAGAAACAAATTCTCTTCAAAACAAATTGCTAACACAGACACTGGCTGAAAGACATGTAAACATATTGGGTACAACTGTTCTTTTTCCTGATGAGTTTTATGAACAAATGCTTTCCTTGGAAATTGCTACAGTTACAGCATAACAGCTCCAGCCCTGCCTTGTTTGGTCACAGAGACTGGTACTGTGGCATTCTTGTGAACATAGAGTATGGAATAACCACATGCTGGTGTACAAAGCTTTGATTATACATAATTGAAACCAACATACATTACAAGCCATTGTACCCCCTTGTAAGCAGTGACTCAGGTAGTGTAGAAGGAAATAAGGAGAGGTTCTCTGGGACACCTCCACTGTTTTGTATATTTTAGGCAACACTGTGTTAACTGCTGTTATTGAAGATAACCCCTTGCAAACACCTATGACAAATAATAACTCTCATTTTTTGAGCAGAAACAAGTCACCATCCATTGACCAACCAATGTCATGTACCTGGAATTCTGTAAGGCCTTTGACATGGTGCCACAGGACATCATTATCTCTAAAATTGCATAGACATGGATTTGAAGGGAGGACTGTTCGATGGATAAGGAATTGGCTGGCTGGATGCATCCAGATATTGTGATCAGTGGTTCTATATCCAGGCGGCAGTCAGTGACAAGTAGGGTTTGTCAGGGCTCTGTCTTGAGACTAGTGCCCTTTAATATCTTTAGCAGTGACATAGACAGTGGGATCAGATTCATTCTCAACAAGTTTGCAGATGACACCAAGATGATATGTGCAGCTGACACAAGAGAAGAACAGAATATGATCCAGAGGGACTTGGACGAGCTCCAGAAGTGGGCCCACAAGAACCTCACAAGTTCAACAAGGCCAAGTGCAAGGTGCTGCACCTGGATCAGGGCAACACCAGCCTGGGAGAAGAAGTCATAGAGAGCCACTCTTCCGAGAAGGACTTTGGGGTTCTGCTAAATGAGAGACTGGACATGACCCCACAGCCCAGAAGGTCAACTGCATCCTGGGCTGCATCAAAATCTGTGTGGCCAGCAGTTCAAGGGAGGTGATTCTGTCCCTCTGCTCTGCCCTTGTGATACCCCACCTGGAGTGCTGCATCCAGCTCTGGGGCCTCCAATATAAGAAGGGCATAAACCTGTCAGAGCAGATCCAGAGGAGGCCACAAAGGTGATCAGAGGGCTGGAACACCTCTCCTATGAAGACAGGCTGAGAGCATTGGAGTTCTTCAGCCTGGAGAAGACTGGTGAGACCTCATTGAGGTCTTTCAGTACTTAAAGGGGGATTATAAAAAAGAGGGATAGAGGCTTCTTTAATGGCAAGATAGTGATAAGAAAAGGCAGAATATTTTTAAACCAAAAGAGGAGTGATTTAGATTAAGTATTAGGAAAAAATTCTTTACTCAGAGGGTCTTGAGGCACTGGAACAGGTGGGCCCAAGAAGTTGTGGATACCCCGTCCCTGGAAGTGTTCCAGGACAGGTTGGATGGGGCCCTGAACAACCCAACCTGTGGTGGGGAGGCAGGAACTAGATAATCTTGAAGGTTCTTTTCAACCCAAATCATTCTATAATTCCATGATTTCTCATGGAAGCTTGGCAGACACACCTAACCACAGCTGCTCCATGTATCCCAGATGTGTAAGATTTTGTAAAATTTAAGATTACCCCAGCACCTTCATGCACTTTTGGAAGATGACAAAAAATCAGTGCATTTGGATGCACATGCAAACCAACTGTAGAGTGACTGCTGCTTATTGCCACATCTCGTACTGAGGAGACATCTACGAGGTGTTGTACACTCCTCTGTTAAAGCTCCAGTACCCAACTGCATCACAAAATGAGAGCTTTCAAAGAGCACCAGATGATATCCATTCCTCTCTCTAGGATTATCTTTGCTGTTACACTGTAAATATGTTCTGCCTGTGATTAGCATGAACCTGTCTTAATGTGTCTTCTTGTTATAAACAAGATGTTTCTCTGTGTATGATCTAAAGCACAAAATATAGGCCAAGTGTTTCAGAAGCATATTCATCATATTCATTACTTCACACTGGGAATTGCCACAGTAACATATTAAATACAGTCAGGCTGAAATAATATCTACTCTAAGGGTTCCATTGGGTTATCAATCAAATGCAGGTGGACCAATTAATATTATGCAAACTCAGTATCTTGCCTGAAGAATTTCTAGTAGCTAGGGTCAAAACAGAAAATTACTCCCAGGAAATAGGATAATTAGGTTAAAAAGACTCAAAATCTCCCAAGGAAAGATTGTAAATGTCAATTTAATATACAGTGTCATAGCAAGCTCCAAAATTTTTTTTTTCAAAAAATATTTGGGACTTCAAAAGAGCCCAGCAAAGACATGTGTTTGATAGACATTGTAAAGACATTGTGTGATATGCAAAAAAAAAAAAAAAGGAGGTCCAACACAGTCATACAACTACACAGTTTAGAAATCATGTAACGTATAATTCATATACTTTTTTACAGAGCCTAATAAAAACAAAAAGTCTATATATATATCTATTATTATATCTTCCTTTTCTGTTATCAAATTCTGTACATGCTACCTAATAAATTTAACTAAAAACACAGCATAAAAAGTGAACTTCTTCCTTCAAGGCAAGTTGAACAGTAAAGGATCATCTTTCTAACATTTCCTAACATGAGCAGGTCTTCAGATGAACAAATACCCTTGGGATCCTTTATAGCACTAGTGAAGAGAAACACATTTTATATGTAATTCACCTTGGCCACCTTAGGAAGTAAATTAAGTCCAAAACTTGTCTCTACTCTGTCATTTATGATAGAGTTATTAGCTCAAACCATGCTCAAAGTGAGATAATTTCCATCAACTGTGTCACCAGATGCTCAAAAGAATTGTATGAAGCCTTGAAAAACCATGCCTTAAAATACAAAGCATTAAGTATTCCTTTTATATAGAAAATATACTTTACATCTCTTGACCTGATTTCAGCAGGTGATTATTTGCTCTGCTAGCTCTGAGATGTAGGAATAGTAGCCACAAGACCACAGAGTCATAGAATGATTTGGATTCTTAAAGAAGATATCTTAAAGATCATCTCATTCCAACCTCCCTGCCATGGAGGTACTAGACCAGGTTGCTCAGAGCTCCATCCAACCTGTTCTTGAACACTTCCAGTGATGGAGTATCCAGAGCTCCTCTGGGCAATCTGTTCCAGTGCCTCACCACCCTCACAGTAAAGAATTTCTTGCTAAAAAATAATCTAAATCTCTCTTCTCTAAGTATAAAGATGTTGCCCCTTGTCCTATCAGTTGCTTGATAGGATATATCAATAATCTCTCCATGAAGCAAAAATTAGAAATAAGCCACCTTCTTGAGTACAGCATTAAAAATATGAACCAGATCTGGTAACATAAATGAAAACTTTAGCATATGCTCTAGTAACTAGAAGGAGAAACTTCTCCCAGAGTGGCTCCCAAGCCAGTTGATCTACTCACCAGTGAGTCCTACTTGATACTTGCTCGTTATGCCATGCTTACTTGCATATGCTCACTCGCCCCAGCTGCTGACCCCACATATGAGTCCAAAGACAAGAGCTTTAACTCCAGCTGCTGGTGCTCAGACCCCCATTCACACATTACAGAATCATAGAATACGCTGAGTTGGAAGGGACCCACTAGGATCATTGAGTCCAACTCTCAGATGATCTCAGGATCATCCCTAAGAGTCACGCTATGTGCCTCAGATTATCATCCAAACGCTTCTTGAACTCTGTCAGGCTGTGACCACTTCCCCGGGGAGTCTGTTCCAATGGCCAACCACCCTCAGGGTGAAGAACCTTTTCCTAATATTTAACCCAAACTTCCCCTGACACAACTTCAATCCATTCCCTCAGGTCCTATCACTGGTCACCACAGAGAGGAGATCAGTGTCTGCCCCTTCTCTTCCTGTCACAGGGAGGTCTCCCCTCAGTCTCCTCTTGTTGTACATAACATAAATTGAAATGACACCATGTGCCTGTGACAGTGCTAAAAGCACTCACAAATAGCAAAACTTTGCACAGACTATTCAAAACTAGACAGTAAAATGTCTGCTCTTACTATATTAGTGAAACAATGGCAAGTGAAGAACAGCTAATTGAAATTGCCTCTTATATGTGTTTAATTCCCAGACAGATGGAGTGTTAGATGCCTAATAAGGTGAATTACTTAAAATGAATAATTATTTTACTAAATCTAACCACAGCCTGGTGAATTCAACACAGGCTATGATTACCTTTATAACTGGGTAACACTGTGGCCAATCTACCAAATGAATTAGCTGCTCAAGCCTTCCATCAGAGCTGTAAGAAATGAGCCTGTGCTATCAGTCAGCAGCTGCACCACTGAGTGGGCTGGCTGCCTTTTCCCCACCTTCCCTGTGAATCCACATTCCTCTTCTGCTGCTCAGCACAACAATAAGGCCCACCTATTCATAGAGAGTAAATTTGAGATCTGCATGCACAGAGGTGATAGATTTACTTAAGAAAGAGGAGTAAGGCAAGCTCAATAATCCCCTGCTTGACTTATTTTTTTTAAGTAGAGCCTGTTTCTCTAGTGTGCATAGAGGAAATAGAAAACTTATTCCCTATGAAAATCACTCAATAAAACATCCTATTTGTTGTGCCTACATCTCACCCTGCAGCACAGGAAAAGAAAAATTTATGAATGTGTAGACCTCAGTATCCTAATCAAAGAGCCTCTTGAAATGCTGCAGCTTTGCCCTTCACTTCCCTCTACTGCAGCAAACATTCCCATAACAACATGACACAGCTGCTGTAAGGTGTGCTCAGCTGCTAGGCAAAGTGTCCCTCTAGTAATGATAGTGAAAATAGCCAGCAATGCATGCTGCAAAAACTCAACCCAAGAAGGCTATGGCCTGATGTTCTGATGATGCCAATGTACTGGGCTGAGCTGTGATATTCCTTTGGGGATCCACCAGCTAGATTCCACAGTCCAGTAGAAGATAATCTAATAAAATTTTAGTCTCTTCTCAATCAGTTTTATAAATTATTTCCTTAAAGGATTCTGAGGTGGATACACTCATTTTGGCTACATGCCACAGTGGGTGGATTCCCACCTAGACTCTTCAGGGCTCTAGCGATTCAATTTATTCCCAATAACCATAATGCTGCTCTTGAATTTTCATCTGTTGTCACAGATTTGCTTTTTCTTTGTCTAGGTTTGTAGCGCTCTAATACCACAGTCAACATTCTTCTTAATGCTTTGTTCTACTAATAAGAATAACCCTCTTCCATTGTCCCTTTTAATACTTTACTTCTGGTATTAGTAACATGCAAACATTGAGCTGAAGATTATTGTGCTGTATTTTTGCTGGCTGTTTTCCTGAGAAATGTATTCTATTTATGGCACATGCTGACACAGCTGGTTCCAATTTTCTTTCTCATGCATAGCAATTTGGGGAAGCCTGCCATACTGCCACATGTGAAAGCAATCATTCCAGCATTTTTTTTCATAGAGCAGCCCAGCCTATGGACCCTTTCCACTGCCTGGGGAGGCAATCCTTTTTTTCACTTGCCAGTTTGTCCTCAGCTTCCTCAGCAGATGTCCCTAGACCCATCTCTGGGGTCATGGCCAAGGATAATATGGAGAGGGAGACAATACTTCTGCCTAAGGCTTGTTCTCCACCCACTATTCTGGAATAGGAGTGTCCACACATGGAGTTAATCAGGGGCGAGTCCCTATGCAGACAAGCCCTCACACTAAACACACCACTGTGAAGGATGCTGAGGCTTCTAACCACATCCTGGGTACTAGATTTGTATCACAGATTCCCTCAGCACTGTGCCTTTGTACTTCAATCTATACCTGAGCTTTCAATCTTAGCAAATATCAAAGAGCACATACCTGGAGCTCTGCTATAAACTTAAAGACCTTTTGCAATGATTACAAATGTGATAGCTGTCATACTTCACCTGTATATTTTAAAAGCCTTTGAAAGTAATTAATTAATATCCATCATACTACTGTAGAGCAGGTTATCAAAATGTCTTACACTGCAAATGTTTCACACCTATGTTCAATCAGTGCATTTTTATATCAGAAAAACCATGCCTTATTTTTCTCTTTCTAGCTGAGCTGACACAACACTGAGGGGTTTGTGTGTTGAGTCTTTTTTTTTTTTTTTTTTTTTTTTTTTTTTGTGGGAAGACGTGAGGAGTGATTGGGAAAATGATTCAATGTGATGACCCTCTGAATTCCTGTGGAACTCCATGTCAAAAGCATACTTTTTTCTACTTTCCCATTTTTGGTCAAAATTAAAGGCAAAGATTCCACTTACTGCTGTGTAAAACTGGAGCAGCTCCACCAAAACCATGGGTATTACACCAGATTTATGCTGCTCTGAGGGTAGACTTTGGACAGCAGACTTTGTGGTCAGTGCTTGGCTATAAAGTCTTTTGACTTCAGAGTTTTGAAATCATGTCTCCCAGAATTCTTTTCAGATGAAATTCAGAAGTCACTTCAACAATGCTGCATTTTTCTTAAAAAAAAAAATCTGTATTTTGATTACTAAGCAAATGCAAATGTAATCTTACAAGTACAAATTATAATAGCACCACAGTAAGAAACCAGCAAGTCTGAATTACTTTCATTTGCTCCTCTGTGTTTGCCTAGGGTTGCTATCAGATGGCCCCAATTTCTTCTGGTGAGGCAAAGGGTGGCACAAAAGTCTGAGTATAAGAGGGAGTGTAATGTCTTATCCTGAACAGGCTGGATACCTGGCACCTATTTAAAGTGACCAGAATCAAGAATATCATGTACAATATCTTTAACTACATTTACAGTCCTGGTACCAACTGTAGGAAAAGCAACAAGTAATGTTATATGAGGGTAATAAGTCATCCAACCATCTTTTCCAGGTGCTGGTGGAGGCAATATCATGCTGCCTAAGGACAAAAGTATCCTAAGGACTGCAGTCTGGCTGCTGATGTTCTGTGCACAATCATCACAAAGTGTTCCGTATAAGTAGCATTGGAGCATTGTACAATTACTGAAACAGTGGAAGGAGCTGTATGTGTTGTTACTTTTACTTTTTATGGTGCTCAGATAGGATAGGATAATTATGAATCCCATTTGTTTTTTAAAACTTCATAAATAGGAACTTGCCTGTAGCTCCATTTCTGCTACTGTGAGAGTCAGCATTTAATTCTAAATTTTTGAGCTGCCAAAAGCAGTCCAGAGTTTATTTATACATTTCTCTCACTCTTGCCCCCTCTCTCACACACAAGGAGTCCAAGATGCTGTGAGGCTACCTTTAGACTTGCAGGCAGCTTGGATAGTTACTGGAAATCACCAGCTACTTTCATTTTAATCTCAAGTCTCAAAAAAATGCAACAAAACAGTGTGAGCTGAACTTTATCTTATCACAAGCTATGAAAAATCTGCAGATGCCAGTGCAGTCTGGAGACATGAAGTTTCATAAGAGCCTGAGCTGTTTAGCATAAGCTGCGTCTGGAAGTTTTGCTGTTATGCCAGTCAGTCCCCTTTAGTATCCTGATATGCAGGATATCCTGCCAATATCCTGATATCCTGCCAATGGATATGACAGCAGTCGAACGAATGATGGGAAAGATTGGAAAATATCGCAAATGGGAAAAATGCCTTAGTTCTATTGAATATGCACCACCGGGTCCACACTGACTTCAGTATTTAGGAATGGAAGAGTGCAGGAAGAGGGAAAGAGCAGTAATGCCTGTTGTGAAATGTCCCATCTCCATTCAGCAATCACCTCTACTGTTAGGTAATAAATATGTTATCAAAGACTCAGAGCGAACCAGATACTGAGCTAGGCAACTAGCAAGAGCGTGAGTCAAATTTTGCTTGTTCATATAAATTGATTTGATCAGTCTTTTATTCTCCATATTTTCTAACATAGGTACTATATTTGAGCCTTGACGTAGGCCCTTCTATCCAACATTCAGGAATTTAAATGTACAGGATGTATTTTCAGGGAGACATATGATTAAGTGGTTAACATTTTAGTTGTCTGTGCTGAAAATTTACTTTTTAGAAATCACAGAGAATATCACCATGTGGTGTAAACTAAGCTTTGTGGGATCCTATTCTAAATTATGGATATTGTCTTAGATTCTTGCTGCCCTTCCAGCCTCCATGCAGCTGACATCTCCACTATGGAAACAGCTAGTTGCCACGTTTATTTTTATCTGAGGTGTTGCTGTATGGCCCCACAATTTCAATTTCTTTACTGTGAACTCAGCTTACTTCACTATTTCTTTTTTCTCTCTGGGGAAATCTACATTCACATCCAACATGTGTCACTTGTTGACTTCTTGGGAACAAAGGCTGATTTCATTACAATTTCCAGCCACGTGTCGAGTTGCTAGTCAACTTGTGCATGTCTCCTATCCACACCTCATTTTTTTTTTATGAGAGTGACCTGTTCTGTACTTCACCACAGGTAGTGGGTTAAATCCTTTGCCTGCAACTAACACAGCTTCAGCTCATGCCCTTCTTTCCCAGGGATATGCTGCCAGGGCAGCTCCACAGAGAAGGCCATGGCCCCAGTAAGTATGAAGCAGTCTGTGCCTCCGGGCAAGGTGAGTGTGAAGCAACATGCCTTAGCTGTTTTATGATTTTTGCTGATGGCAGACTTGGAGGAAATTGGCTGAACAGTAAAGCCTGAATAAAAAAAAAAATTAAAAAAAAAAAAAAAAGGAAAGTCCATCATTCATTTCAGTTTTGTTTGCAAGGTGTGAACAGCATCTTCAGAGCCTCATTAGGATACAATTCTAAGTGTTTGTTCTTGCTTCAGAAGCAGATCTGTGTGCTGCAAATCATGCCAATTTAGTTGAGTGAGCTCACTGCCACAAACTCCATTTCACAAACCCTTGGATTTCCTTCATGCTTTCTGATTCCTCTCAGGGGCAATATAACTGCCTCTTACTCATCATTATTTAGACACAATGATGACAAACGCTATGTAAAAGATCATGGAATCATAGAATGGTTTGAGTTGGAAAGGACCTTAAAGATCATCTAGTTCCAATGCTGCTGCCATGGGCAGAGACACGTTTCACTAGAACATGCTGCTCAAAGCCCCATCCAACCAGGTTCTGAATGCTTCCAGCAATGGGACATCCACAACTTCTCTGGGCAACCTCTTCCAGTGCCTCATCACCCTCTGAGGACAGAATTTCTTTCTAATGCCTAATCTAAACCTATTTCTTCTGTTAAAACCCATTCTTCCTTGTCCTGTCACTACATGCTCTTGTAAATAGTCTCTCTCTATCTGTCTTACAGGTTCCCTTCAGGTACTGGAAGGCCACAGTTAGGTCACCCCAAAGCTTTCTTTTCTTCAGACTGAAAAATCCCAATGCTCTCAGTCTTTACTCATAGGAGAGGTGCTCTATCCCTCTAATAAACTTGGTGACTTCCTCTACTTCAACATGACTGTGTCCTTCCTGTCCTTCCCAAAGCTGGATGAAGCCTCCAGGTGGGATCTCACTAGAGCAGAGTAGAGAGCACAATCACCTCCCTTGAGCTTCTGCCCACGCAGATGCAACCCAGGATACAATTGGATTTCTGGGCTGTGAGAGCACATTGCTGGGTCATGTCCAGCCTCTCATCCACCAGCAATCCCAAGTCCTTCTCAGCAAGGCTGCTCTTGATCTGTTAATCCTCCCAGCCTTTTTTAATACCGGGGTTTGCCCCAACCCAGGGCAACCTTGAACTTGGTTTTGTCAAACCTCATTAGATTCCCATGGGCCCACTTCTCCAGCTTGTCTAGGTCCCTCTGGATGGCATCCCATCCTTCAGGTGTGTCAACTGTACCACTCAGCTCTGGGTCATCAGCAAATTTACTGAGGGTGCACTTGATCCCTTTGTCTGTGTCATTGATGAAGACATTAAATGACACTGTTCCCACTACAGACCCCAGAGGGACACAATCCGTCACTGATGTCCATTGGCACTCTGAGGGCAACTGTCTAACCAATTCCTTACCCAATGACCAATCCAGCCATCAAATCCATCTCTCTCCAATTTGGAGAGAAGGATGTTGTGGGGGACTGTGTCAAAGGCCTCACAGAAGTCCAGATAAATGACATCTGTAGCCCTCCCCTTGTCTCCTGATAGTCACTCCATCATAGAAGGCTACTGGGTTGATCAGGCAGGACTTGCCCTTGGTGAAGCCATGCTGGCTGTCTCAAATCACCTCCCCGTCCTCCATGTACCTTAGCATATGTCTAGGAGGATCTATTCCATGATTTTCCCAGGCACTGAGGTCACATGTCGGTAGACTCCATCCATTGGAGAGATTGGGGAAGAGAAGTTACTATGGATGGCAGGAGTTTAGGAAACACTGCACAGATGATCAATATGATCAAACGATGTTCCATTTATTATTTAAATAAGTTAGCTTTTATACAGTCGGTTCTTTCTGGGCACGCGATTACAACAAAGCGATTGGATAGTTCAGTCTGTGCACGCATCTTGTGCCTTCAGTTCATTGGTTCTGATGCCCTGTCCACGCATCCTGACATCATTCATGCGGCCCAAAGTCCCTCCTATTGATCCGCCTTTAGGGACTTTCCCGGGGCTTTCCAGTTTTCTCGTCATCTCCAGTTTCCCACAACTTTCAAATATAAACACACAGTGTTCTCATAACTTACAACTATAAACATGCAGTTTTCACACAGCTAACAACTATAAACACACAGAGTTTCACACAGTTTGCAAGTATAAACTATTCTTTTAACAACCTCCAAAGTTATGTCAAGTGAGGCCTATTGCTCCTTAGAGCTGCGAATATGGATTGTTCATAATGTGTCCATTTTCCTGCAAATACTCCACAAGTTACCATTGAATAATAAGTCAAAAAAGTTTTTAGTACCTCAGCCTTCTTGTCATCTGTCATTACTAGTTTTCCAGCTTTGTTTATTGGGGTGGTACCTTCTTTTTCCTTCCTTTTCTGGAAATGGCCTGGTCAAGGCAGAGTAAGATGGTCAGGGAGAAAAGAATAGCATTTTCTCTCACGTAACTTTCCTGATGTTCTTTCCTCAGTATCTAGGTGTTTGGATGTGAAGGTTAAAGTACTGGGTGTGCATCCTACCCCTTAATCACCCCAAGGCCCAAAATGGCAGCTTAACCTCCTCCTAGCACTTCATAAATGGGTCTTACACTCCCAGGAACGTTCCAAGGTCTCACCAGCAAGGGCTGAAGCTTGCAGACTTCATGATTGACTGCGAAGCTGATTTGTTGTTTAAATTATGTTGCAATCTGAGAGATGTTGACCCTGTGAAAACCTAATTATAGTTCTCATTACCCTCTATTATGATAACATGGATACCAAAAAAAATCACAGTTTGACAGATATCAGCCAGGACATGCTTCTACCACTGTCTCCAAATTTCACGCATGTGTGCTTTTAATTGTGACTTTTTTCCGTTACTTTTTGGTGCTTACCATTTTTCCTGACATTTTTCTGCTGGTATAATACTTCCTGTTTACACTTGAGGCATTCTGTTATCTCTGCACTGGTGACAGGATACAGCCATTCAGGTCAGCCAGTGTTGATTTCTTTTTAGGACACAAACTTTTCAAAGCATTCAACCTACCATCTTGACCCTACAAAATTCTAAATGTGGGTAAGAGACATAGAATCGGGGGTACAAGATGGTAAGTCATCATTGAAGAAGAGATGGACATCCTGGAAGGATTCTCAAGCAAAAAACACATGCAGGGTCTAGAGATGCTCAGGTGGCTGCTCAGGACATAGCCAGGCTATCCTGCACTGTGCAGGGTGTGACACTGGACAAACTGCATCCTCAGCCTCCCTGCATCCCAGCCCCAGCCCCAGCACACCCCCAGCTTATCGCATCCTTGGGCTTACTTCATCCCAATGCCAAGGACAGCAGCAGGGCTCACAAACAGGTATTCCACTGAGTCCTGGGTGGGAATCCCAGACAAACTGCTTGAGAGCTGCCAATGGCTTAGGAGACAGCTGTAGCCCTTTCTTGTTCCAGCAGAAGGGCTTCCTATATTATCTGCTCAGTCCCAGAAAACAGAGATAAATCTTTATCTTAGATATAGCAGATGTTGGGTTCATTGGGTCATAAATAGAGCCAAATTCAGAAAGATGCACAGGTTAATGTGCAATGTGAACTGGATTTCCTTTCAGATTATATCTTCTTTGCATGGTCTGGGCTTTTAAGCTCTTCTCCTCTGGGACACTGGATGATTTAATTAGAAGATTCACTTTGACTCAATATCTCATTTGTCTTTTGCAGGTAGCACAATAAATGACAGCTCTGTGAGTCACAGCACAACAGATGCTCTGCCTTCCACCTTGCTTGTCAATCAGATGCACAAGAGCACATCTGTCTCCACTATCTAGAGTTGGTCATTGCTCCCCTGGCAGCCTGGCTCCAGGAGTGTGAGCAAGAGCCAAGCAACTGATGCAGAAACAACACCAAGTAGGAAAGAAGTAATTTCCATGCCACTAGAAATGCATGTGCAGAGATCAATCATGTGTAACCTGCAATTGTGCTTGTGAATAAATATTTCAGCTACTGTTCTTAATATGAGTTTATTTCTGGCAGTGGCCCTGTGATGGACAGTGGTGTCATTGGAACTGAGCTTAGTATTCAAGCTCAGTTGAAAAATGACAGCAATGTGTCTTTTCTGCCAATTTTAATATGAGCTCAGCAGTCGAGCAAGGCATTCTTTACAGATACTATGTTTGGGGAGTGGAGGGATTATTTTGCAGAGCAAGTCAGACAATTGGGATTAGCTTGTGAGGCATCTCTATCAGCAAACACATTTTGTCTTACAGGGACTTCGCAATGGATAAATCACTTGAATTCACGTTTTTGTGAATTTCTGTGTCTCCATTGTCTAGCCATGAACTACCTGCTTTGAGGGTGACGCACCCTCTGAATGCATTCAACAAGCATTTAGACAAATAGTGCTGTCCTATAAGATCCTGAATGGACTCAGATGACTGAAAATACAGAAGTACCATATAGACTGGGACTGGAAAGCTGAAAATCAGAAGAGATATTATAGACATTGATAAGTTCATGAATACTATGAAGAGATTTGGGATTAGACTGTTTTCTTTTTCAGTATCTTGGGTTATTTTCTCACATCACAGGAACTTACTTATGCAAAAAAATTACATACGTTTAAGAAGCAACTAAACAGAATTGTGGCAGAGAAAGCCACCACAGATACTAGGAGCATATGAACAAATATTATCTATGCATTGTCTCTTGATTTACATGTATCCAATAATGGCCACTGGTGGACACAGGATAATGAGGTAGATGGACCACTGCACCATTGTATTTGTGCTTAATTAGACACTACTACTTTTGGTCTGTGTTTGGCCCACCCACCTGTGAGAGTCTGTCCTTTTCCTGCCGAGTTATGACGAAACAAGCACTGATAAAGAGAACTTCATCCTTGAAGGGAGCATCTTGTATAAACTGAAATTAATTAGGGCCTCACTATTGACCAACGCCCCTCCAAGGGCATTTGAGGGCGAAAGTGAGGAGGAGGAGGATGAAGTAAGACCCCAGACTCATTTAGAAAAGACCCCCAATGTGCAGCACGCAGGCGCAGGGAAATTCCAATATACACAAGCATGTGCAGAAAGGGTACCATTTACATAACGAGGGGAGGGACCAAAGGCCTCTAGCTGGGTGGTCCTGGCCACATCTGCCCAGGTAGGCATCATAGGTTAATTGTATAAAAGCAGATAGCTCTTGCTATCTGGATGTAAGCTTCACATGGAGGACAATGTTACCTCTGCAGGGACATGTGCTATCATGTGAGCCTGCCGATGCTCTGAGATGCAGCTTCTGCTACGGGGAATTCTAGGCATTTTAGGGTCAGTATGTATGACAATCTCGTAGATAACACCTGAGTGAGTGGGGGGCTGTACTGAGGGCTTATTTTCCTCCTCTTTCCTCTCTCTCGGTTTCTCATTTTGTTGGCCCCTTCTTCATAATAAATATTGTTTTGTTGAGCTTTTGGTGGTGTACTGGTTTCAGTTTCAGCATTCTCTTGGCTACAACCATTATGGTTCTTGTTACATCTACCTTCTTAAATTGTTGCTGGAATTATCCCAGTCTTCATAGGTATGCGAATCATATGTGGACTCGGTGTGCACAGGTCATCTTAATAAACTGGTGATAACATGGAAGAAATGTCACTATTTTTTACATTATCCATGGGAAGTACACACTCAAGTGTCTTAAAACTGTCACCCAAGTGAAAAATTTTTAAAATATGCTTAGTATCTGCCACATACAACACATTTTTCTGTAAATGAGTCTGTCTATTTAGAACAAAATGGGTCTAGAGTAAGAAAGGCTTTATGAATCATAGAAATAACATGACTTCAGAGGAATACTAACATCCAAATGGCACCTTCTGCTTTGCCAATTTGTGTAATGCTTGTAAATTGATACGTCACTTTGTCTTGATAAGGACTAAGTGCAAGTAATGGATTAAGTGCATTACTGGGTGTAATTAAAATAGTCCCAGATGTAGAGAGACGCATGCAAGATTGTGGACTACCCAGCAACAGCTGAAAAGGCAGATCATGGCCTGACTTTTAAGTGTAGTGAGACAGCATATGGTTTACAGTGGAGTTTTGAAGGCATAATCACTACTGACATTTTCTTGAATGTCAAGGAAGTATCTCTCAGTATCATTCAGTGTATGAATATTTCAGTCTTCCTGGATTAGCGTCTTAGCTTTACTGGTGACAAGTCTGTCACAGTGAGCACTCTTTTCCTCATTTTAAGAAATTCAGACATTATATCCTAGAGATGAAATGACAGAAATAATTTAAAAGCATTTTACAATGCTGTTACCTGGTTCACCGTTTTTAATTTATGATCTGTGGAATATTTCTATGAAATCCACAAGCTGCAACAGAAAAGCAAGCCAACTGTCTACAGGCTTATATTCTCTCTAAATGAACAGTATATTTCCATGCAGTGGAAAAGACCTGTGAGATCTGCAGATGAAAAAATCAAATAGAATCAATTTGTGCCATTTCGAACAGAACATTTTAACACCTAATTTTCTCTGAAAGCAGCCCCAGTTTTGTAAAAGGGGCCGATGAGGAGGATCACCCAAGTGATTGGGAGAGATTTAAGGCCTGGAGGGACTTGTATGGGGCCTGAAGGACTTAATAATTCATGGACTTCCACGTTATTCCCCAGTTTATTACCATGCTCAATGTACCCTCACAATTATTCCTATATTAATCCCCTTGGTTTGTATTGTTCAAGGCTTGTCTGGACTTGCCCTCATGTTTTTCCCGACAAAAGTTGTTTACTCCATTGTTCTCCCCTGGTTTCCCGCTCATCTCTCACTGACTGGCTGAGGAGTGCCGCAGTGCAGAGTGAGCTCCCATTGGTCCTTTTCACCTGGATACTCCTAAGTTCCTCCCACCTTCTCTGTGTTTCCCAGTCCTGTTTTACCCTGAGGTGCCAATCCCATGCTCCGCCCCAGTTATCAGACCTTCCCTTACCCAAACCCTACATAAGTCCTTGTTCCCCTTAATAAACTGGCCATTACACCCTGACCTTCTACTGTGTCAGAACCCTTTGTGTAGTGTCGCGTCCCTATTCCCTTTCATCCTCGGGCCGTGGCAGGCCAAGGAAATGATTTATTAATTAATTCACTACTATAACTGCAGCGAAGAAGAAAAGGGTGCAGTGTGCTTTTGTTAAAAATTGCTCAATATAGGCAACTGCATAGTGAAATTGTTGCCTTCTCTACATTTTAGCTGTCAATGCATAAAACAGTACAAACTCTCATGACCTAATGTCTGGATGAGGAACTTTCATGCTCTTTTACTTCTTTCTTTCACTTCGGAACTAGTGGAGTTTTTTTGCCAACACTACCTCAAAGTAACATAACAAAAAAGAAGAGGAAGAAAAATCAATTTAGGCAGCCAGTGTGATATAAAGGATTTTTTTCTACACCTTTTGGAATGACAAATGTATACAGGGCCCAATTCTAAGCCTTGTTAAATGTGAAGGCAGGATGAAAAATAATTTTAATTTTTAAAAATTATGTATTATTTATATGCAGAGAAATTTCCATATTGATCAGATGAATTACTCATAATTAATAATTCATCCAGCTCCATTGAATAATTTTCAATCATTGAAATCTCTACACAGGATCCTGGTCACCCTAAAATGATGCAATACAAGTTCTGAATATTTCAAATATATTTTTAAAATTCTGTCTCTAAGGACAGAATAGTCAGTATGAAATCAGGAACAGCATGTATATAAAACAGGTTCCTTCCACTGAGGTGAAATAACCTGAATTCCCCACGAAGTGAAGAACTGTTTTAGGTTCTTCATTTTTAAATGTGGGTCCTCATTTCTATGACCAGAACTACTAGATCAGATGTACTCAGTCACTCAATTCAGTAGCGTGTAGCTAAAAGATCAACATTTCCTTCTTTCTTCAGGGGTTCACCCTGTCTATTCTCTTCTACCTGAACAAAATTGCTCTAAAAAAGAAGTTTTTAATGTTTGATCTGCCAGGTTAAAATGTTCCTTGCTGAGAAACTGAATTTAGTGTAGGCAGTCTCAGCAGCACTTGTGATATGTGGTAATTGTAGGATTAGGCCTTTTTCTTAGAAGACAAATTAAGCCCAAGAATGTACACATTTCTTGTAAAATTATATCAGAGCTAAGCCATAAGATTAGTAAACAGTTCCTGTTTGCTGCCAAAGAAATCTTTTCAAACTTATTCAGCACTTTGTATCAGATGCTGAGTATCTGTGGTCATAATTTCAAATTCCTGTTTATTTTCAGTGAGTCAGCTGTTTTTTTCTTTTTTTCCATGAAAACAAGTAGTTTCACAGGACTTAGTTTCCCCAGATGTCCTGTTTTTCACAAACAGGGTGTAAGCCATTTCTTGTCTTCCTCAATGCTGAGGTCACGAAAACCACACTGATCATTCGTTTCTCTCCTGTTTCTTTCACACTGAGTGTCCTTTAGAGAATATCTGACTGTTAATGGCTTGCTTCACAGATATAAAAAGTACAAAAGCCATTCCCTTTATATCTTTCAGAATAATTCAGTCTGAGGGGAATCAGGGAGCCAAACAATACATGTGAACTCATGTATTTTTGAAAGACTGCGTAGTACAACTCACTGATGAAAGATATATCTGACTATATATACGATGAAAGCCACAGGGATTGTATATTCTCCTATCATCCACTATCAGTTTAAGCATTTTTTCTCTGCATTTTGCTCATGCGAACAGTCTTTTCCCTTTTTTGTTTTTATATGTGCAAATCTCTCTGGAGACTTTGCAGTCCCAGAGAATATGGGGCTGTTTGTCATTGGGACATGACAATATTAGATCAGTGGCATACACAGCTGCAAGCCACAAGGCACTGCTGTTCTGCGTTGTCATGTCTTCCAGTGGAGTCTTCCAGTGCATAGAGGAAAAATGTCCCTTCTAAAAGAGGCTTAGAATTTTGGAGTTTATGTACTTTCTTCAACATAGGGTCCAGGAACTCAAACATTGCCCAAAAAAAGTGATAGGAAGTGGTCCTGCCTCATGGTACAGTACTGTGTGCTGAGGGTTAACACTGCACTGAAGTACAAGGAATATAGGTTGTGCCAGGTAGATCAGCGCTGAGGAACTGAACTGTGATGTGGGATGCGCCTAGGCAGTGGCACTCGACAGTTTTGGATCATTAGGATTGTCCTCAGCAAAGTTTTGGTCCAATACAACAAATAGACTCCCAAAGTTTATATGACCAGAACTGCTAGATCATAGTAGATATACTCACTCATCCAGTTCGGTTGTGTGCAGCTGAAAGATCAATTTTTTTCTTGTTTCTCTCACGGGTCATTAATTTCCAAAATTAATGGTAATTTCCAGTTGTGGCTACCATGTTTGGAAACACAAGCGGGGTTAACAACCTGTGGGCTCAGAATTCTAAGAGGATTGGCCTCTCTGCCATTAAAGTCTCTGCCATTGAAGTCTCTTTTATGCTTGATTTGCAAATATAGATGCAATCAGGAAGTTGAACTCTTACTTCAGTGATTGTTTAATTCTGATGTTTAGATTTTATGATTACAATAGCTGGTATCTACAAATCACACTATGGCCCCTAAATTTGCTCCAGAGGATGCACAACACAGTAAGGTAGAACGCATCACTTCAATGCCTTGGTGTCTGCAAGTCTTCTTAGTTTCCTTGGGTTAAATCCAACTTTTCCATCTTCCTTCTGAGGCTGGCATAAATGATGTGAGACTTTTTCCCTCCACAAGCACCGTCCAGTGGAACACCAGCACTGATTGCTGCACAAGCAGGACTTGAGAGGCCCAGCACACATCTTTCTAGACGGCTAACACTGGAAAATGGAATTGTCTTTGGAAAAAAAACCAAACAAACCAGCACTGATGAGTTCTTGTACTTTTGGAATGAAATTTAAAACTAATTTTTCCTGTATGGGAATAGAGAACAAATACTGTCCACAGCAGCTCAGTCCAAGAAGCAAATAAAGGGTTTCTTGTTGATATTTTTATGAACAGACTACCTATAAGAAATTAGCCACTCTTATAAAAATTGGGTACTTTTTTCTAGTTTTACTTTTCAGATATAATTGCAGCAATGACTCTGCAACTGTCTTATTCACAACTTGTTACAACAGAATATAGTGAAGGGGTGCAATTTTAAGAAAAAGTGAGTAGCATATTGTGGCAGTTTGAGCCACATTAGAAATCCAAAATCCACTTTCCAGGCTTCCCCCACCCCTTCCCACAATTCATCTCAACACCAAAGAGAAAACTTTCAGGCAGAGGCTTCTATAGGGGGTAAAGGGGAAGTAATATACATTTATTTACACAAATAAATACTATACAAGCTAAAAGCAATTATATATATATTACACTTCTATGAGTCTTTTAAGCTCCTCCCTCAATTAGTCCAGGAAAAGCCCTTCAGAGCTGATAGGTAACCAGTCTTTCTCTCGTGGGAGTGTTCAGGGAACCTGAAACACTCCCCTGCCAACCTCCAGCTGTTTGCTACAGTCCTTTCTTCTTCACAGAGTCCAAGAAGATAGCTTTGAGTCCTTTCTCCTTGGTTTTGTGCCATTTCTGCTGTGTCATCCTCTCTCTCACTCATCATACCTCGGTTCGTAGGCTGCTGTAATGTAGTCAGCTTATCAAACATTCTCCAAGTCAGCTTTCGGCTGCCCCCGGTCAAACCTCTGTAGGGCAACTCCCGAGCCCTTTGGCCCATCTCCAATTCTTGCCTGGAGTTCTTCCAGTTGTTGCAATGAATCACAACTGTTTCTCCTGGCAACCAAGCCTCCTCCTCCAGCCTGTCTCTTGGCTCAACTTCAATACTAAGCCTTAGAATCCACCCCCCACTAGCCTCAATGCAGTGGGGGAAAAGCCCCCTAGCCTTGGCCACAGGCAGCTCGGTCCAGTTATACACTGTCCCAAGCGCCCTGAAGCCCAGCTGCATGGGGGGGAAGAGGGCCTGGCCTCCTCCCTCTTACCTCAGGTGCTGTGAGTCGCGTCCCTCACAAACACTCACTCCAGTGCTGCCTCCAACCCTGGCTTAGGCAGGGCTGTGGGATGCAGGGCCTCCTCTCCCCACTGAGGGGGAAGAAGGAGGCCCTGCCACTCCTTGGCCTTCTCACACCCGCACACAGCAGCAGACACAGACAGAATTGCCCACAACTTCCACCAGTTGTGTATATATGACTTTTCAGCAGAAGCGAACAAGACGAGGGGTGATTGGCCCTCCAGGGAACACTGCCCTGGCACCCGATCACCTCTGGGCCCCCCTGCTCTCAGGGGGGCCAATCTCAACCCATGACAACCGTAGACAGTCATCTTTGGTCATTGCATCTACCCAAATCAGCAAGAATCCTATAGAATAAATAACTTTGAAATAATAATAGAAAAAGGCTACCTTATTCTTTGTGCACTTTGAGAGTGCCTTGCTACTTAAGCACTTGGAAAATTGTTTTTTCCTGATGTTTTCAACTATCATTTTTCCCCCCCTGTGTTTTGCTCCCATTATTTGTCTTTTCAACAAACCACAGAAAAATAAAATTGGAAAGAAGAGGTGTCTGTGGAGCACAGGGGAAACAAAGCATTACAGGTGTGGAGAACAGAGGGAAACTGCAACAATGGATTTAGTGTTGTTTGTAGCCTCATCTTTCCAGCCTGTCCAGCAAAAGGTCACATTGCCCAACTCGTCATGTTTCAATGAAAAAGAAACCCATAACTGTTGCAACCAGGAAATGTTGACATAATGGAGTTACTAAGAAAACCTGAATTGTAGTCATTTTCTATGTTAGATACATTGCAGGCAAGGTCACACAAGTTTTATTCACAGTAACACCACTGGGGTCTTTTTCTCTTTACATGGTTCATGACAATCAGTCAAAATGCCTTTTTTTTTTTTATCAGCACACAAAATGAAATAGCATTTTCTACAAGCACATGGAAAAGAACATGTTGAGCCTGTAGAGTGGTTGTATCCTGTGAACATATTTTCAGGGTTTATTGCAAGGAAGGGCACTGCAGAGAACTGCCAGCAGGACAGATTCAGGCAGTTTCAATGCCCGGGAGGAGAATTAATCCTGTATTCAAGAATTTTCTCAGTACTGGAAATTCTGGACAACGAGCTACCTATGACATGACACCAAGACTCCACCACACTTTGAAATAGTCATTATTGGAAGTAGCAGTACCTGCATATATGGAAGAATGAACAAATTATATTCAACTAAAGAGAGTTACTATTGCAGCCAAGGGCTCTGTGGCACAAAACAAGAAGGAGAAAGGCAGAGCCAGCTGTATAATTTGAATACGACGAACTAGGCAAAGAGAGGGATAGAAAAAGAGATGAGTAGGTGTGGGACCTCATGAACTTGTGGTAGTACAGGTGGGTTCTTCTCACCATAGTAGGAAAGGAGGGAGTGGGGAACGGGACCATCTGCCTGTGCCACACTGGGGTTGTTTGCGTGAGAGGCAGTGAGAACGCAAGATGCAAAGGCAGTACAGCTGAGCCTGTGCCCCTGTCTTTGCACCCTAGATCGCTACTAAGCCCCTTGCAGGTACCTTTGCTCTCAGATCAGTTTTTACTCTCACTATTAGCAGCAATTCACATCCCACAATCTCACACTTTTCTGAGACTGGAATATGACTGAATTCCACTGATTTACTCAAAAAAACCCCTCCAAAATCCCTTTAAAAACATTAATGTAGAAATCTTCGTGTTAATTCAGTCAAGAGTCACTTCAGAGTAAAACATTTGGGACAAACAGAAGATAAGAGGTAGGTGTTTATTTATTAGGTGTTTGTGCAAATGGCCTCCCTGTTAAAGAACTTCAGCTAAAGACATTGACTAAATCAATGCCAGTTAGGATTAGAAGCCAGGATTTCTAAAACCTTGATCTGCATATTTAGCTACCTCTTATTATCTATTTCTTCCTTTTCAGAGCAAGTGATCACAGGTAAACTACAGATCTACACGTTTTGCAAATGATGTAAAAATTGTGAAAATGATTGAATTGATGCACAAGGAGTGTATGGACAAAACCTGAATTGCTTGTCTTAATATTCCTGCATGCTGCTAAGCTTGAATCCTTGAATCCTCTGCTCCTTAATTGATACAGGAATACGAAATGTTCCTTTTGTTTAAGAAGTCAACTGAAGTAAGCAAAAATGAAACAAAAGCTTCTATTTTCCTGGAAAAGCAAGTGACAAGCAGTAAATTCTGGTTAATGAAAGGGGTGTGTTTCATGACAGAGCGATTTCAGGCAGAACTAACCACAAATGCATGTCATTCTTCATTTACTGTGAAGTTGAGAAATATTTGAAAGCTAAAAGTCACACTCAAAATATTTTCAAGTTATTAGTAAAACTAAGGTTATCACTCCTGCTACAACTCCCAAAATATATAAATACCCTGCTTTAAATATGTACCTCAAAATGGATAGTTCTTGCCATTACCAGTGTAACCCAAATACTTAGGGACATTTTAAAACGCACCATTAAGAGTCACTTATCTTTCTAATTGAATGGTTTCTGTTGGGAAGTCTCTAAAAAACATAAAACTACTGAATTACTGAATCTAATTTAAATTCCACTCAGACAAGAGGTAGAAAAACCATTACAAATCTGTTCTTGCTCAAAATATTTTTTGTTGTTTATTTATGACTTAAAGAATTTCTCAAACTTGATTTTATTTATTTTGCTAATATACCATGTTTATAAGATACTGCATATTTTTATACTGGGAAAGGCTCACCTCATTTACTTCCTAGGCTGCAATTAACAGTATCCTTGTAATTTCCTCTATTGCAATAATTTTCATTTTTTTCACCCTAACAGTTCAACCATGATAATTCAAAATAGCAGTGTTGAAAGATAAGCGAGCTTTTTAAAAATAAATCATCTCAGTTTTATTTGTATTTTCCCTCATTTCATTTGACAAGAACATTTATTCCCTGATTAAAAAGCTCAAGACAGGCATATAGAGCCATCATTTAGGGCTCTGAGCAACCAGGGTCTATTGAAAGATGTCCCAGCTCACAGCAGGGACATTGGAACTAGACAGTCTTTAAGGCCCCTTCCACCCCAACCCAAATCATTCCATGATTCTATGATTAGAAATACAGAAAAACCAAAAACTTGGCATTAGGGAGTTGCACAACACTTCTATTTGAGGAAAAAAAACAAAGACTAAACCAAAAAAATCAAGTGAGAAACCTTCCATAGTTTAATGGTCTGAAAAATCAAATTCGGTCCATTCATTACAGAAAGGTTATTTAAACTGCATATCCTCCAGAGATTCTGGCCTCTTTACAAGTTACTTTGGTAACATCCACTGATATGGATACCCATTCTTTGGATCCCTTTTCGGACTACCATCCTTACTTCATTGAGGACACCAAACAGCAGCTAGATGTTCTATAATAATAATAATGACTTTTAGGAATTTGAAACCAAAGTGAGAAACAGATTTTCTTAATTTTCTAATAGTGTGAGCTGCAACACAGTGTGAAAATGCAGGACAAAACATCTAGAATATTTTTCTCCAGTGTCATAGACATGTTCTTGCCTTGCTTGTTAAGATAAGTTCTTTTAGAAACACACGCTAATGTAATTTCCTTTCGAAAAGGAATAGTGATTTCTTCTGTTTAAACATGGGGAAGGACCTAAACATCTCTGCACTGGACAATAGGAGAACTGTTGTGCTCTGGGAGCACAGCACTGTGAGGACTGTCTTTGTTGGGCCTTGCATAGGCACCCAGCTGCAGACAGATGGTTACTTGACTCTTTCAGTAATAGTGTTAGTTAACAAAAACCTAGGGAAGTATAAGGCAACCCTTCCAGCTCTGCTCTTTCCTTCCAAGTCTATAAATCCCCTCCCAACCCAAAACTTCACTAGTCTTTGAGAAAAACATCTGCAATGACAGAGATTGAGTGCACTGGCCTGGGGTTGTTGTGACCCAAGGACAGGACCCGGCACTTGAACCTCATACCACTGGTCTCAGCCCATTGATCCAGCCTATACATAACCCCTCCGCAGAGCCTACACGTGGACCCCTGAATCAGCCACAGGAACCATGGAAGCTTTTCTGAGTAAGACTGGTGGGAAGGAGCTGAAGGGCAGGACAAGGGCCGATAAAAAACAGGAAGCTAGACTTTATTAATCTTGCTGCTCCTCATCTTCTACTGATTAAGTTTAAAGAAATGACCACCTCACTAATGAGAACACAGAAAGAAGAATCACTGATAAATTTTGGGCTCAGTATCAGATCATCAGTGGGTTTAGTTAGTTATTTTACTATAAGAAAGCGTGTCAGCATAGGCAAGACACTAGAAAACTCCATGAAATCCAGAAAACTCATGAAGAGTTGACAGCATTGTACCAGTACACCTGTTATGCCATCTTGTCCCAGTACTTAGTCATCACTTCACACCATCCTTACCATACCTAAAAGATCACTGTGGAGACTGAAATGAAATATTAGAGATGATTAAATTTTATGCTACCTTCCTATTATATATCATTTTTGGTTACACTTGATGAGGGGCCTTTCTGTGTCCCAATGTTGTCCCTAACCTACCTGTAGCCTAGACATGAGTAGCTATTTGTACCATGTTCAGATAAATACAGAACAAGGTTTTGAAATGCACTGACCTGAAAAACCTGATGGCAAGTACCAAGGGATTTGGAAGTTAAACCCCGCAGCCTTACATTATTATTCCTACACTCCTAAAAGCAGCATTTAATAAAAATTCATTCTACAGCAAGCTTGGACAGTGTTCCATGAAGGCTGTCTCCTGCATTCTCAAAAAGCAAGTCAAAATACCTTCTTGCAAAGTGAATCCAAAACAGCATGGTTATGAATGTGATTCTCTTTCTCATCTGAGAAAGAGACTCTGCCATGGTGGGTTCACATCTGCTGCCAGCTGGGCCCATTTATCAGATGTTAGATTAACAGCAGAAGCTGGAGCAGCAGCAGGAAAACAATCTGTCAAGACAAAGAAGACGTAGATGAATATAACCCATCAAAACTTGAAAACAAATTAAGCATTGTTGCAAAAGGAATGGGAAAATGTGTCTGTTGAGTAATTGCTGTGTGGCAGTAAAATATCAGAAAATTTGCTTTGCCTGAGACTGTAGAGAAAGTCTGATGACACGATTTCTGTGGGACTGCTTGTATGAGAACAGAAAATAAAAACAACAACAAAAGCAGTAAAGTAATAGGAAAAAAACCCTTGGTATTAACATTTAAGAGGGGTTGTCTGGAGAAGAAAATTTATGCAATGCCTTTGTTGAAGAACATCTGAATATTTAGACAACTCCCACCAATGCTGGGAATCAGTGGCTTTATAGAAAAAAAATACAAACAAAAATAGCAAGGTACTGTGTTAGACACACAAACTCATACACACAGTTCAAAGAAGCATTAGATATTTGAAAAAGGTTTCCACAGTAGCAACTGAAAAGGCTGCAGCTGCCTGTGCCAGCAGAAAGTAAGAAACAAGGTCTGGATCATGAAAGGGAGGTTGGTTCCCAGCTGCAGGCTGCAAGACAGGGCCAGTCTCCATTCAGCTCAGTCTCCCAGCATTCCCTAGTCAGTGACTCAAGTAACTGCTAAACTAGCTCAGCAATTTTCCTTAGGAAGCCCTGGAGGTTCCTCTAGACAACAAATTTTCCTTTGTTTTTTGCACACAGTAGTGGAAAGGGTGGAACACTCACCTAGCTTACTGTAGTCTTGATCCTAGTTCTCTGGAAAGCACTCTGGATGATGATTGTTTAGTATCTTCTTGCTCATTCAGTATTTTTGCAAAGAGCCCCTATGGTTCACAGCTTTGGGTTCTCTCCTGGGAGCGGATACCTTTCTCGGTCAGAGAGGTAGAAGGTTTAAACCTGCATTCCCACAATATTATATGAATGGCCCAATCACCATCCCTACCTAACACCACCAAGACTTTCCCAGAGGATGTGGCATTTGCAAACTCAGTGACAAGGAGTAGGCTAGAGCCAGATCATTTGATGCCCTGAACTGCCAGTCTGGGCTCTCTACTCCATCCCTAAGCAGAGTGTAAATCCAATGCAAGCCCAAGGAGTGGCCAGTTTGATTTCAGCATCTCCTAGTGAAACAAAGCACTGCCAGGGTTCCTACTGGAGTGTTGAAGGTTTTGTGAGTGTTGCTGTATGCCATCAGCTACAAAGGTATGGTGATTCCCAGGTCCTTGTTGTGATTTACCTGAGTGAAAGAGCTCACTAGATGTTTTTCCTTTTTATCAGTGGCTATGACCACTGGCTTTCACAGGTGGAGCAACATGCTGGTGTGTCCCAGTTGAAGAGACTGGAATGTTTGCTAAAGAGGATGAGTTATGAGACAGACCAAACTCCTCTCTCTCAGCAATTGTAAATTCAAAATTAAGGGGCTTTAATCGAGGAAGTGTGGAAAAAAAAGAATAACAACTCTTTATTAAAAGATATATGTATGTTGGCAAGAACAGTAACAGAACATAAAAACAATAGTCCTGTACCCAGAAGTCCCCTTCAGACAAAAGAAAAAGTCTGGATACTTCTCTGTCCTTTAGCACAGTTCTAATCACGGTTGGCAGGGGTGCTGTTGGGTCACTGGAGGTGCAGAGCCTGCAGTTCTCTGTGGTGACCTGTTGGGCTCTGGTGATCACCGCGTGGGAAGAGGGTCTGGGGGGTGGTCTCGGATCACGGGAGAAGCCGGAAAAAAACCAAAACAGACCCTTCCCGCAGTGGAAGAAGGGCAGGAGGAAAAGCAGTCCACCCCTCACGGGACTCACTGTTGTTCTCAGATGACGGTGTTTCAAAGCTCCTCCTTTTCTCCCAGTGAGCACAGAGACTCTCCGATGAAAACGCAGCAGGTCCGGGCTGGAGACAAAAGACAGCTCGCAGGCAAGTTGAGGCCAGCAGTCAGGGCTGACCAGGACAGGAAGCCAGAAAGACAGATCTCCAGGCCTTCTCTCCAAATGCCCGCATGCAGACCCCCATCTCCATCCAAGAGAGACAACTCAGCCCTCTGACCTCTCCCCTTCTGAGAAGAGCCAACCACCCCCTCCCAAAACTCCTCCCCTCTCCCCCCAGCCTCTGATGGAGCCATCGTTAGGAATGCAGCCTGGCCAGCTAGTTCTTTTGTAAGGCTAATTGACTCCTTTCCCCCTTTCCATTAAACTCCATCTTTCCTACAGTGGGGGGCAGGGGGAAGAAAAAATTCTCCTGGATTTCTAACCTATAACATGGTGTCAACAATGTTTGCTCCCATTACACCCTCCATGAGAGATCCCTCTGAGCCAGGTTTGAAGGAGCAAACTGGCACAGAGAAGTCACTTTCAACCAGTCAGGCAACAAATCTGCTGTGTAACTACCTGTATTTCCAACATTTGTGTTATTTTCAAAGGATGCAGGAGTCCTGTTTGTCTACCCTAAAAGCAAGAGAGGCTGTGCCATTTCCTGTGCCTGTGGAATCTTCAAAGGCAGATTGCAGAGACTTTGAGTCAGGCATCTTCCTCCTTCTCTGAATCACATGCTTGTGCAGAAGCTGTTAGTCACTTTTGTCATCCATTCTAGCATGGGACAAAAAGTTGAGCTCAGTGAAGTACTTTGTAAATATAAATATCTGCTAATAGGAAAAAAGTAACTTCCTTCCTCTATGGAAACTGTAAACAAGAAAATAAAAATACCTTCTTGACATAGTTGCTGGATCCACCTCTGGTATTTCTTAAGCATGTGCTGTCAGTATAACCAGTTGGATGATTTCCCCACACAGCATCCAAAACACACTTCCAGCTACAGCTGCTCTGCACTTGCTGAAGAAAGGCAGTCATAGTCTCAGAGGACTCTGCACTGGCTGCACAAGTGGCCTCATCATTTTTGCTGTATTTTGTTTATGATATCAATAGCTAAGAAAGAAACAGGTTTGCATCTTGCATCATCAGAAAAGAGTTTGAAGACAAAATACATTTTCCTATTTATCTCAAACTATTCCACAGTTACCCATATGTAGCAGGGTTGGTGTATTTTTTTCCTAAAGCAGAAAAGGTGGAGAAGTTGCCAACAGCAGCCATGCTATTCCTTGAAATACACTTACCAGCTCCAAGAGTTCTGGAGTTAAAAAGACTTTGAATCATTTCAAGTAGAATTTTTCTGTTGCAAAGTCTATGCACTGGAATGCCTTCTCATTGAACTTTCCCATAAACTAAAGAAACATGTACTGGTGACTTGTGACCACTGAGCAATTAAACCAGCTCCCTAACAGAAATAATTCCTAGGCAGTCAGACTTGTTTGAGGAAAATGACACAATGGAGAGTGACATTAACTGTCACTGAGGTAAGGGACAAAGCTGCATTCAGGTTTGTACATCCATCCTATACAGATTGTAGCTCTAATGCCTGGGAGGAGATGCACTGTTTACAACTATTACAACTGCTCCTGGCAGAGGCTCTGATTTATATATGATTTATATATATATTATTATTCTGTGTTTGTGTTTCTTAGAAAAGAAAGAGGGTTTGTTTTAAAGAAAGCAGAACATGTGTACATATGCATTTCTTAGAAAAGTACTGCCCTCTGCTCACAGCAGGCAACCCGAGAATTTCCCAGCTGGGTGGAAGGAGGGAATCTGTGAAACTAGATCAGGGCTCCACTGCTTGACAGCCACTGAGAGCAACTCCCTCTTCTGCAGCTGCACTCAAGATGCAGGAGAGGATCTCTCTCTGACAGCAGCAGCAGTGCAGAGGCCAGGCAGTGAAGGCTTTCGTCCTCTGTCTGTGGAACAGCCCACTATGACATGAAATAGGCTGCCAGATGTCCAAGGTCTGCCAAGCACAGCACAAGCTGCAGCTGAGTTAGGTGTTGAGGGAACAAGCTGCTTCTTCCTAAGCTGTAGTGTCACTGAGGGGCACTATGAATTCACCATTTTAGAAACTTCCAGACTTTCTAGAGAACCAGTGAAATGGGAACGGGATTAAATGTGTCTTTAACTGTAATTCGTGGGTTCAGATTAGAGTAGGCTACAACAGAGATCTGTGATGACCAACTGTGACCTGCCTATTGGCTCTTGAATGGCACACAGAGAAGTACTGTGCTTCTGAGGGCAGATCCCATGCTCAGAAGCAAGGAGATGTCTCCAAATCCCAGAAATGAGCACCACAGGGAAGACGAAATGAACATAAGTCCTGCAATCAGGAGAAAGGTGATTCAAGGAAGAAAAATGAGCAACTTGTCTCACTGATGATTATACTATAGCATTTCTAGAAGCGTATAGAACCTGAGATGGCCAATACAGATTGGCTAAGGGATTCTATAAAGTAGCCACTTGATTGTTCTAGTCAATTCATCATACTTCTGCTTACTTCTACTCCTTGGTCTAATTTTATCCTAGTGCTGCTCTTCAACAGTATTTTGTTCAGTCATGTGTAAGCAAGATCAGTTCTAAAGCTACTTTCCTTTCTTTCAAGGACTAAGCTCAGGTCCATCTTTGTTTGCATTACTTAGCTCAGTGCCCAAAATCAAGACCTCTGTTGCCTTACTTATAAATACCTTTCAGTGTCTGCAGATAACTAGATTTACCATTAATCATTAATAACAACTACAATCAGTCAAAAGCCCAAGCAAGTTCACCTTACTTCACTGCACTTTGAACCTTGTAGCTCTGTTTTTAAGGTAATATTCATGCCAACAGACTTTAACATCTGAGTTACACCCTAGGCAACTTAGCTCAGCCAGACTGGGAGATGGTTATATAAGAATTTTGGTAATCTGATCTGATGAACCCACAACTGGACTTCTTGAAAGGCAGCCACCTTCCTAAGTCAACACTCAAAATGTTCATGCCATAGGAGATTTATTTCTACTAATTTCTTGCTAGCTGCAGAGGGAAGCAGAAGAAAAGGCAAACTGAACTTTTACGTCTTCATACCCCTCTCTCAATACAACTGTCCCCTTTAGTGGGAACAAAACTCCTCTTGATACTTTCTCTTCCCATTCTCTCGCGGGGAGGTGAGCTCTGCAAGTAGTAGTGGCTCATAGCCTACTTGTCTGAGGCTGAACCCAGCACATCACCTCTGCCTTTCAAACATGCCCATAGGTCTGCTTCCAAATGACCTTCCCCTGCTTTTAGAAACTCTATCTAATGCCAGAAAGCTTGTCTCTGTAATCCTACTACCTTCCCCTGCCTCTGTAAACAACCTCTTCCTCAGCACCCACTGCTAAGCAAAGCAGCTTCCCTGGTGGCTTTGCATGTCTCAAACCAACCTCCTATGTGCTTCTGCCTTTCATTTATATGTGCTTGAATATGTACTTGTATGTGAAATACAAACTCTTGATTACTCTGATTTTTTTATTCTCTCAAGAATTTCCTCATCAATGTGCTTCCATGCACCATATATAAAAGGACCTGTGCAAGATGAAGTTGTACAGTGTACGAGCTGGAGTAAATCTCTGTGATCATTCACATGCTATACATCGCACGAAGTTATTCCAATCTACTGCTTGTGTTCTTCAAAGAAGTTCTGACACTTGGTAACATCCCATATCAATGCTCAGTCTGCTCATCCTACATTTTTACTCAACAAATTTATGCAAACTAATGCCCCTCTCACTGTGATGCTATGCAAATATTTTGCAGCTGAAATCTCAGCCTATAAATAATTCCATGTCTGGCAGTGCCTACCAGCATGTATAAAGCGTTCCCACAAATATAACCAAGCAGCAAGACTAGAAATGAGGAAACAATCACATAAAGCTAGCACTTCACCACACAGAATCTCCGTACAAACAGATGTGAAAATACAGATTTCCCCAGTTGCAATGAAAGAACATTTTGTTCTGGGATTACATATGCAAACTCTAGCAGGAATTATTTAGCTTGAAACGGGTGAAGATAAATTAATACAGTTTCCATTGAATATGCCAGGACAATTATTTTCAGCCCATTTAAAAATATTCACAGAATGTACTTCAACATAGCATCACAAGGACTGATTGAAAAAAACAGTGCAGGCAGGATGGAAGCCTATAGCTAAGGACACGTAAGTACCTTCACTCTGGATTTGGCCTTGTAGTAGGGAGTAATAGGATACTGCAGGGAAAGGTGTAGCTGGCCCTTACTAATATTTTAATAAAAGGAAAACCATAAGAGGTTTATGACCATTTCTGTCCTATTTTATCTTCTTCCCAAACCAACATTTTCTGAGCTGTAGGAGGGGAACTAGACTCGTTACTGCTGAGACAGATTTCTGCGCTCAGGATGCTGAGTCATGGTGCAGGGGAAGCTGCTCCCACAGGCCACCAGCATTTCTGATGTATCAAGAGAAAGTTCCTTACCTCAAGTTACAGGAACAACTACGAAGCACCTGAGTTCTGATTAAGAAAAAAAAATCAGGTTGAACAATGCATTTGGTGTGAGGCTGGAGTAAGTGCATACTTTTGATCAAGTGAAAAATCAAAGACTAAACACCACTGATGTATTAACAGTTAAGAATGTGATATTTTAAAATCTTCCAATCATGTGCAGCTAAATAACAGAAAATCTTCCTGAAATTAGCCCAGTGCAGTCCTGTTTGAGCAAGTTCAAATCAATGTATTTATTCTCATGTTACTTTCATTCAAGCGCTGGACATGGCCAGGTTAGACGCACAATGAGAGGTCTCTCCTTTTCTAGCCATACACATTGTGTTGCACTGGGCACGGCAAAACAGCCATCCCAGCATATGTGCAATTTAAAAAATAAACATCATAAAACTCAGAAGAATGCTGTTACTGGCACAGGGATCCTGTTCTGTCTCTTCACTGTTGTGACACAGCATTGCACAGGTCTTTAAAGAAAGCATAAAAACTTAACTGTGTAGATTATAAACAAAACAGTTTACTGATTTAATATATGTTTTCAAGGGACTTCCATGTTGCAGTTTAGAACTCCATTTGGTAAAAAAGGGAATCCTTCACAAACCTCATCTTCACTAAATAAAACATATAACTTCAAGGTCAAGTGAAACAACCAAAATATTCAAACCAGATCCTGACCGTTAACTACGTAGGTTCCTAGAATCACAAAAGAATCCATAAGCACAAAATGCGGGGGTTTTTTGAGTTTTCTAGATTGATAGTAATTTAGGAAACCCAGTATGTGATTCATCCTAGCTAGACTGTACCATCTCAAAGCTGGACTTCTAGCTAAGCCAGGACTGACTTCTCTCATCTATATAAAACATCTGTGTGTGAACAACGTAGACTGTCCTCTGGCAAAGATTACTCTGTACCATCCACAGAGAAAGTTTACATTATTGTAATCAGATTTTTTACTTTTTTTTTTTTAAATAGGGATTCAGGGTGGGATATTAAAGCAAAATTCATATGTAGTAATCAGCTACAATATTACCTCTGCATTTTGCATTAAACCAAGTAATCACTGACACAATAAGCTCACATCCATACACAGTTTTCATTAAAACATTGCATAATATGGTAGCCATTTTGGCACAGCTGCCTCACAGTAGCAACAGCTGAGGGAGAAAAATGAATGCTTGCACACTACTCTGATGAATTAGGTGTTTAGGCTGATTTTAACAATTAAAAACAAACAAAAAACAAAATTGGAAAAAACCCTCAATGTTTTAAAAATTGAGCCAAATGCTCAAGATTCAATCCCATAATTCCTGATCTACTTGAAATGAACATCTGTTGTCAGCCAAAGCCATTTTGGAAACAGTGAGTAAGACTTCATCCCCTTATGCTAAAGCCAAAAGAGCCTGCACAAATTCTATCACCTTTTCTGAGGTTTTCATATAGGATTCCTTGCTCAGAGCATGCAAGTCTCAAACTCAGGAATGCCCAGTTGTGGAGTTCTAATCGCATTGCAGGTGCTTTGACTTTGTCACTATTATGTCATGGTCTCACTTTTACATTGCCAGCAATACAGAAGCCCCATGCTCCATCTCTACTGCGCATCCCGATCTGGGCACACCTGTCCTTACACCAATATCTTTATTAAAATCTCATGAAGCATGCATTTCACTTTCATATTTTTGTTCAGCCTGTCACAAGTCAGCAGTGTGCATTTTGTCACCAGACTCCAGGAGCTTTCTGCATTGTCCAAACTGTACCAAACTGTAGGCACACCACTTGATCTCCTGGTCAGAATTGGAGCATGAGACCTCTTGCTGTTAACAGGACAGTCTCAGTGGTAGAGCAATGTGGGGCAGGCTTCATTAGGTGGCAGGAAAGCATCAGGATTACAATTCTTTATTCCTCCTTGGAGTGTGGCCTTGGAGAAGGTGTAAAGGGATCAGGTTGCTGCTACTGTCCAGAAGGCATTGGAGGCAGCCTGCAGCTGACAGCTGGGATCTGGAGGAAGCTGCTGTCTGCTTGGTATTAGTAGAAGAGGTCTCAGGAAATGGCAAAAGACATACAGCTGTACCTCCGCAAAGGATGCTGGGTTGCCTCTGTGATGGCTGACAACACCACCTCAAAACAGTGCCAGAGTGGAAAAGCAGGAAAGTCCACAATGCAGATCTACAGTGGTCCATAAGAGACACATGAACATCCCGAGCCTTTTACACTGATCAGTTACTTGAATTCACATGCTGCCATCAGGGAAAATATGGTAATGACAGACAAAAAACCTTGGTGTTCAAATACATTTTAGTTTGAGCATATAAAGGGTTCATATCTTTAGTCTCTGGTGCCCTAACAACTTGACCAGCTGAAGAGATGGCTTGCATATTTTCTGGTGACGAGCTACTCTCCTTGAAGTGGGCTCTGAAAAATGTATTGCTTAAAAATGCACCGCGATCATGGCTGAACATGGCAGAGGTGGTAAAAATGAGAGGGACTATCCCCAGTGCTCCTGTGTTTAGTTATCAGAACACAGCAGTATGGAGTTTAAGTCTGGCCCTCCTTGTAGGTAAAAATTTCCCATAATTGAAATATATAAATTACAGAAACATACCTAATCATCAACAATAAAAAATCATCCAAAACAAAGCAGCATGAAATGAATAGCACCAACGCTCTTGAGATCCATAAATCCATTGTATAAAAGTGAAAATGACAGTACGTAGGCCTAAATAAAAGAGGTATTCCAGTGTTAACTGAGCGAGTGCAGTCCTGAGAGTGCTGAGAACAGTGTTTTTACAAAGAAGCTATCTGGAAGCTGTAACAATATAGAGGTAGAAAATAGATGAGGATTTGAGTGGTAGTAAGAAACTTGTTATGATCACAACACCATTCCCTTGAGTTTATTCAGTTCATTCTTTGAAGTCAACAGGAATTTTGTCATTTGTCCTCTGTGGAAGAAAAACTGGACCTTAACTGGAGGCTGCATATCACTGTAGAGCTTGGATTTCCAAAAATGCTAGAATATTCCCTTTGAACAGAAACTATTTTATCACCAGAGCAAAGTTAGTAAGTAGGTAATACTCTGTTCGTAGCGTGTAAGGCATATGTGTTCAGTGTTCTGGGAGATGAAGGGTAAATTGTGAAACTTCAAAATAGGACACATACTACCTCACAGGATTGTTTCTATCAGTAGCTCCATGACACATGACAATATGCAGCACAGGACTTAATTCTACTGTCATCTGCTTGAATACACAAACTCCAGAGAAAGTTACGTTTGCTTCACTGAAAGCAGAATTAACCCCTTTGTCAGGAGTAGGAAATTTTGATATGCACATCCAGACATAACCTAAGCCTGAAGATAATTCAGCAGACAGGCTGGCTGGCAGATACACAGTTTTTGGCATGTGGATTACGGGTCACAGATGTATTTTGCCAGCCTGCAGACACTAAAGGCTAGAGTTCAGTATCAAATAAGGAAAAAGAAATCAAAAGAACGAACAACATCTCACAGCGTTTTACCAGAATCCTTATTCAGTACTGTACTATTGTTGCTGAGTTGAATTCCAGATTTCCAGTTCAGTGACCTGGATGAACACCCGTCAAAATAATCACAGCTTTGTTTCTTCAGTACTGGCCTCTGAACAGCCTTCAGGTCAAAATTATATTATTGAGATTAGCACCATAGCAATTACCTATTGGAACAGTTTAAAGTTCTTCGAATACAAGTTATGGTTCAGGAAGGAATACAAGACGTTTATAAAAAATTACTTCTTCGGAAAAAAGTAATTCTATTAAAAATATATAATCCATGATAGAACATTCCATTTTACCTGTCATGGAAAATAAAAAATAGTGCATACATAGAATGCACTCAAAATACATGAGGCCAAATTCTGCACTGAATTAAGTGAGAACTTTGCTGATGTACTAGCTGGAAATCTTCTTTTATGGCCACTGTAATCACTAAGATTTTTTTTATTATTATTATTTCACAGGTATTTAGATTTCATCTAGTGCATCATTTGACGTATAATAAATGAG
Source organism: Manacus vitellinus (assembly GCF_001715985.3). NCBI lineage: Eukaryota > Metazoa > Chordata > Aves > Passeriformes > Pipridae > Manacus > Manacus vitellinus. The sequence goes on along the minus strand of NW_021940508.1, from coordinate 785,720 downwards.
TGTATAAAGAACAAATTATATGTCAACAACGTATATTCTCTGTTCCATACTACATCAATTAGCATGACCAAAACTGGAGTAACTACACCTGGTACTGATTGCGCTTCAAAGTTGGGTTTGTTTCCCGACAATATTGGATGACTTCAGGATCAAGATTTAAAATGCTGTTTTGCAGAGGCCTTTCTATAGTTGGAGAAACCACTGCAGGAAGCAGCTGCTCATGTCTTACTGCCATGAATGTTGATGCTGTACTTCTCTCAGCACCCTTCAGAAGAGGAGTCACTGTAACAGTAGGTACAGTCAAGCTCCATTCCAGACACCGACCTGGACTACTGAGGATTGCATCTGCTTGACTTTTGACAAGTGATTTCGTCTTCTCTTTCTTCTGGCACATTAACAAAATGCACACAAAAGTAACAGCAACAATGAGTAGCACAGACACCAGGACCAGAGGGATAATGATGTACCAAGCATTGCTGCTTTCACCCCCTTGTTCTCTGGGACTCTTGGCATTAACCTGGCTTGTAGTCTTTATCTCCTCAGATACACTTGTTCTCATTGCCAGATTTAGCAATGGGCCTTTCTCATGTAGATATATTCCCAGTGATTCTGCCCTGGCCACTTAGTTGATTCAGGCTTCCGTGGTGCTACTGCAGGCTCTTCCTCCTGTGAGGAAGCTGGTGCCTCATACTTTGAGGTAGTATGAACCTTTAAAGTAGTCATGCTGGTTACAAAAGGCACTTCTCTCGTAAAACCCTGCACAAGTGGAGGATTGTGTGGCACAATGGAATACTGAAAACAGCCAACAGCAGGTTGCACAGCATCTGCCCTGAGTATAAATGTAAATGAGTCATTTAGCAGATCAATGCCCGTCATATTTGTATCTATGTCTAGAAGCAGAACACCACCGTCGATGTCAGCCTGGGTGAATGTCTGAATGTCTTCAAACACTGCATCGCTCACAAACTTTTTCTTTACAATCTTTCCATGTGAGGGGGGCACTATCACTTCAAATCTAGGATTACTATTTGTCAAATTAGCTAGCTCAGATGCATCCAGGTCACTGCTTCCAAATTTATAAGCCACTCCATTTGAAATCTGCAGATCAGGTACTACTTGTACTAAAGGCTTCACTGTGATGTTCAGCACTTGTCCTGTTAGATTGCCTTCTGCAGTGAAAAGCATGAACTTCAGTACTTCTTCGGATGCAGTGAGATTTGACAGGTGGTAGGAGAGCCTTCCCGAGTACAGATCTGCCTGCTCAAATTTAGTAACCTGCTTATTTCCAATCATCAGGTGCCTGTATTTGAGTGGCTGAGTTATTTCATACATAATGTTAGTGCTTTTTCTATTTGTGACAGCTGAAAGCTGAACATTAGTAATAGTGACAGATGTCTGGCCCTGTGGAAGTACAACATTGGTAAGTCTGACTAGGACAAGAACAATTGGTATGACTTCAAGACTGAACAGTTTGTATAAAGGGCGATGTTTACCGTCAGTCACACTGAAACAAAACACCCCAGAAGACGAACTTCCATCCTGTACATACCAAATGTTACCACTGTCAACATCAGCTTGTGTGAAATCTTTTATAGAGATACTGAGATTGCTTTTCATTACTAAATAACCATTATTGTGGTTGCTAACAATGGTATATTTGAGCTCAGCTGGGGCATTATCTAAGTCTTCAACTTTCAGGTTCTCTGACCCCAGCACTAACGTATCTCCTTGCAGGACTTTCAAGTGCAGCCTTGTAGTCTTGAGTTCTGGAGACCGGTCATTCACTGGAAAAACAGTGATATTAAACATCTCCTCTAAAACTTCACTAAGGGGCTTTGTTGCAGACTCGCTCTTTAGGTTTAACCAAACAGCAAAAGCAAAACTGTCATTAAGCCATTCAGAATTATCATGTACATACACAATTCCAAATTTGTTCAGTACGTATTGGGAGAAATTAGGTTTTACTTTGGTAACGTTTCTTTCTCCAACAACAATCATGCCATGTTGGGGGAAAGAAACAACCTGATACCAGACTTCATACATGGAGCGCTGTATGTCAGGTAGTTTAATCAACAGATTTGAAGCATCTAAATTTGTTTTATTGATCAATACTCTGCCTCCTTCCTGGACTGTGGCACCTGGCAGAAAGGAAAAGAGAATCTTAGTAATTGGCAATTTTACAGTTGCAATACTTCAGAAATCAGATATCAAACACTGATGATGCTCAGAAAATTTTCTCCTTCATAGTATCCTTGATTTCTATATGTCATAACTCAAAATGTATTACCACTACTTTTAAAATACAGTCACACATAAGAGACCAGATTTTCTACTGATGCATATACTAAAATTAAAGAAATATCAGTGTGTCGAAACTTGAGTGTTTTCACCTACAATTATAGAAAATAGAGAATATTCTCTACAGCAGTAGGAATCATCAAACATAGGTAGTTAATCTCATTTCTAAAGATGTAGTGATGTGGCTTTCCAAGCTACTATCTACATTACACTGTGTCAGAAGTATTCTGTTTATTGCTTACTGAAGAGAAAGGAGCCTTTGTTTTTCCTCAGTTCTTCAATGGAACCCTGACAGACCCAAAACAATTTGGAGCCCAAACAGTACAGCATTTTTACCTGTATTTGCTAGAAGACGACTATTCCGATCATCTCTGGTAATTTCATATGAAATGACAATATGGAACACCTGGAGGTCCAGAGCTGATGGTGGAGAGGAGACAGTAAATGTAAAGAAATCTTCTGCACTCCAGCCAGCTAACTCAGCATGTAAGTGTTCGTACATGATCACACCTTCATCAACCTGGTTTGGATAAAGGAAAGTCACAGGTGTAAGAGGAAAATGACTTTAACCAGAGGACTGTTAAGGACAGAAAAAAAATATCTTGAGAACATTGTTCAAAGAGGTCTTTGCACCTTAGTCCATGCACAGCATATATGGAACTTCCAGAATTGTTTAGGTTGGAAAAGACCTCTAAGATCAAGTCCAACCGTTAACCCAGCACTGACAAGTCCACTACTAAACCACGTCCCCAAGTGCCAGACCTACACATCTTTTAAAATCTCCAGGTTGATGATTCAATCACTTCCCTGGCCTGGTTCAATGTTAGATCACCCTTCACATGAAGAAATATTTCCTAATATTCCAGCTAAATGTGCCCTGGCACAACCTCAGGGCATTTCCTCTCATCCTATAGCTTGTTACTTAGGCAAAGAAGCCGATCCTCACCTGACTACAACCGCCTTTCAGGTAGTTGTAGAGAGCAATAAGATTCCCCCTGACCCTCCTTTTCAGGTGCCCCCTGAGCCTCCTTTTCTCCAGATAAACACCCTCAGTTCCCTCAGGCACTCCTAGTAGGACTTGTGGTCCAGACTCTTCCCCAGCTCTGTTGCCCTTCTCTGGACACGTTCCAGCACCTCAATGTCTTTCTTGTAGTGACTGGCTCAGAACTGGACACAGGATTTGAGGTGTGGCCTTACCAGTGCCCAGTACAGGGGGACTGTCACTGCTCTGGTCCTGCTGGCCACACTATTGCTGATCCAAGCCAGGATGCCACTGGCCTTCTTGGCCACCTGGGCACACTGCTGGCTCATGTTCAGCTGCTGTTGACCAGCATCCCCAGGTCCTTTTCCACAGGGCAGCCACTCTGCCCCAACCTGAGGTTGTGCTGCCTGAGGTTCTTGTGACCCAGGGTCTCGACTTGGCACTTGGCCTCGCTGAACCTCATACCATTGGCCTTATCCCACTGATCCAGCCTGTACATAACTTACACTGAGATTATCTTGCACTTCTCTTTTTCTTAAAATGGACTCTGTGTTGCCAGATAAGCTTACCTGAAAGTAGGCAAAATGTTACTGGGCATGAATGCTTAGTAAGAGCCTTATGTGAAGAGCAGAGATATATAACACTGAGAAACCTATTTCAAACTAGCAATGGTAACGGTGATCATAAGCTCAGCTGGACTGTATCTTTAGTGAATCAGAGTGTCATATGTCTAAGGTTTTTCTTTACAAGGACACTAGCAAGTCTGGACTCATTGTCCTGAAAAAGCATATGAAAGAATGAAGGACTGAAAAGGACTTTGATGCAGGTATTTCCCGGGAACAGCCAAAGATACTTGGTAAGAGACTAAGAAAACCAGAAGGGAGTGTAACGACAATTGAAATATAATCTCAAGTATAAGCAAAGAGCTGATGAAATTACTTAGTGGGAAATTTATACATCACAGCAAGAAGGGGATTCCTAAGAAACAGGAAGAAACCTGTTTTGTCCTACATGTGCCTGCACTGACCTTGTAGATCATCATACTCAAGAGAATCCTATCAGTCCACTGTGAGTAATCAAGACACAGAAGTAAATCTTCAGAAAAACAAACGCACACACAACATAAAAACATTTATCTCTCTAAAACCCAAAGCGAAAGGTAGTATTTTCAGACTATTTCTCATCAACAGGAACTATACATGAATTTTAAGATCAATACCATAATACACTGTAACTGCAACAGAATTCCTAATAACAGCAAGATTAGAACACTCTAGTAGATTCAGCATCTGGTCTGCTTGCTAATTTATTCACTAGCCTGGAGAGAAGACAGTCATACCTATTAAATCCTTGGCAAATTCCAGGCAACTGCTAACCTGGCCTGCATGTGTTAGTTTGTAATTGCCACAGAGATCCCTGTCTGAGATGGCGCTGGTTCTGAGTTTACTATTGTAACACACTCCTCACAGCCCGCAAACAGTCTGACGGGACTCATGAGCACACGTTTCTATCACATAGGCTTGAAAGATGTGAAAAAAGAAAACAAAAAGCTCCCTGCTGCTATCACAGACGCATTTTAGCAGTTTAGAGTCTGAGGTGTGAATACAGAGTTCTAATACTGAAATTATTGCAACAGCCCCCTTTGAGATCACTAGGGAAACTGAGCTTTCAAGGTCGGGTTTCTCAGCAGCCTCGAAACCATCCTGCTTTTTCTCTAAAAAAGTCAGACTGATGTGATAAAATCCTATATGCACATCTTCAGGTTTGCGCCTTCCCTATACTAATTTTATTTTTAATGGCTATTATAGGAAAAAAAATTATATCAAAAGGATACATTGATTCAGGGTAACTTTCCAAAACCTCTAGGACTTCAAGTTGGGAGAGAAAAAAAAAAGCAAATATCATGTTGAAAAACTTTGTGTTATTCAAGAGTGTTTAATGCGTAAACAATTTTCTTATATTCCCAAACAACAACTGTTCAAGAAAAAATGCCTTGAAATGCAATAGTGATTTCAGTCCTTTTTTTTTCTCTCTCTGGTAACAAAGCAATAAACCACAGGGCACAGGAAGAGTTCAGCACCACAGCAAAACATAGTACTTTTATGAAGTGAAATCTGAAGTTCCTCAACACAGAATGAAGAGTATGAAAACCCAAAGTACTAATCTAATGCAAAATATTTTCAGTTCCAATCAGATTTACAAGCTTCTTATTACTAAACAGAAACTGAATGTCTTAATCTCCATTACATGGAGAATGTACAATGTTTGTAACATCAATGTAATTTTTTAACTGATATTTTAACTCCATGTGCTACAACACACTAGACTGAAAATTTATTTAGATACCTTTTCTCTCCCTCATACCTCATTCTCTACCAGCATCAATAGCAAGCAATAGGTTTGGATACCTTAATTCTACCTGTAAGCAGTCACTTAGCTCTACTTGTTTGAAATTAAAATGGCCAATAGAAATATCTCCAAGAGACAAGAAAAGCATACATATTATTATAGCTCAAATCCTTACACAATTTACAGAGTTCAAAGGAAATTTAGCTATACATTAGTAAAAACTAAAGCTACAGAGAAATAACTGGCATGTTCTGACATGGCACTGTCTAATAAACATACATAAAGATCATATCCATAGGCAAAAAGAGTGAAACTCCAAAACCTTAACTGAAAGATTTTCTGTCTAACATGCTTAACTTTTTCATTTAATGCTCATAAAAAATCATACATTTTGGGATCAGAAGGGAGCAGCATCATCATATAGTTCATCTCTTTAATAACTTAAGACAAAACTCAGCATCTATTGTAACAAGACCAGTAACATCATGGGATTAGTACGTGGTTTTATGAGAACCATTCTGTGTTCATTTTGCTTTATAAAGTCCAAGTGGAGATTCATTCCATCACAGTCCTCGGTCAGGTTTGAAAGTTTGATGATAACTAATAAAAATGTCAACCTTTTTTCCAGGTTTTACCTATCAAGTTTCAATTTCTCATTTTCTCATTTCTTCATACATTGAATCAAACAGCCAGTTTTAAATTCCGTAAATATAGGTTTTTCCACGAGCAAAGTCAGAAGATTGACCCCCTTTTGTCTCCCTCACTTTGATTTTCTGAGAATAACTTAATGCAGAGGACATGGTCATATTCAGATTCTGCACACAGACATAAGTAATTTCTGTTGCAGAAGAACATTTCTATCAAGTTACATAAGCTGCCATGTTTCATTCAGTATGAGAATCTATATTACAGGTAAGATACTTTAAACACTTAGTGTCACAGCCAATCACGTCAATAAAAGTCCTCTTGGGGACGCACATAACTGTGTACAGATAAAATGAATATGATACTTTCAGAGTACAGACTTTTCATAGAGCAAAAGGTTGCCTCTTCTGCCAGAAACTAAAGGCTTCCAACCTCTGCCTGCTGGTTAATGGCACCAGAACAGCTTTTCTTGACAAATACTATTACAAGCAAAACAGTGGGAATTGCCAAGACCCTGCTAGTATCCAAGCAGAGAGGAACAAAGGCTGCCCTTGCATTCATTACCAGATGCCAGATATTTGGTGACATAGCAAATCTGGATGGTTGCACTGATGGATCACATATGCCTGATTACTTAACAGATATAAATGGAATCAGACAAAGAATAAGCAACTGAGATGCCGTTTGAAGTAACAATATACCCCTTAATTAGTTATTACAGAGTAAATGCTTACCATAGACTGCGTAAAACTGAGAATTTCCTGAGTGGTATCATCAGAATTTACTCTGATCAGCCTTCCAAGCTTTGGGAAAGTTACAATCATAAAAGTTATACTTCTGTTTCCTGCACTGATCACATCATTGGTTACAGCTTTAAGATCATGTTGTGAAATAGGTTTCCTGGAACCTAAAAGAGTGTCAATTATAGGAAACACATATTTACAAGAGCAATTTTACAAAAGGTTAAGTTTTGTATGCACAACTCACACTCTCACCCAGGCATTCTACTTAGCCTTTTAATAATGTTTTATAAGATCAGCAGGCTTACTCTTTTTCTAGTTACCTTCTAGTTGCAACTCTTTTTTCAATCAAAAAGGCCATTAGTAGGATGTATCTCTGTCTTACAAATGTAAAAAATGCAGTACTCTTCAGCACATGTAATCGCTAAACATTAGCTTCTGCAAAAACAACCCAAAGTAAGGAACAGAGCATGTATAAGAAGCTCTGTTCCTACATGACATGTCTAGAACTGAATTCAGACTCCAGTGTTTTGGGTATTCCCAGTTGCTACAGAAGACAGGATGATTTGGCAGGGAGAAGCCTCAACACAGTAAAGTTTTCAGCAAACACATAAACAAAAGACAATTATTAATGGAAACATGAAGCACTCTTTATCAATATGAAATATTATTTTCATTAAATGAAATTAAAACATCAATACTGAATTAAACAAATTAGGAAGAACATCATATAACAGAAATGACAGCCTGAACTGAAATAATGCATTATTTATTAAGAGGTAAAAAAATCCTTTTGATACGTAACACCGCACTAACCTAACTAAAGTTACTAAATTCTGGCTTAAAAATGAAAAAGATTATTAGGAGCTTTCTGGCATTTAGTCAAACCAAGACAATTTTTGAGATAGGTGTGACGAAACCACACTTAGTAATTTCCTAAAAGAAAAAAATAAGTTTTATTTGGCTTTTTTTGAAGCACTTTCAAGGTATACAGTCAGCGCACTAAAAGTCACATTCAGTGATAATTTTGGAGGAGCAATAGATTCTGATAACCCTATTCTCCCTATATCCCCACTTCTTTCACATTTTCTTTTTTCTTAAGCAACAAGCTTTTGTAGATTTCAATACATAATTTCAGATACTAGCAGTATACATCCTTGAAGTCTGAATTATCAATCCACCTTCAATAAACCATAATGTTTATACAGGAATAACACAAAATAACATATATATGCTACAATATTCAGAGGAAAGGGAATGCTTTGCAAGCCATTAGTAACATCAGGTTTACCTGCAGCTGTGCCATGGTTCAAATCACAACTACTTTGAAGGAGAGTTGTTATAACAAAATAAGATCTTCTGGCTCTGTATGTTTTCCCATTTTTACCTTCCCATATCTCTCTGTGTTCATACTGTTTTGAAAAGTGAAACTGTCCCTCAGGTGTAGAAAAATTCTCCCACACTGTATCTAATTCAAGAAAGCTTCCTTCTCTTTCTCTCTCTTCTTTTCCCTTTTCTGTATGACAGTCAGGGAGGGAAGCATGACCTTGTGAATACAGTAGATGTGGTCAGAAATTTACAACTTAGAGCTGCAGTTAATCAGACCACATAAATCTGAAAATGCAGTTGTTTATCAGTAACCTGCTACTTATGTAAATCAGGCCTCATTGCCTTAACAGAGTAGGACAGAGTAACTCTAAAACATGGTCACTCTGTAGAGATGAAAGTTAGTGCTTCAATTTTTCATAATCATACCAGGTTATCACACCACCACCACCACAGTGCAGGGCCAAGCATGTCTGTCACAAAACCCTTTTCCTTCCTCATAGACCTGACCTCACTTCACTGCTCAGCACAGGCTGAAATATAGCCTAGGGCCACAGACACCAAATCTATCATGTTCTCCTGTAAAATAGGATCCTCCCCCAAACATAACGTTCTCCTTTACTCACTCCTGTCCTGAGAGTTGAGAACCTTCTCCAGCACCCACAGTAGTTCTCCTCTAGTCTTCACCCACCCAACAAACTGGGTGAAGGAAAGTGAAGTGAGAACACTGCCTGTGTGTTCCCAAATACAGAAGCAGAGAGGTCACAAAGACAACCCAACCCAAAGGAACAGAGAGGAGGAAGACACACAATAAGGACAGGTGATGCCAAGTAGAGCCAAACTTATCCATACAACTAGAGTGCAACAGCATAAAGTTGGTACATAATAATTTTGTTACACATTTTTACATTTAAGATTTGGAAAATGCTTTGGCATGAGCATTCTGCCTATCACTGGTAGAGAGTTATGAATCATCTCATCTATGGACTGATTAGACAGCTCTGTTTCCAAATAACTAAAAGTCAGGCTGCCCCTCCTTTTCAGAGAGAAACTCAGCTCATTCCTTCTTTGAGCAATTGCTTCCCTGAAGAGAGCAAATCCCCACATTGCAGATATCCAGGATACACGTGAAAAAACTCATGTATCTCACAGACAATTTGCTGGCACACTGATAAAACAAGCTCCTGTTAAACAGAAAAAAATCAATAAATTATGTAAACAAATCTGGTATACCCAACACAACAAAAGACAGCAGTACATGCTCTTATAAAACTGCAGAACAATACACTTGAGAGAATAGTTTACACCCAATCAAGAAGACATGGTAAATTCCTCACAATTAATTCAATTTTTACCACCCCAGAGAGAAGGATTCTCAAGTTGCCTCGAAATTAACTTTCATTCTGCAGTGCTATAAAATACAACAGGACACTGGTTGTTTTAATTTATATTAACCATTTGGCACCAGCACTGTTTTATTAGTCATTTCATGACAGCCAAGTACAGCTGAAACCCACACAGCTCCAGAATGTCCTTTAAAAATATCATAAAGAGAACAGGTGAAAAAGCTAGTAAAACTTTTTAACACCTAAAAGGAATTTTGCTCACCCAAAGTAAGTGAAAATTCAGGAAAAACTGTAATCTTAGATTAATACAATGTGCAGTGCTGAAAGAAATACTGTATTTTGCAAAATGAAGAACTGATTGACAGTCTAGAGACTTTGCATTCTATGGAAGTATCTTGCATGCTTCTCTTACAATTATCATTGTCTTAAGATAGAACTTCTGTAAATCCTTGTGCCCAAGGCAACCTTTCATACCAATATTGCATGGTAATAAGCTTTGTAAGTGGATTTATGTGAATCCCATTTATATTGACTGAATTAGAAGATCACGCTGCTACAATCTCATTTTTTGTTGCCTGTGTTTAAGTGGCTTTCATGGCAAACCTTTGTTTATGCAAGCTTATAACTGGGAAGTTTAAGAAGATAAAGTGCTCCTCTTCTGTATCCAATTAATAAATCAAGGTACAGATTAATACCTCTAGAACATTGCCAATTCGACATCTCTCTCTGACTCTACAGACTGTATTCAGAGAAAAGAAAAAGGCAGCATAGACAAAAGTGTGATGCAAGACATTGCTCAGAGAAAACTAACCTATTACTCCTTTAATCCTGCAATTAATGTTAGATTACTACCTCAGGCAGGGACTACTCTTGCCAGTGTCAAGGAGCAAATGGTTCTGGTGAGACCCTCTTACATCAATTCCTGCAGTAGTACGACTTCATTTAAAAAATACTTAGCTGCTGATACAACTAGTTACAAATGCACCAATATGAACCAAAGTTTTCAGTCCTGATTCATCAGTGAGTCTCTCCATAACTCATCTTAAACAATAAAAAAGTGAATTAGCAATCTGCAGAGTTTACATGTGCTATTCAGAATCTGACAGACACAAGCTCCATTCTGCTTTTACCAATCAATATCACAACCATCTAGGACACTTCTAAATGTCTGAATATAATAGAGAGCCTTTTAACAAATCTGAATGGGGATTATTCAGAGCTTAGGAAGACAGTACTATTGTCACACTGTGCTTGTATATTTCACTGTCATTTTCTATTGACTCCAAGCATATCAAAAAGTTAGACTACAAAGCAAAAAAGTAGTATGTTGTTTGAGAAAACATAACCCTTCTTTTCAAAATCATACAGATAGATGTTCTCAGGTACAGTTTTCCATAGTTTAGTCAGTTAGGTATCTGACAAATAACTCTATATTATGCAATATTTTCAACTGGATAAAATCATCATAATCTTGAAAAACAGACCTGGAAAGACTCCGAGTCCTTTGTTCTCTTCAAGGCTAATGACCAGTGTATGTGCTGTGATGCTAAAAATCTGTTGAGGTGCAAAGTTCAAACCATCTGTCACCCGAAAGTTGAAACCTCCAGACATTGCTCCTGTAGAAAAGAAAATCATAAATTTATTCTTGTATTACTCTGTCACACAAAACACAAGCATACTTTTGGACACCTTTTGCTCTTGGCTGCAGTGAAATATTATTCAGGAATATATTTGGTGCAGGTAGCTCAGTGTGCAGCTGCAGTGCCAGCTACAGATTGAGCTCTGGATGGCAGGATTCCCAGGCAAGAGGGCCCCAGGCAAGAGGCCATGAACTGCCCACCCTTTGCACAACAAAGGGCACATGGACCTGTGGCCCAGCTGGACACAGAGAAACAAGAGGATTCAAGAACCCCAGACTTCCTTTGTGCTTAGACTGTGAGGGTATAAAAGCCCAGGGGTCTTTGTTCAGGGTCCCACCTCAGAGACTCCCAGCTTGAGCTGTTATTCTGTTATTGCACCATGATTAAATTATATTAAGGAACAGGTGCCTGAGACTCTGCTATGGGAAACCTGGGATTGAACTGGTAAGGAAACCTAATCTGACTGTGTGAGTGGTGTGTGTAGGGTGAGCAGTGTGTGTAGGGAGTCAAGCAGGGTACCTGTTGGGTCACTGCAACAGTCCACTGTGAAAGGGCCTTGGTCTCCTGTGGTATAACTGTGACTGCCTGAGTGACTCCTGAATGGAGTAGACTGGAAAGTTTCCTTAACAATATATATCCAAAGTCATCCTGACAGCAACTTTTGATCAGAACCTTTGCATCTTAATTAGAATTAAATAAATTGATTATGCAGTTAACACCAAGGAAGAACTACTGGCTGCTGTTTACAGTGCAGGCCAACATCCCTGAGATGTAAATCACGAAGAGCAGGCCCCCTTCGTCTCTTTCTTTAATGACCCAGTGGAGCTGAAACCAAGTTAAACTTGGGGAAACAATGACTTCTAGATTTCCAACTTCTTTTATAGCTTAGGACGGTCCAAAGCACTTAAGCAGTCACCTTTTGCCAAAGAAGGAACTGGAGGGGAAAGTAACTAGAATGTTCTTTCCTTTTGTTTTATGTTTAAAAGTCTGTATCAACCCTCGGGTTTTTTCCTTTTCCTCTTTGCTGCGCTTCAGCTTTGCTGAAGTATGTATGTTGTCACAGCTTAAAATATTTCAGAGGTTATGTGCACTCATAATAAATGCACATTTTTGCCTTTAATCTTAGGATCTTTACATACTTTGGCACGAGCAATAGCAAAATACCTCCAGGAGTCTGAGTGGATTCCTGTAAAAATACATCTCTCAGTACTGACTGACTGCTTCAAGCAGAGGCTTCCCAGACTGTTCAGTTAGGTAGAGAGATTGAAACATTAGCTGTTGCAAAGAGTTACCATGCTCTTCTATTTGCTTTGCCCAGTTTAGCCACAAGATACTGCTAAAAGAATATAGATCCTGAAAGCCAGAGGGTGCTTGCATGTGAAGATCAGAACACCTTGCCTAACTACAAATTAACATATCAGAAGAATCAAATGTGGGTTCTGAGATTATAGTTAACAACATCCCTAAGTTAACAACACCCCTGGCTCTTATATCCAGCCAGACAATGAAGCAGTTCTGGAAGATCATGTCATATAGTTTTTATTTTAACAGTTTTTATTCTCTGATGTTTTCTCCTGATATAAATGAAGAAGCTGCTTATTTAAAAAGGCATCAAGGAGTCTAGTATTTGCACTAGGTTAGAAAAAAAAAATAACCGGCTTACATAGCCTCATTTGCTTTTTTGGCTAATGCAGGTCAACTGCCTGATTGACCCAGATGTTTTATCATTGGCAGTCAGGAACATAACTACATCTCGAACTTCTGCTTGGGTGGAGCATTTATTACTTTATCAATTACTTTATCAATTAATTTTCAAAGACACACCTGATCAGAAGCAATAAAAATGACACCAAAAATAGGGTTGTAAAAGTTGCACTGAAAAGACATTACAACTTCAGAACAAACAATCTGAATGACAACAGAACACAAGGAAAGGCCACAGGACAAGGCTGGGAGCAAGAAAATGAGAGTAACAAATAAATTTCTAGCAACAGTTCAAGATGAGAGAGCAAAGAAAATCACTGACAGAGAAAGGAAAAGAAGTAAAATATTCAGAGTCCTTTCTGAAGCACTGGAGGCCATGAGGCTGAGCAGATGGCAAGAGATAGAGCAGCTGCAAGACCTGACATATGACCTGGGCAATTTTATGTTATAAAATTACTATACAAGCCACACTCCCACTCACTTGAAAACGAAATTTTCTGTTCTTTTCACTTTTATTAATCAAGATTCACTCCCTAAGACTACAGATATGCATGTGCTCTTTCAGGAACACAGAAGGGAACTGATTTCCACACACTGAGACTTCCACTGTCCTACCACCATAAGGGTTTTTATATGTCAAAGTCTCCCTCAGAACAATTTAAACAGCTTGGCTCACTTTTGTCATGCCCTTGACCTTTAATTTCCTGGGCAAATTATTTGAGCAGGATTCTTATAGCTCACCAGCAACTGCTTGTAAAGCAACTTCAGTAACATATACACACTCTGCCAGACAGTGCATCATAAGTCAGAGCACATCAACCTCATGAAGACACAACACAGATCTGGAGTAACTGCTGCAGCCAAGGGAGTACTGGAATTCCAGCCTGCCTTGGGGCTGGCAAGACAGCGCTGTACCTCTTCTATCTCCATCCTAAAAAAAATGGTTTATTCCTTCTGTAGAACAAGTTTCTTCTTTCAGCTGAGGTAACACGGTAATAGAGCTGGAGCAGGAAATAAGCACCATATAAAATACCCACCTCTTCCTCTGCATGGAACCCTGTTGGGATGTGGCTTCCCAGCACTACCACTCAAGGATGCATGAAGCTGCCCTGACTTCTTTTATTCCCCACACATTCTCTCAAATGCACAATAAACCCAATCTCTAGCTCTGGCCACTGGCACAAAGAGTCTATGTTTAAAGCTGAATTCCTTCACAGCCTGAAAGGCATGTTGACATCACATCACAGCTTGATCATCCATCACCACCACATCATGGCAGGTGTCTGTGAGACTGCTGGTCCATGAATAGTTCTGCACTGTAGTGAGACAGAAAGGCTTCAGGAGATTTTCAATCACAATAGTCAAAACCCTGGATTTCATATCTCTGAAAGCTGCACGGTAACATTTCCTTACTGCAAAACTGCTTTCAGAAAGAAGGCTGCTATTAAATAAAGCACCAGTACACAAAGGTTTCCCAGTAGGCACACATTTAAGTAGGCATCGGACCCTTCTCTTTTTAGTTTGTGAGATCATGTAAATAGTCTCTGAAATCTTTGTGACATTACAATGGCATCTGTAACGGATTAAAAACACAAGTATAGTGAATAGGAACAGTATTTTGGTAGCAGGCATGGTATTTGTGAAATCACATACCATTGTGTACAAATACCAGATGCCCTTCAGTTATATGAGCCTGGGTAAAACTAAGGATGCTCTTGTTTGGAGAAGACTTCAGAGCCAAGTGCCCATTGCTAGGTGGAGTAATGGAATACACCAATTCTGATGGTGAGGAATCCTTGTCTTCTGCACAGAGATCATCAATAGTTATTTCTATGATGGAACCCACCCAGACCTAGGAAAACAAAATAATAAAAATAAATAAAGAAAATGCATACAAAAGAAAATAGGGGGGATGGGAAGGGGACAGGGATGGATGATACATAACTCAAAGAAAAAGAATGACTAGAAAAAAGATTTGCTACACTAGTAGCTATGGCAAGTTTCCTTACTGTCCATCCAAATCTCTGATCACAGATCAGAACAGTTAATGTTGGCAAATGGATTTCAAAATACGAGACCTTGGAACAGTACAAGCACATACATCCTGCACCAGTCTGAGTTTCAGTGAGCTGCAGCAGAAGTGCTCTATTTGTCAGGCACCATGCAAACCCTAACAAACATAACAAAAATTGTATTATGATAGCTGAGTCAAGGAGCTACTTTCCAACACACACACATGAATATTAGTGTCATGTACTTCACAGCAGGCAAGGCATTCAATATGCTCTACTTTCACCAGCATAAAAGATATAAGAAAAACAGCCTGGGGACAGCAAAAACTTTAATACAAATGGAACATTTGTTGTAGGTGCATTATTTCCTCCTAACAACATGCACTAAAGACCCTTTTATAGTGCACCAAACAACCCACAGAGCTGCTCAGTTCAGTGGGAGATGAAAGAACCAACACCTCCAATAGCTGCTTAGCACCTAGTAAGGTCATGATTCCAGACAAAATAGCTAAATAGCTATTTTAGAAAGATGGTATAAATACCATTACCTCATTCTAATAAATAATCTGTTGGTGCAAGTTCAGAGGAGGGCCACAAAGTTGATAAGGGGACTGGGGCACCTCCCCTGCGAAGACAGCTGAGGAAGTTGGAGCTGTTCAGCCTGGAGAAGAGAAGGTTGTGTGGAGACCTCATAGCACCTTCCAGTATCTGAAGAGGGCCTAAAAGGAAGCCGGAGAGGGACTCTTCGACAGGAACTGTAGTGACAGGACAAGGACTAATGGATACAAACTGAAAGAGGGGAAATTTAGGTTAAATATTAGGAAGAAATTCTTTACTTGTCAGGGTGGGGGGATACTGGAACAGGTTGCCTGGGGAAGTTGTGGATGTCCCATCTCTGGAAGTGTTCAAGGCCAGGTTGGATAAAGCCTTGAGCAACCTGGGCTACTGGGGGGTGTCCCTGCCCATGACAGGGGAGGTTGAGACTAGAAGGTCTTTAAGGTCCCTTAACATTCTGTGATGCAATGAGGATTGTATGAATTGCTTCTTCGTTTTTTAGCTGAAGACATGGAGAAACTGCAGAAAGGACTGCTTTCTGAGTTTCATCTATCTGTATCTTACTGGTTAATTCCTTGTTTGGAAAGAATAAGCAACAGCTCATTTTATTCTTCATCTCTCCTGTATTTATTTGGCATTACAGACAAAAGTGCTAACGAAGAAAAATACATATTTATCTCAATATGAAATTAAATTCTTAAATATTCAATATGTCAATATCAATTATTTCCATGCAGAATTTATATCAGAGATACAATCTTAAAAGCCTAAGCCTTTAAATATCTCAGCTTGAGCTTCAAAATACACACTGCATCATCCCTTCCTGTCTTCCTAAGGTCTTAGTACACTTAATAAATATCTGGTAGTAACATCGCACCAAATGCCTGAAGAATGACCTTTGACAAAGGTCATTCTACCTCTGCCAAAACCAAAATCAGCAATCACAGATTTTTCCCTAAGTATTAATTTTACTTTTTAATAAAAACCATGGAAGAAAACCCTTTAAAGGCACTGGGGTTTTTGCCACTATACTTCAATAGAGGAAAGATTTCAGTCTACATTGTGTCACAGAATATGTGCCATGGATAAAGAGACACTAAAATGAAATTAAATGTTTTTTTTATAAGTAGGAAAAAAGTTTGAACAATAAGTTTATAACAGAAAATATCTTGCAACCAGCAAATAGCTATTTTCTCCCTTGAAATATATATTTCTCTGCAATGTAATTACTAATACCAAATTTTGATAAGGAATGACACCTATGAATACACAGGATGATAACTAATCCTAAAGGGTGACTTAGTGAGTGGCATCAAATATGCATATCAGTGTCACAGGTTTTGTATCGAGACCCTCATCTCACTAGCACTCATGTAGATTCATCATCATGGCTGGGCTTCGCAAACGAAGATTTAGGAAGGCTCTATCCTCATTTGTTACAGGCACGCTGGTGGCTTATGAGGCCAATACGAGATAGACATAGATTATTCTACACAGAAAATAAAAGGTGACATAGAATATGCAAAAATATAAGAAATTACTATGGATGTTACTACAAATTACTTATTAAGTTTCAAATTTTTTCCTTACTAAAGGAAAAAAGAACTGTAATTTCTAATTATAGAAAAAAGTGTTTTTTCTATAATGCCAGTATTTAATTCCATTTTTCTAGCACATTAACACACAATGCTTTTTAAGTAGTAAACATGACCTGCAACATGATCCTTGAGGAATGAAAGGAGATCTAACAGCTGAAAAGAGCAGCAGGGAAGCAAACACTGACAGTACACCAAGAAATGTACAAGAATCTTATTTTCCATATCTGGGATCAAGATGTCCTTGAAGAACACCATAAGAACTGTATCTGAACTTCCAGGATGTAGCACTACACTAGTTTTGCATGTGCCTAACACATCCCACAGCCATGGTCCAAAAAAGGTTCATGACCTTGCCAATGGGAAATAATTTATTCTGCTCTACTTACAGCATTTGGCTCATCAGTATCTCCTTGCATGCCACATATCTTACCAGAAACTCTATATTTATAGCCATTTTAACACTTTAGAGAGTGACTTAGAGAAAACAACAAATTAGGGTTTTTTTAAACCTAATTGTAGGAAAATATAGCCCTCTTGTGGCAAAAGGGAGTGATATGGTTTGAAGCTGGCTCCCTGCCTAGTCTCCAAACCTTACCACAAGAAGTCCCCGTCCCCCCCCCAAACTTCAGGGAGAATAGTGAGAAAAAAACAACCAAGAAAACCGAAACAAGAGAGAGACAGCTAAAACAATATATATAAATATATTTACACTTATATTACAGTTATATACAATTGAAACATATGTACAATTTCACAAGGGAAAGGGAAGGGGGAAGGGAAAAGGAACAAAACCAGAACAAAATATATATATACATCCCAATCAGTAGCTCGAGATCTAGCAACTAAAAGAACTGGCTAAAAAACTATCTCACTACTCTCCTTGGGACAACAGAAAGTCGCCCTGGAACGATCGCCGGCAACCTCCATCTCCCAAGGTCGGCAAGGCCTAACCAGGCCTCACAGACAGACCCAACAGCAGGGAACCTGCACCTCCAAGTCGCCGGAAGGAAAGAGACCGAAGGCCTCTCCTCCTTTCTTCTTATAGCCCAGCTTATGTAAAAATCATAGGGAATACTGGGTAAATCTGGGCACTTCCTTGGCTACAAACTGGTCACCAAGGAAGGCCTAGACCAAACTACCACAGGAGGATACAGTCATTTCATAGTATTGCTACCTACAAATATCTTTAAACACATACATAAATGCAGCAAGTAATGCCAGGATGGTAATTTTCTTTAAAACATCCTATTTCCCTTACCCATTCCCAACACAGAAAAAAAATGTCCATAGAAAGTGTGGAAACTTTAGGAAATTATACCTAAAATGCTGATAATATAAGTTTCTAAGTAAACATACCCCTCATGAATTTGTTCCAATGGAAAGGCTTTAAAAGAAATGCAAGGATTACCACCATACGTTACAGAAGCTCTCAGGACTATGAAACTTTCTGTATCTCATACATTATGTCATAAATTCTTAGTCAAGGAAAAGCAAACAAACAAATCAAAACAAATAAACAAAAGAAAGCCACTAAACCCCACTCAAAACCTTCACTTGCTTTCACTTCCTAGAGAAAAAACAGAAACAATTCCCAAAATGTTTGGTTGTCTGTCACACAAACTCCATAGTGTTCATAACCTTCATGGTATTCACAACCTTGGTAACAACAGACAAGGTTGTTTGAAGAAAGGATGTTATAGATGCCTCTGAAGTGGGGGAGCTAGAGTTGGACTCGTTCAGCATATGTGCACATGACCAACAGTTTCTGGCATTTGGCCAGAAGCCCATGACAAAGGCCAAAATTAACTTCCATATATCCACACCAACATCATGGCTGCTATATAATGCAGCTCTTCACAGAAGCTATTTCTTAACAGATGCCAACAATAGCACTGCTTTCTAACTCTTTATACTGTAACCTGCAAAATTTCTGAGGGGCTGAACTTCAGTCAACTCAAACGGTTCATCTGGACTTTAGTTTTCACAGTACTGGTTCCTCATTTTATACATTCCCAACCCCACAAAATATATGAAAGAGCTACCGCATTTTTAAAAGCAACAGTCTATTACTCAGCAGCCACCACTAGCAATGCCCTTGAGGAGCACAAACTGCTTGGCTAGAACTTGGGGTCAGCAACTATCACCCTACACAGGAATGCCTATCTCATCTCAACCATTTTCTCCCACTTATTTGGGATGTGCAAGTTTGATTTGAGGAAGAATCATCTCAGGGTATTCCTCCCAGTATATAACCTGACTGACAGCTTTGTTTTAGACTGCATACGAATCCACCATATGTGTGCATATTGGTTAAAACCAAAGATTATTTCTCAACAGCATGTGCTTGACTAGCATAATCACAGGTACAAAGGCAGCATCCTTGTTCTGGGTAAGCAAACAGCCTCCCCAGTTATCATTGTTCTTGGGAAGCTTACACTTACAGATATTTTCAGAAAAATCCATAAGCTGCATTGCCATGCACTGCATAGCCTTCGTTTTATTAAGGCTGAAGTTCAATGCCAGTAATGCACCAGAATGGAGACTGAAAAGTCTGACTGGACATATTGCCTTTTTCCCTGTGACTAAACATTACTGCATGCTGTGCTGATGTCTGCACAGTACATGTAATTACTTCAACCAGGAAAGTTTTTGCTCTGTATTACTCAAATGCTTGTAAAGGGAGTCTGCCCCTCTGCCCAGCAGTGTCTGCACAAGGCAGGGTGTCTTCACTGTGGTCAGATTATAACAGACTACCTGCTGTCATTGCAAAGTTGTGCAATACCACTACTGCTGATTAAAAATCTTTTCTCATGTGAAAAGGCTAAATACATAACAGCGTTATGATCATCTCAAAATACCCTGTTTTAGCTTCTTTCAAACCTATTCCTAAGTATTTTCTTTCTCTTGCTATCTCTCAGGTGGGTTTACTGTGACCACTGGTTCATTAGGTGATCCACATTCCTTTCATTCTGCTTTTCTGAGTCACTTAATTTGTTTTTACTCATCAGATTTCAGATTGGAAATGGGGGCTTCATGGGCACAGTGCCTGTAATAAATTGTTTCTGGTTACTGAGTGCCACCATAACGCAAAAAAATAACAATGATATAGCTTAATTAATTAATTAATTAATCTGAAAATGGACTGAAATTGAAGTAATAGTTGTTGTAGATTTTTTTTCAAATATCAATAGATTAAAAACTCAGCTATTAAGAGCAAAATGTAGCATTAGTAAACAATTTTAACATTTTCTTCAGGATTTTTTTTGGGGGGGAGGCCGAGTTAGAAACAAGTTAACATGTTGGGTTTTTAGCTTACAGTATCACACAGGAATACCTTCAGTGCCTGCACCAATATTTTGATGACCTGTAACACCCCAGATTTGCATAGACTGCATTGTATTATTTGCAACTTTTAAAGAAGAGAACATTCATGTTTTGTACAAGAAATACCCAATAGGCACAGGGTAGGAAGGCATTCTCATCATCACTACTCTTGGCACTTTTCTAAGTTACATGTTCATTAACAGCCCTCAAGATACCCTAGCAAACAACACTAAAACATAACAGTGATCCAGGTGTCAGCCATTCACTCCTACAAGCCCTAGGTCAGTCCAAAACACTTCATGGAACTTTAAGATTAAAAGAACGCTCAGTCAGCCTTCTAGATAAACTTTATATTAGAACAGCAGAAAATGTTCTCCATGATGACTAGAATCTTCCTAACACAAATTAGCCATGTACTGCCTGTACTGCCTCCTTTCATTAGCATTAATTTCTCTAAATCCCAGGACTGCTATTTATTATATTGACTATCCCACCAGAGACAAATCTAATACTCTGTTAATGAAGGTGCATCAAATGGCATCAAAAATAATAGAAATAATTTTAAGACTTCAAAATATTGACTAACATACCTGAAGAATTTTGTTAACTTTTATAACAGGAGCTTCATCATTTACTGCAGTAAGTTACAAATACAGTTTGGGGCAAACTTTGTTTCCACAACTCCATGTTATTTACTATCACAGTAAAACTGTCCATCAGTTCTTCACTGTCATCATGAACATAGTAGATTAATTCTTGTTCCACCTGAAAAATACAACAAGCTGAAAAACTAAGGAGGCTAGAAGAAAATATATCTCACATTGAAAAATACTCAAGTCTAATCATGCTCCTCTGTATTTATTGCACGAACATTTTATGATTTCTAAGACTTTATTTATGCTTATGTTAGTAAATGGTGACTTATGATACTATTTTGTTTCTTGGAGCTAAAAGACTGAAAATCAGTATATCATGCATATACTCGCTGCCTTGGAGCAAAGACATGACCTAAAAAAATTACTTGTTTTCCACTTTCTTCCTTGTTCAATTTACACACCATATCTTCCAGTCTTTTCAAAATGTACCCACAGCCTTATGTCATCCTACATTTCCAGAGTATCTACAATGCTGCCTGAGAATGAGTGGCCCATCAATCCACTGCGCTTATCACAGAAGCACACGAGGAAGTGATGTGGTTCAATACAAGGTACTCTCCCTCCCCACTCCAAATGACCAGCTAGAAACTGCATAAAGATGCTGGGCTCAAGGCCAGAATAAAGCTCAAACTCATGCATCTCACCGCCTCCCACAAAACCCCACAGCTTTCAGCAATACAAAGAATCCATCATGATTACAGTAAAGCGAATCTAAATGTGTTACCTGTTTTCTGGTAAATGTGGTTAACTTTATTCCAGGAACATGAGAGTTTTCAACATACCCATGTTTTGGTTGCTCAGTTAAAATGAATTCACAGCTGAGTCCTACAAAATGTCTACTAGAAATTTTTAGATAGTCTTCCACCAGGGCTTTCGAGCCCCCTTCAATTACTGTGAAGTTCTGAACTTCCAGTGGAATGATTCTGGGGATGATGTCTACAGAGATCTCTATTCCACTCACTGTTTGGACACCGTTGGTCACATCCAGAAAAAAACGGTCCTCTAGTTGGTTAGAAACTGTCTGCACATACTGGACTTTGCCCTCGTCGACATCTTGCTGTGTGAAGCTCAAAACTGGCCTTTGGTCAAAACTGAGATAACTTTCTTCCAAGGAAAACTTCTGAATGTATCCATGTACTGGAAGCTTTCTTACTGTGAACACAATCTCAGATGGAGAACTGTTTTCATGAACAACCTTAAATTTAGGGAAATATCCCAAAATTATTCAAATGGAAACAGGAGAAATACTATAATTCTCTTCTGAATTTTTCACTTTTAACCCTGGGACTGTCTACCCAACTAAAATGGCATTCCTTAATTGAGTTGCACGGCTCCCAAAACAATACAATACTTTGAGCAGACACGTACTAAATATATGTGACCTAGGAGCCTTCTGTAACCACAAGTATGTTTTGTAATTTTGAAAAGGAATACACTGAAGAATTAAGTAATGGCCTCAGAGCTATAGATCCTGCCTGAAACAAGGATTTGAGCAGCACAGCAACGTGCTGTCAGAGCCCCCTCGTGGTGGTTATTGGAAGGCTACCCACAAACAACGGGCAGGAAAGAATTAACTAAGCAGAAACGGCCTCCGGTTTGTGATCTGATGTTTTTAAAATTTTGGATGTGGTCCTCGAACAGTTTTAACTGTGCTAGCTCCAAACTGAATGAACCAAAACCGTTTCTTCCTTGGCAGTTCCCACCAGCTCAACTAAGAACAGTACATGAAGTACCAACAATTGTTAGAAGTGAAACAAATATATACATGCAGCATCCCCAAATTCTAATTTTTTCAAGCACCAGCATATAACCAGCATATAAATGCAAAGACTATGGGCAGCCTTTTTTCTTTAACATAATCAGTTTTCCTTCCTATAAATGGAATCTTGCTAGTGTCAGTATTTACACAATTAAGCATCCAGAATGCAGTCATATTAGTGGTAACCAAAAGGAGTCAAAGAAATGAAGTCACAAACTAAAGACACTGCAATGGCTGAAAAAAACAGTGAGGAAAACTTGCAACAAGATTGGAAGAACGGATAGCACAGTTAACTTACTTGCAGTTTGCCTTTACTGATTTCAACTAGTTTTCCTTCTTCAACCAAGAGATTGTTTTTGTTTGCAACCCTTGGTAGCTGCTGCTGACTTTCCAAATATATGCAAACCTGCACTTCAGCATTTAGATGGACATCTCTAGCACAGACTGTAAAGTTGAATTTGTCAATAAGGTTGTTGCTGTCATCATGCCTGTAGGTTACATGCCCCTTTATCAGATCACGCTGAGTAAAGGAATCCATCAACAGATTATTTACATATATTCTTCCATATTTTGGGAAAGAGAGTATCTCATATGTAAGCTCATGATCATTTCTTATGTCTTGGTTTGTAGTAGCACTCAGGTTAGCTGTTGAAACAGTTTCCTCTTTCCCATTTTGAACCAACAGTCCTGTATTATTTGCCAGCCTAACATAAGGATCAGTGGCATTAACTTCCAGAAGCAAAGAAGTATAGTGCTTGCCATCTGTCACAAAAAGAACAAAACACCCAAAATCTGCACCACGGTGTAGAAACAGGACTTGCTTTTGCTCCAGGTCCGCTTGTTTGAATTGGTAGAGTCTATGCAAAGTATCATTTGTTAGCACCAAGTCCCCATTGGAAATACCACGTCTAATATATAGCAACTGTCCATCATCAAAATCAGAATCAGGATCATGATAGCAAAGATCTGCCAAAGTCAATAATCACTGCCCATTTCTCACTATGTTAAATATCGTATCAATCACACGTATTGGTTTCTCATCATTCTTCAGCTGGACAGAAATGTTGAATCTAATTTCTACTGACAAAGGTTCTACTTCTGGATTAAAGTTTGCCCACTTTCCTGACTCTCTGCTGGAAGCTCTGACAAGAAATTCATCAAACACTGTCTCAGAATCGTCATGCACATACATAAGGCGGTTATTGGTTATATCTTTATTAGTGAAAGTTGTGAGATTGTCATTATTCTCAGAAGGGCCTGAAAAATCAATAAGTTTTAATTTCCCATGCTTAGGAAACTGTATAACTGTATTGGAAAGTTTTATTATTTACTGTTTGCACAAACAATTTCGTGCTCGTTATTAACTCTCCTTCACCTTCAGTAACATTAAGGCCATTGTTAGTCAAAATAATGTTTCCAAAATCTGATTTGATGTAGACTTCAAAGTCATACAAATTTTATTCCAGATACTTTGTAGAAATTAGGAATCTAAATGAATCATAGTTGTCTTCATGGTATCTGCTGATTAATTCATATGCCACTTTTTGATCAGTAATATCTTTTTGGCTAAAGACTGAATCTTTTTTCAAAGGCTGGTCATTAAGCAGTATCTGTCCATTTCTTGGTAGAGACAGCAATTTAAAATGAAGCTCATCTTCAGGTATTTCTAGATCTGCAATAACAGCAAAAAGATTATCAGAATTCAAGTACTTCTTTTTTGACTTTTCAATTTCTAGAGGACTGTGTTTCAATAAAGTGAACCTTAACCATTTCACTTTGGAAATGTATGCTCTTCACTGATTCTGTTTCCTACACTAACTTTGAATTTAAATTGGTCGGTAACATTTTCCAGCTGAATTTCTTTAGAAGTGCTACAGTATCTCACACGGCTGCGCTGAAGAGAGCGTTGATAAAAACAATTGACTTGCTTCCAGTCCCCCCTTGAATGCTGCCTTTGGACTTGACCAAACTGAGGTGGCTCTGTGATTTCGTACTGTATTTCCAGTTCCTGGCGGACAGCATTTGTTTCAACTGCCAGATGCCTAGGTGTAATACCTTGGAGTAGATTTATTCCTGGGTTGTTGACAACTCTGTAATCCAAAGGAACTGCCATGACACGTAACACAACAGTGTTGCTCACCTTCTCACCGTCACTTGCCCTGAGAACAAGCCTTGAGTTCTTGACACCTGTGTGGACAAAGAAAACAGTACCTTAAGTCCTCATTAGAAAAACTAGTAATGGCTTTTCCAGGATGCTTTGAGTTTTCTAAAAATCCTGCATCTGCATTCAGATTTCCAAGGACTGAAAGACCGAGACCCTGAGAATCTGTATCCTTATCTAGAACTTTTATCAGGTCTCTAGTCAAACGTTTCTTTGAGTTCTCTAAGAGAAGCAGCAAGTTTTCCTCAGGAAGTGCGATCTCAGGTGCATCACTTACTGGAATGATAGTAACGTTAAACACATGTTGCTCATTTTCTTGAAAATATGGAGGCATGATCTTCTCACTGCTGGTAGAAATGGAGAAATTAAAATAATCAGAAGTGTCCTCAGAGCCATCATGGACATAAAGAATCTTCCCTTGCCACACATCTTGCATAGTAAATGTATTTACCTCCCGTACTGGTCCAATATTTAGTTTCAAGTCTCCCTGAGAAGGTGGTTCCTTTATTTCAAAAAGAATTTGTAACTGATGAATTCCTAATTTCTCAAAGTCTAAGCTGACCTTAATATGCTTAGATTCGAGTGAAGCTTGTCCACCCTCTGGCACAATCAAGTTACTTAGAACTAAAAGGTGGCTCTTATCTTCCTTGCCCAGAGAGACAGAGCTTTCATGAGAAATGGCAAATACTGGGGCTGTTTTCACAGGAGGGTTCTTTACAGCCATCTCTAAAGAAAGATTCATATTAAAAGCACTCTGCATTTCACATTCAGCTGAAATGTCCTTAGTTACCAGAACATTCTTCAGCGATTTCTTTTCTGAGTTGGTTTTCAGGTTTCTTAAGCAACCTTTGAAGGATCCTCCTCTGGCATACTTCCCAGATACTGAGATTAGCTCTAATTTAACCACTTCTGATCGTATGCTGTCTTCTACACCACCTACAAAGAGGGATCCCTTCAGAATTGGCAGCTTACTATGGGGAGGCAATGATTTTTTCACAGTTTCTTCATCCAATGTCAGCTGCAAATATTCTGCAGTAAATTTCAGCTTGATGTAGTGCCAATGACTATCATTGACCGATCTACGAGAAGATGGGTTCTATGTCTATGTTTTCCAACATAAGCTTTAATTAAACCATCTTCCATTTCCATTGCAATGAAATCTCCCAATTGCCCAGGGTGGTAAAGCAGCAAGCCACGTGCAGCTGAGGTTTGCAATGTACACTCGAAACTTCCCTCATCGTCCACATTCCATGATGGGAAAGAAACATAGGACCTGGAACTGAAGAAACTAATGGGTTCTTCTTCACCCACAAAGAATTCATCACTACATCCCACCGAAACTTCATGGATGATTTTGAAACCAGGAGAAGGTCTCAGAGGCATCAAAATGTCTCTGTGGTTGAACAACACATCATCAATACATCCTCGGAAACTGGGTAGTGCTCCAACAAGGTAGGGAACATCAAGTTTACTAGTACTACCTATGTAGAATCCATAATTGATGTTTAATTCATAGAGAATTCCAGGCATTTTTGCACTAGTTCTATCATGTTTATCAATTACCAATGTGACATTATCATGTTCATGATGTAGTTCAACCAGGCTAAATCATTCAGCTGAGATCTTTGCTGAGAATGCAGAACTCGTTCCCCCACACCAAAGTTAATTCTCAACTGCAAGAGATAGAATTTTAACTATCAAAATCCAAAGTTGTGTTTTTCGCAGTCGTATATTAATATATGGTTAATACATTAATTTTCACACATTTTCATACTAAACACATAATTTACAAAATATAATTGAAAAAATAAAATCCCACTAAAGTTCTGTGTAGGTTTACTTGCCATGACAAATACGACCTGAATAACTCCAGAAGCAGGAATGGACTTCTCTGCAGTTCTGTGAGGAAAAGCAATCCTGAGAACCCAACTGACAATGATCTTTCAAGACCTTACCTTGCAGAAAAACAATTACTTGGATCCAAACGTTTTTTATGATGCTAACATCATCAAATCTGAAATTCTGCCTTTACTGAATGTCATGCTTTGAACACAATCACCTTGATTTTAAAATCTAGATATCTCAAAGCCTATAGAGATATAACTGTAAGAAATAAATACCATATTTTGAAATTATCAATTATATTTTGTGATTTTTCCATTTCTTTAAACAGAAACTTTGAGACTTGATATAGACAACAGCTTAAAGAAAAACACTGAGCAATATAGGCTACACATACCTTTTTAGGTACAGTTATAAAGCATACCTGTACATATCCTGAGTGTACCTCCATTAAACAATAATCTGTCTTCCCAGCTGCAAGAAAAAGCAGTCCCTGTGCCTTGCTTGTTTGAAACTGCAACTGTAAAGATGTCTGAGAGGATACCTCTGCCATGATCAGCTCTACAAAGCTATCACCATAAAATGATACTGAAAGAAATAAAGGAAAATAAACAGGAAATTTAACCTCTCTTTTTCTTATCTACAGCTAAATGTATGTAAAGAAATTTATATTACTCTCTATAAACTTAAATATGCACAATTTAAAATAAATCTCAGATACCAAATTCACCAGTCCACACAACAAAATAAGAGCCCCATGGCCATACCAGTATGGACAAAGCGTGAATACAGCCCAGTATTCAATCTCCAACAGTGATGACTGAGAACTGTAGAAGCAGTGCAATTATATTGAATAATTTCTTTCAAATATTCTTTTCTGCCTTGACTGTAACATCAGTAAGCTTTCTCATTTGACTACTCAATGCCTTTACCATCCCCATAACTACTATACTGAACAACACAAATCCTAAGACCAAAGCCTCAAAAACTCTGCTAGTAACTTCCCTCTGACATATGAAAAAATGAAATCAATCATTTACCCCTCCTCCTACTTAATCCATTACTTAATATACAAAGCCCTGTACTCCTATTC
Source organism: Manacus vitellinus (assembly GCF_001715985.3). Taxonomy (NCBI): domain Eukaryota; kingdom Metazoa; phylum Chordata; class Aves; order Passeriformes; family Pipridae; genus Manacus; species Manacus vitellinus. The sequence continues at coordinate 757,690 of NW_021940508.1, read as the reverse complement.
AATGGCTGTTCAAAAGCCTCTGATGGCAAATTTTATCAAAAGCCTTCTGAGAATCTAAATCTTAGATGACTTGCACACCCACGTCAAGAAAGTTGCAACAGGTTTGTAAAGCAGAATGTACCTTTAAAGAAATTGTACAGACTCCTCCCAAGTTGATCCTACTCGCTTGTGCATCTTCTATCCTTTGTTACAGTATCTATAAATTTGACAGGTATCGATGTCAGGTTTACAGACCCCTGGTCATTCTTGTTTTAAATACTGGAATAAAATCTGCCACCATCCATGCTTCAGGTACCCAGGGAGTTAAAAGCATGAGATCAGACATCACTCTTAGCAAGCAAGTTATTTCACCCTCAAGTTTTTTTAGGTCAACCCCTCTCTTTCCCTGCCTCCACCCCAAAAAAAGAAATTTCAGTTTGGGAATCCTCCCAGTTAGCAGCAAACACCATTTAATTTAGCTTCTCTGCAGTAGCCATGCCCTTTCTGAGTGCTTCTTTTATACAGATAACTTAATCAACTGGCTGCCCAGACCCTCAGCAGGGTTTTTATTCTTGATGTACTTAAGAAGGATTTAGTAAAAGCTTTGACTCCTTCAAGCTGATCCTTGACCTTTTTTATTTTTTTCCCCCAGATGTGTCTATTTTCAAATTACATCTGCTAGGGTTTATGATGCTTCAGTTGTGTTTGGACACAACTCTGCAAGAACACCACCAGCTAAATATTTATTTTGCAGTTTTTAACTTCATTCTGAAATAACTTCCTCATTTTAACATAGTTCTTCTGAAAGTCAAGCCTAACTGCAAAGGACTTTTGAGGTTTAATTGTTCCAGTCCCTACATTAGCTGTCCCCGTACTGAATCTAATACACCCTGATGACTCCTACAAAGTGTGGCTTTAACTCAGACTGTGTACTGGATTCTGCACAGACTACCAAATCAAAGATCTCATTAAGCAGCTGATTCATGAAATAATCATTAACAGTATCTAAAACTTTGCTGTAAGATACATAAAAATTCTAGGTAGCTTTCCCAAGAACAACATTCAGTAAACCCCACAGCCAAAAACTATGTAATAGCAAGTTATATAAAGTACCCAGAGAAACACAGGAAAAATCCTCAGATTTATCCTCAGAAATACACGTATTTCTTCCAAAGGAGGAGTCACCGCTGTGCTAAGAAAAACTGGTTCCAATTGGAATCAAAAGGAATTCTTCCTCACCAGTGTACTTCTAGCTCAAAAAAAGCTTTCATCAAATAGCTCTAATACACTTTACAAGTCTTACATAAAATTTATAGACTGCAAGAACATATGCCATCTGTTGTACATAGAAATGTTATTCTGTAGAGTCAATAAAGACAGACCTCCTCTTTAAAGCGAGTATTGGAATAACAGAACTATAGACAAATCCCCAGTATAAGAAACGACTAATAAGTCAGCAAACAGGTTAAATATTTATAATTTTTTATTTTGTGCTAAATTCATATTTTGGCAGTGCCTGGGACTGTCACTGTACTATTTAATGTACAGATGGACTATAGGAGATTGTCCCTACCCTATAGAACTGTAGATCCAGTGTCACAGGTAAGGAGTCCCCTGATTCCCTCCTCAGTAAATGATGCACAGAGATACTGTCTTCCTGTTCTGGTTTCAGCTGGGATAGAGTTTATTTTCTTCCTAGTAGCCAGCATAGTGCTGCATTTTGGATTTAGTAGGACAATAATGTTGGTGACATGGTGGTGTTCACCCTAAGTTAAGGACATTCCAGTGTCCCATGCTCTTCCAGCAAGCAGGTGCACAAGAGGCTGAGGGAACCATGGCCAGGAGAGCTGACCGGAACTGGCCAAAGGAATATTCCATACCACAGACCAACATGCCCAGTATATAAACTTGGGGACAGCTGGGCATCAGTCAGCAGATGGTGAGCAACTGCATTGTGCATCACTTGTTGATTTGCAGTTTTACTTCTCTCTTTTTGTTGTCTCCTTTTTCAATACTATTATTACATTTTACTTTGTTTCAATTATTAAACTGTTCTTATCTCAACCCACAGGTTTTACTTCTTTTTTCTTGATTATCCTTCCTGTCCCACCATGGGGTGAGGGACTGAGCAAGTGGCTGCATGGTACTTAGTTACCAGCTGGGGTTAAACCATGACACTTCCTGAAGATCACAGGTAGCACAAGCCAGCTGTCTGAAATAACCTGTCCTAATCAAAAGAAGACTCCATTTTCATCAGCATCATAGTAACATCAGAACATCAGTATAACGTTATGGGTACAAAGAGGTTTCACCTTCAGAAGACAGACCACTCTCCTCACCCTACTGAGCCTCCAAGAAGCAGTTACGTTCATTCACGTTCATCCTTGCACCCCCACAGAACTGGCAAGTAAGAGATTCCATTAAAATTTATCAGTCAAGTTCCTCAGAAATTAACAAATTAAATCAAAATCTTTCACAGATGTCAATATCCTGAAAGTTTTATTATGATCACTATAACACGGCCCCCAAATTTAGTTAATTTCTGAATGAACAGTAATGATTGCTGATGGAAATTGAAAATTACTTTTAAATACACTACATTTTCAACAGACTTGAGTATGTGCGGAAAAAAAATTGGATTTTTTGGGAGGCAACTGAGCAGAAAGATAAATTTATCTATGAATTATTAAGCGCAACTTGGAATAACTAGAATGAAGCTGCAAAGTCAATATTTTGCAGTGCACCACTGGGAAAAAGTTTGATATTTATACTATATATAAATTCCCAAAAAGGAAAAAAGAAACATAAGTTAAAGCTTTTGCTTTCCATAAAACTCTTCAGAGTCAGAATCCATTACTGCAGGTGGGGCAGGTAGGCATTGATCCAACACTAAACGAGATCTTGGGCCAAGACCACCCACAGTGCCTTGACATAATTTCTGCTTCTGTACCCACCAAACGAAGAAGCATGTTATTACAGTACAGGAATCAAGTTCCTCTAGAACAGACACTTTTAGAATGCTTTTTGGCCGAAACCATGTTATGACTGACCTCAAATTTAATCTGGTGATTTTGAAACAGGGTCATTTTGTCATGGACCATCTGACATTAATCACATCATTACAGAAAGTGTGTGCAGTTCAACCAGCAATACCAGCCTTTAAGGTCCCTTGCTGCTGGAATAGGTGAATTCAGCATGTCATATAGGGAAAGATTCCTCTGCAGTGCCTGGGCAGATAGCTTATTCTGTAACACCTCTGGGCCTCAAATAAAAAAGACAAGTGAAAGCAGCTGAGAATGACAGCCAGATCTATGTCAGTTATTAATGTCCTGTTATGGACACAGAAATAGATACACAAAGGCTCAAGAAAATAGAGGCACAATCACTTGGGATGCAAATTTAAAAATCTGCTCAAACTCAGTTACTAATTTGTGGTCCCCATCCCTCTCCCTCCTCCCTTACAGCCAACCCTCAACGCTAGGGCTATAAATTCTTCCCGATATTTCCATCACAACAGGTAACATTTATACGGGAAGTGTAAGTTTTGAAAATTGTGTTTCAAATAATATCACTGAAGATTCTCAACCAGCTCTGTCCACAATATCTTTCTTTGAAGCAACCACAAGAAATCAGGCAGGCATAGTGAAAGCCTTCATAGTCACAGAGCAAAAGGTTCTTCATTCATCACTTAGTGGTGGAATTTGGTTGACATCTTATCTTTTTGTTCAGCTTTCATTCTCTAGTGCTAAAAACGTTATCAAATTCAACCAACAGCTACACCTTGAATAATGTTTCTCTTCTTTCTGTACTCAAAGCACAAAGAAATATAACCCTCATCACTCCTCCATCGCTGAAACTAAAAACTGTACAAATGTATCTACAAGAAACCAAGCTCAGAGTCACTACACAGCTAACATGAGCAATGCACATGGATAACTCTGTCCCCCATCTTGGGGCAGCTTTTGTCCCTCCATTCTCAAAACAGTTTTTTTTCATACCTTATATTTCTTCTGTACTAACAAGTCTTTTATGGTGCTTCAATAAGAGATGGAGGGGTTGTACAATCTAGAGATGAAGGCACGTTTCCAAACAGTAAAAATACGTTCAGCTATATAGAAGTATAGCTTGAATCCTCATTTAAGAGTCCTCATGCACTAAATGCTAGGCAAACAAAGAGATAGCTTGAGTCCCAATAGCTTCTGCCATAACTAAGATAAAGCATGCAGGTCTCAACAGATGAAGATGCAAGTCTGATCTTTATTTCCCTAAACCACAGGAAAAACAGCTTGTAACCTTCAACATAAATAAAATAGAAAGACTGTCCCTTGGGATAAGATTTGAGTGATGGAAACAAGTGTTCAGAACCTATAAATACCAAATAGAAAGCTGTTGTGATATTAATAACTTTAAAAGCCTTGTTTGTTATGACTGTACAGCACAAGTGGAGACAGATCAAAAAGAGAGAAAACATTAGTGAGAGAGTATCAAATTCCAGGTACCCTATGTAACAAGCTTTTATAAAAAAAGGCAGAATGATTAAAGGATACATTTGCAATTACTGCATGGACTCACATCCTGCACTATAAACATGCCTAGAGCTTTACCATAGAACCAAACCATTTCTCTAGCTCCTTCCCACTAAAACAGCTTTGCACTCAGGTCCAAGGTTTCAATCACTGCACCCACCACATGAACAGTTGTCAGTCCTCTCCAAGGACAATTCCCTAGTGTACAGACACTTCTACAAAAGTTTGCAGCTTTAAAATGTCTCAGTTCTGTGCTGAGTAACTTAGCTGGAATCACTAATCAGAACTGACCCAAAATGATTCTTTTCACATGCTGCAAGTATCTGTTACAAAACGTTGTGACTTGTACATTTATTTCCCTATCTAGCTGTATTTCTTGCTTTCATCTTGAATCTGTCAGTAACATGTTTGAAATCGTTGTGAGTATCGAAGAATCTCAAATTTGGATTTTGGAGAAATAGATATTGAGTTCTAGCAATTGCATAGAGTTACTTTAAAAGTAACTAGTTTATACTAAAGTTTCTGAAAAAAAACTAAGTGCTCTCATAAAGATGCTATGAAGATAAGAGAAAAATTCATTAACTAACTGACAAATAATTCTTTCAGGCAAAGTACCTTACATGGGTAACATTCCATTGGAACTTTGGAAAGGTCTGCATAATTGTCCTGGGTTTGGCTGGGATAGAATTAATTTTCTTCTTAGTAGCTGGTACAGTGCAGTGTTTTGGATTTATAGCACATTAGTGATAAAAATCACTATTTTTAAAAATATAACCCAAATAGCAAAGAAATTGCCATAGATTTCATGGAGTTGTCCAGAGCAGCATATTCTGGAAATAAAGATGGTCAGTCCTGCTGATTCAAACCTCAAGAAACTAGCAGTTAAAAAATGAAATTTGATCGCAATTACTTTAAGTAATTTCCTACTTGCTTTTTTTTGTTTCTGAACAACAGTGAAGAAACAGATTGGTAGCTAACTTTTCTCAAGCTTCTGACTGAAACCTGACCTCATGTCAGAAACTCTTACAGTTGGCATGACTGCCCATTAAAACTAGATTGAATGGGCTTTAAAGTCCTAACCAGAACTTCAAGAGCATGATGACTGTCCTTACACTGGTGTAATCCAATGCTGGTCACAGTCCTGTATCTTACAGTGAATCTCAATGCCTCTCACATTTGCAGGAGGAAAAAGTGAAACTCCTTTCAGTCTGATTCAGCATAAACTACTATTAATCGCCTGTGGAAAAAAAGCTCCAGAAAATATACGCTTATAAATAAAAATGCACTCATGGCTTCTTTTTTTTTACTTCACAGCTAGTTGAAACTATACTTAGAATGTTCTTTTTTTTTTAACACAGTACATGCTGCATCACAAATATGATCAAGTTCAACTGATGAGACTGAAAAACACTACTAGTACCACAGAATTCATAATATGGTTGGCAAATCTTACACTCTCCAAAACACGCTGCTGAAACTTCGAAAAACAGGAGTTTGGTTAATGAAGCTTTGCAACAAGGATAAAGAGCAGAAGAAACAAAAGAGGAGAAGAAACAAAAACAATCAAAATAGGACATTTCATAAAGAAAAAGTACTACGTCCATCTTTGTTGGTAGCAGGTGACATCAACAGCAGGGGACAGGACACGGGAAAAATGGAACTGGAAAAGGAAGCTGTCAGATGCATTGAGAATGCCCTTTAAGGCTAACATAACCATTATTCAAAAGGGAATTCTCAGGGTTGATTCACACTTTGTAAGTGTACAATTTAGTGAGATTTTCTGGGTAAAAGAAATACTATCAGGGTCTGCAAGCCTCTTTCACCTTGCAAGCCTCTTTCACCTAAAATGTATATAGTGAGGAATAACCTTGTGTTGCATCTACAAATGCTTTACACACCAGACAAGATGATGTTTAAAGGTCCCATCCAACCTAAAACTTTCTATGATTCTACGATTTCCAGATAAAAGACAGTCCTGTAGTTAAAGCACTGAACATGAAACGAATGGAACTGATGTTATTTTCTGGTTCTATAACATAAACTCACTGAAAACTGAAGAATTGGGAAACCCACTTAACACCTAATTTCAGTCCGCTGTCTATAAGAAGCAGTTGGTCCTTTTTTTTCCCTTCCAGTCTTCAATTGGTTTTTCTTCTCACTAGATTATCTCTGGGTAAGGCTATAGCTATAATAGCACCTGGAGTAAAAGAAAAGAGCTGGAATTTAACCTCCAATTAGGCTCTCATTAATTTCTGAAGAACTAAAAACTATTTTTTTAAAGTTACAATTAAATATTAGTTTGTTTCTAACTAGTCTTCTCATCTAGTGAAACAGACACCACATAATCACAGATCAGACACTCAATATTTCTAAAGAAAGAGTTATGGCAATTGGTTCATCTCACATGGAATTGAAAAGAGCATGAAAGACCACATTACTTCAACTGCTTGATGATCCATTATGTTAAAAAGATATTTAAATAATAAACTCTACTAACAGTCTTTGATGCTCAAATTATAATTTACTTCAAGTTGTATCTCAAGAAGAAATACAATTCCCAGCTAAAGTTTTTGGCTGTTCCAATGATTTTGGTGACTGCCCAGGCCCTGCACCGTAAGATGCATCACCAGCAGTGAGGTGACTGGCATGTCTTGGCACATCTGAAAAGCCAAGCATAAAACAGCTTAAGTTGTACACTAAAAAGCAGATACCTGCAGTTACCGGCTGACACTTAACATCGAGACTACTGGTTCACACCCATGCCAGAGCAGGGGAAGGAATCACAGGGAATGTTCTTGCACGTAACATAGCATATTACTTGTGACATATTACAGGGAAGGCATCACACGGAGTGTTGTTGGACGTGCCTTAGCACTTTCCTCATGACATACCACAGTTATGACTGGGGTCGGGGGGCGGGATGGGGGAAGTTTTCAGCCACGTGGCTTGGGTTTTCCTTGTTTTTATTAGAAAGTCTAGCTATGTCAAGTCACAGCATCTCCACAGCGGGAGGAGCCCGCACCGGCGCGGGCTCACAACGAGCAGCCAGGCTCGGCCTTCCTTCAGGCACAGGACATTCACGCTGTCACAAAATGCCCCCTTGTGCCCACCGTCGCAGTGTCCCCGGCCATCCCGCCCCGGCGAGCGGCTGGTGCCGGCCACCGCGGCCGGGAGGCAGCGCCACGTCTCCGCTCGGGCTGCTCCTTCCGCCGGGGGGCACCGGCGCAAGTGGCTCCATGGCTCCGAGGCCAGGGCCGCCCGGCCTGGCCCAGCCGGGATGCCGCTCCCTGCACCGGGGCTGCGGCCGGGTCGGCGCCGGGCCGCCCCCTTATCCCCCTGGACGCAGGTTGCCTTTCGGGGCCCCCGGCCGCCCTACCTCGAGAGCCGCCCGGCGGGCAGGCACTACTGCCACCCCCGCCGCCGCACCGCCACCACCCACCACCGCCACCACCGCCACCAGCAGCGCGGCGGCCGCGCGTCGTTCCAGCCGGAGCCGGCGGCCCGGCCGGGCACCCCCAGGCACGCCCAGCTCCTGCGAGCGGGCGAGTGTCGGCGCCCCGGCCCCGCGCTCCCCAGCCGCTCTCCCGGAACGGCCTCCTCCCTCCTTCCCTCCGTCCTTCTTTCCCTCCTTCTCCTCCTTCCCGCCCTTCTCACAGCGCAGCTCCTGCGCCGGCCCGCCCCCAGCTCCAGGAACATCGGCCTGGCATGGGACACAGGGTAGCTCCTTCCTGCAGCTTCGGCTACCCCCACCACGGACGGGCTTGGCCCTCCTCAAGGCTGTGGTTGAATCTGTGCTTCGGAAGGGACCTGCCTGGATGTACAGCTGTTGCCAGTCGTTCAGCCACTTCAGTCTCCCTCCGTGGCCTGCCTGTCGCAGGGGGAGGCTGCTCTGAGCTATCCCCAAACCTTCCCCTCTTCTGGCTGCAGCCCCCTCCCTCGAAGTGTTTGCATACCGTCCGTAAAGAAACACATCGCTTTGCTTTAGGGAAGAAACATGTAACAGGAAGTCCAACCAATGGGATCAGAAACTGAGATGAGTACAGAATCACAGAATCAATTAGGTTGGAAAAGACCTCTGAGACCCTTCAGTCCACACTATGACCAAACACCGTGTCAACTAGATCGTGGCATTAAGTGCCATGTCCAGTCTCTCCTTGAACACTTCCAGCCAATTCCAATATCTAGTCACCCTTTCTGTGAACAAATTCTTCCTAATGTCCAACTTGAACCTCCCTTGGTGCAGCTTAAAACTGTCCTCTCATCCTGTCACTAGCTGCCTGGGGGAAGAGACCAACTCCTACCCAGCTACAACCTCTTTTCAGGTAGTTGCAGAGAATGATAAGGTCACATTATAACCAGGACAAGACCTAAATTAGAAAAAAATTATGTATTTCACACCTCATCACTGGTGTCCTGTTCTTGAAAACACAGTTTCGGTTCAAAAAATGTTTTATAGAGCACATTTGAGCCACTCATGTATAAGCCTTTACTGTACTTAATTCAAATATGCAGATATGCCTTGAGTTACATAAGTCATCCGTTCCAGGAACAGCCTTGCAGTCATGAAATTTTCTCTGATGTTATCAGCTGGCAGGGTGCACTGCAATGTGTCTCAACAGGTCCATTATTTTTTTAACTTGTTACTCCCTTACACATAGGACCGGAATTTGTGACCTGAAATTTGACACTAAGTAAGCAGAGTAAAACTGAGACAATATTCCAAAACTGCAGAAAGGAGAAAAAAGGTTATGGCATGAATCTTTTCTCTGTGTCAGCTGTCTGATTCTTTTCTTCCTTTGAGGTTTACAGTCACCATTTAGTCTAGATTTTCCCTAGAAATTTTTGGCAAGCTTTGCTGTCTATGTTTTTAGAATAATGTATGTGGCAGGAGAGGGGATCTGCGCCCAGAGGGAAATCGTGGGGAGTGATCTTCCCCCAGATATCACTTAAAGGCTTTACTCAGATATCACTTAAAGGCTTTACTAAAGATTTCCAAGACAGCGGCCTAGTAAAATTCATTCTCTTCACACGGGCACTCAAAGAAGATTTGTGAAAACCAAGAGGAGGAGTTGTAAAAAGTACCGACGCCTGAAAGACATGAGTCCAAGATGTGAAGGGTAAAAAGAGAACTTAACATGGGATAACAATTTATAACATGACAGGGACTGGAAAAGCAGATCTCCACATGTGCATCAGCAAAACTCTGTGCTGCAGTAGGGAAGCCTGGGGAAAAATTTTGCCTTGGCATCATTCATGAATTACATGTGTCTGATTTAACATATTCCTGCCCTGGACAAAGACTTTTGCTTATACTTCAGAAGGAACAGCATCATTTGCACTGTAGGCTTTGAGAAGTAGTAGTCAAAACCATATTAGGAAAAAATACTGCAGCAATGTGCTTGAATGAGAGGCAGAAGGTAGGTAGGTAAATGGGACTATCCCAACCATACCAGGTGTTTTGGGGTTAAATGCAGAAACAGCGGGACAGGGAGTGCAAGAGCCCTGGTATCACATGCACTCCTGATGAGGCCACATGCAGCACGCTGTGCAAGCCAGGGGGCACCTGTGTGCTGCACCGGGTCACCACCTGGAGGTCTGAGTTAGAAAAGGGAAGAGAAATGAATAATGTGATTGGAGGTATCACACTGGATGCTGAGCTACCAAACGTTTGTAAAAAAGAATAAGCCATATTTTTTCAAATACCTTGTGATTCACGGTATAGGACAAAATTTGGGAATATGATGCAGTTATTTTAGGGTATGTGAAACTTAAAATCTATTCCACATTGTAGCTACACCAATGCAGTCACAAAAACATAATCAGTCTCTAGTGAATAACATAGCAGTCACTGAACTAATATTTTCCTTAAACACAGTAATCTTTTTTTTTTTTTAGCATGCTCATTTCAAAATTACCTCTTCTCCAAAGAAAGGCAATCTGCTCTGACACAGGAGAAGGAATGGACAGAGCTGGGATTGTTCAGCCCAGAGAAGAGGAGCTTCAGGGAAGTCTTACCAATGTCTATGAACAGGTGATGGGAATATGTGAAGGAGAGGGAGCAAGACTTCTCAGAGGTATCCAGTGAAAGTTCAAGCATAATTAAGCACAAACTGAAATGTAGGAAATGGCATTTAAAAACAAAAAATATTCCTCACACTGGAGATCAAGAACTAAAAGAGGTTGCTGAGATAGGCTATGAGGTCCTCATCCTTGTTCATATTCAAAAATTGAGAGAGCACAGCCCTGAACAACCAGCTGTAGGTGCCTCTGCTTTGAACCGAGAGGTGAGACAGTCTCCAGAGGTGCCTTCCCACCTCAGCTGTTCTGTGATGCCATAATTCAGAAATCTTCATGGTAATTTAGAACAAAATTAAGAGACTTCTGAAAACGGAAAAGTTTTCAAAAGTTTTCTTCTTGAGAAAGGCCTAAATAGCTATAGGTTTGAGTCACATTTTCTTAAGTCATTCAGGATTTTCCAACCCTGAGTCCTGCTTGCTTTCAGCAGGACTTAGGTTTCTTTAAGAAGTGTAGATTTTTTTTTTATTATTTTATTTTTTTAGTTTTTGCAGTTTCCAGATTTCTGTGGTTTGGCTTTTTAAATTTTTTTTCCTGTTTGACTTTTATTACCTAAGGATTTATTATGTCTTGAAAGCATACCAAGATTGTTTCCTCTACAAAAAAAATTCCAATCATTCAGTCAGAGAGACAGAAATGCACCATAGAAAATATTCCAATTTCTGTTCTTTCTTCCACCTCTGTAGGATGGTTCCAATATGTCAGCTGCATATGCAGTAGTTGACCTCGGATATAAATAAGTTATGGATGTCATCTCATCAAAAGCAAACACAAACCTTCAGTCTATACAGATCCCCAAAGATCCTGTTTGTAATGACACTAGAGGGAGTCCTGACACTACAAGAAAATCTTTTTCCTGTGACAGTTCCTTAAGTAAATAGTGCCTTATAAATGAAAATGTTGTTGAAATAGAGCTTCTGAAGAAAATGAAGGAGCCATTCAATTCATATGAGATCAGACAGTATTTGAACTCTAAATGCCAAGTTTGCAATGATTCATATATAGAAGTGAATTTTAAAAAGGGCATTGTTAATAAGGATTTTATTTTTTTAGTAAAGAACATATTTAAAGTCAGTATTCAAATTAATCTCTACAATATTGTTCTGATAATTTAAATTACAAGGGACCTGTTCTACAAAACCTATGCTCTTCTTGTGATCTCTGAATACTTAAGATAGACCATGTGGCCCTGAGTTTTCAAGTTAGACTTAGACAACAGAATTTTTACTGAGGTCAATATCAGTTCAGCACTCAGGACCTCTTTTTCAATAACGATAGGTTCCCGAAAATGCGCTGGTGCATCCCACAAGGTACTATGATATGCTGGTCCATGCATGTTCCTAACCGTGTTAACAATTTTGAAAATCATAGGTGTCTGAAAGAGAAATTTGCATGCACGCAGGACTAGTGGTACTCAGTACCTCAGAATCATAGTTTATCCTATTTGCACTGGGATTGGGAATACTCATTGCGCTGTGGGAGATCATAACATTCAAGCCTAAAGCAAGGCAAGGCACTATGCTCTGAATGAAGGAGGATCCAAATGCAAGGGATACAAATGCTTCCTTTCTTCCCCTTGATGGTCTATGCCTCAAACGAAGACCCCTTAGCCTGCTTCATGTATTCACCATATTCTTGTCCCTTTCAAGGTTTCCAGGAGTGAGTGATCACCTCTTGCTCCTTTCCTGATGCTGAGTGAGCTCTATCAGAGAACTCAGAGATTGCATTCAGGAACAGGGCATGTAGGAAATTAAAACATTCCCTTTTTCTGGTACAGTGGCATAGCCTGAGAGACTCAGTATAGGAGGCTGCAGCTGCTACTAGAAGGAAAGGGAAAAAAATGGTGGAATGATACTGATCGGTAGTGGTGCCTTTTACCTGCATGGCAATAGTGTGTCCTTGAGATCAATCTGTTAAGTTGCCAGCCCAATGGAGATTCTCAGTGCAGGAATGTTACCAGGGCAAGAGGAAAATCACAGCTATGTAAGCAGGCCAGATACCAGATTTCTCCCTTGAGCTCTTCATGGGGTAAAAGCTTAGGCATGCTCATCCTTCTTTTTCCATCTGTGGATGGCAAGGCCCAATTACATCAGTTTGCAGCTGTGCACATCTACAGGCTGTGCAATGAAGGATCTGCTGTCCTCCCCTGCTGTCTTCATATTTATACCTGGATTGTCATGGCTGCTCAATTACACTACTAAAGGCTGCTCTTTGTAGGACTCGGGTTACAGGAAAGATGGTGGATGAGGCATCCTGGGAAATGAAGTCCCGAAGTACTCCCACACATGGGCAGTGAGAAGCCCTTGGTCAAGGGAGTCACATGTTACTTTGAGGTGTATATAAAAGATATTGTCTTATTTGAATAAAGAGGATTTGGTGCTGAACCCCCAACTATCTAGTGGGGTCTGTGTAATTTATTTACCTATTATATTAATACGCCACAGCTCTTTCTGCTAAAGCAATAGAATTTTAGAAAAAGCAGACTCAAAGAAGCATGAGTATATATAAGATGCTGCCACGATGTAGGGTCTACCTTATTCCCCATAGAATATGTGCTAGCAAACATGGGACACTCACCCTGTGATCTCTCCTAGTCACAGGTCAAACTCTTATAATTTCCTGACAACACAATTCCTTAATTCACAGAATATAGTATATTACAGACTTAGTATATTACCCACAGAATTAGTATATTACCCTCCATATTAAGTATTACTGAAATCAAACTAGTATTATTAAAACCAATTTGGGAAGTGCACCAACCAGTGTGGTAGCCTTTTTGTATTATTATGTATATGTAGCATTTAGCTTGTATTATTTTTGCCTGTTTGTTCACTTTCATTATGTGGATATGTGGTTTTTTACCCCAGGTATTTACTGATTTACATATATGCAAGAACTTCCACGCTGGCCTTAAAAGGAATGTTCTTTTGCCCCGAATTCAGTGTTAAGTGTTGCACTTTAGTGTCTACTCATCTGCAAATCTGTATGAAAGTCTCAGGTCATTTCTTTCAAGGGTTCCTATTTAAAACATCCAATTCCAGAAGCTTCCAGAAAGATAATATGTCAGAACTGGGAGTCTTGAAACCGACCTTCACCCCTGTCTACCAAAGCAAAGCAACTGTCAGTCAGCCAAAAGTCCAGCAAAGGAAAAACAGAAACACAACTGCAGCAAAACTATGCAAGTTATCTTTCCACAGGGAGGAGACTAGAATTTGGCTTTTGTACAGGTCAAAGGAGACAGAGGAACTCAAATGGATGCTGCTAAAGAAAATGCTTTCATGCCCCTGGCTTCAGTACACTGAAAGAGATAAAGCAACTCCCTGGAAAAGGGCTTCACTTTCATGGCAGTGATATGTGGTCTTTCTGAAGACATTTGCGGAATTTAAATTCTTAGGTTTTAGTGAAAAATATGCTCTCATTCCGTGAAATGACTGAGTTAGAGATTGTGTAGTGATCAGACAATTAAGCAGCTCATTTCCAGGGAACATATGTCAGAATGCTAAATAAAAGTAGTTAAACAGAAAAAATACTTTTATACAGTTTTGATGGTTTTTTTAATGCACTGTTTTGTGCAGTTTCACTAATCTTTTTTGGCTTTAGCAGTTTTTTATGCACTCCTGCTGATCAGAACCTTCATCATTGTTGTTTGTAACTCAGTTCCCTTTGGTTAGACCATTTTCATCTAGAAAAACCACTTATATTCCTCCACACTAATCTGTTTTTCTCGTTTGCCTGTGCAAATGGTTTGGATTCTTCCAATAATGATAATTCATCTTTCTTTCAGCAAGTGAATCCTGGATCAGTGAGAATTATCCTCCGTGTCATTGTTATTGTTCTGGTTGAGAATCTGGTAATTTTTCATGCGCTGTCTTTGACATCACTAGAAATTAGTGGTGCCTTTACAGCCCTCCTGCTCTGGTACTCTCATGGCTCTTATTCCTGCTGCCTATATTAAAAGATGCATTTGAAAACGTGTTTTGTATGGCTTTGCTTTTTAGATTAATTATCATATTGTACCTGTAGTAACTTCATACCATTTCTAGGCAGAGAAGTGTCTCTTTCTCTAAATTATTACCCTCTGTTGGTATCTGAACTGGATTCCTGTCTTGCATCAATCTCACAGAGATGCTGCTGCACTTGCTAAATTTCCTCTGGCTCATGGTAGCTATCTTCACAGCCTTCACAGTTTTGACTGTTTTGCTCTAATTAAAGCACTTGAATTAGAAATAATGGGAGCCTCTCTTTTTTTTTTTGCTGGCCATGGAGATGGAACAATGCTGGTTGTGGGTGCATAATGACATGCGATGGAAGAAACCACCTGAATCATTAAATTCCACCTCCAGCTACTGCAAACGCTACTTCATATCACTTCATTATCACTTCATAATCACTGTTATTCATTTTTGAACTCTACCTTAAAAACATCCAGATGGCCTGGACTCATCCCTGTCCTGTACCTGATTCCATTTTTGCAAAACTGCCCCTGAACATGATTGGGAACTACTGGTTTTCAGCTGAAGTTCTTTATGGGCAGTTGATACCTCATTTGTACTAACATTGCTTTTTAATCTAAATGGTTACCAAACCCTTGGTGCTGAGCTTTTTCCTCAAGGTATTTGTAGATGGCACTCTTTCCTATCAGCCCTGGTTGAACAATCCTGGCTTGTCTATCTAGCCTCCTCTTACAAATTATGTTCTTAATAGTCTCACGGGTTTTTTCAGCCTGCTCCCTTTCTGGTCTGAACAGAATAATGCACAACCACTTGGATCTGATCACAGAAAGGCTTTGTCTCACACCTTTCCCTCATTACTTCAGATGGTCTGTCTCTGCCTTAGACCATAGACCAGATTGTCAGATGCAGGGGAGACCCATTTACCTCACACCTGGCAAAGGAGGGGACAGCTACAACAGCTAGCACAGGAGATGGCTGTCACCATACTGCTATCCAGAGGCCTCAGCTTTCTCCTTTTGTGCTGCCTGATAGTGACCTCTCAACGATGGCTCAGACCCATAGAAACAGCTGGCTTAAGGCCTATGCTCCCCATGCCAGATGTGTGGAGCACAGATGGGATTGTCATGGACGTTGTGTCACAGCAGGATTTACCACAACTCTCACTGCAACCTGGAGTCTGTGTAGTACACAGTATATTGGGTTCACTATTGTGGCTCTTTAATGCCAGTAATTTGAACATTATTCATTTTATGCACCTTTTAGAAGTTGTGTCCTCCAGTTTTTCTCCTATCTAAACAAGTTGCCTCATTGCAACTTTTCTTGAGGACCCTCTGCCAGTTCTCTGTTGCTCCATCATTGTCATTTATTTGTCTGGAAGTGCTGCTCTTCTCCCTGCATAGAAAGTTTGGAATCAGTCCCAGCCCAACAGTTTAGGAAATTCGTCTGATGAATAATCAGAAAAGAGTGAAATGGTAGACTAGATGAGATAAGCTAGGCTGCAAAGGGAGAGAACTGCCTGTAGGTTTTGAATATTGTGGTGGTGTGTTTCTGTAATGGTTAATAGAATTAATATTTTATATATCGTGTAGGTTTTGCCAGAGGGTTTGGAAGAAAGATTGGGAGTCTGGGCTGTTGGGTTGGCTGTTAGGTGCTTGGAAGCATTGCATTAGGGAAAAAAACTGAGAAAGTACAGGAGAGATTTTGAGTAAAGAGGATATCAAAAAGACCATCAAAGCTGATGTCATTGATGAAGCAGATGACACAACTTTAGTGATGTATGGCCTTGAATGAGAAGGCAAATAATAGTACTGACCTAAAGGCCTGCTAACATCATCAAAAACATTTGCCTTGAGCTTCACATGGCTGGGATTTAATCAAAAAATTTTTACCTAGTACACATAGAAACATGAAGGTGTCAAGGTGACTTGGTCACCAGTAGGAGGGATTCCTAATGGCTATAATTTTTGCAGGCAGGGGGAACAAATTCTTACATATCTGTAGTTTTTGTTGCTCTCTGGCTAACTTGTCATTCAACCAGATTTCCTAGTGTCTCTGAGCCAGGACAGTTTCTTATACAAAGAAGAGGAAGATTGTTTTAATTTTTAATTCATTAATTTCCTTAAGAAGGAGAGTGTTAATTTGAAAAGTAACCTCTTAACCCTTCGGGCATGTTTGACTCATCCTGTCTGACTGATCCCTCAGACTATAATAAACCTAGTGTGAACACTTTGTTCTGGTGGGTGGTAGTTCAACCCTGAGATTCCTTTTTGGAAGCAGTCTGGTTATTATATCCCACGATACTGTCCAAACCAACTGAACTGGAGCCAGTTCACTCTGCACTGTTGCTGCTGAGGAATGTTTCAGTGGTTTGGGTGGCCCTGTGGCAGCTGGGAGAGAGAAAGATGTACTCTGAAACCAACATGACTACAGACTTCCCCATCTGTAAATGGTGTCAGTAATGCCTACTCCATTTTATCAGGTATCTTCACTACTCCAGGTCATATTCCTATAGACTGCTATATCAGAGGTTCTGGACTTCTACTCCATTCCCTACCTTGTGTGTAAGCATAACCATTGCCCACCCACTAGTGGTGCACATAGTCCCACATTTCATTGCACGTCTGTGCAGCCACCCCTTCAAACAGGGACTCCAATATCAGTAATGCTGTTTTTCTGTGTTTTTTTTCCAGCTGTGAGACCCCATGGTGCTCCTGTATATCTTTTTTAGACTGATCACTGATGAAAGTTTTGTTTCCTTGCTGTTATTTAGTGTTTAGGCCTTGACAGATCACAAGTGATGGCAGGGCTCATCTGCAATGTCTTTCAGTGCAAAATCTTTATCAATTGTTGTGCAAGATAGTTTCTCCTTCCAGCTTTTACTGGTGATCTTAGATCAGTGTAGTGCTATTGTTCTTCACCTGGTGCTTCAGGCTGCAATGGAGATCACTTTTCCCCTCGATGGTTTAAAAATGGCAGATCTCAGCTGAGCAGGCTATCCCCATGCTTCCCCACTGTCCCTGAGCTGGGATACTGGTAAAACTAGTGCTCTTGTTTGAGACTGGGTCTCTAAACTTGCAGTGACACACTAAACACCATGTATGTTCCTCCCAACCACGACAATCTAGTGATATGGTGGTTGAAAGCAGTAGCTGGGCCTGGAGACCCACCTTTGCCAAAACATGACATCACGAAAGTACACCTGAGTTAGCTCTGAGAGCAGAAATAGGTCTAGGTATGCGGACTGACAGTATTGCTTCCGAAACCATATCCAGGCTTCCCCAGGCTGCTTTAAAGATACGTCCCAAGAGCAGCTTCAAAGTAGAAGTTCTTTCCTGCAGCATTACTGGTGTCAAAAGCAAGCAGCCATGAGATGCTTCAAAACAGAGGGAGCCTGGATGTTCGTGGTAGGTCCAGCTTCTGTCAGGAGGACCTAGAAAGGATTGTGGGGGGTGGATAAAGAAGAAAGAGGAAGAGAGATTGTCAGACAAGGAAAAAAAATGTGTGAAGGAAAGGGAAAGATAAATGAAAGGCTTTCTGCCTTGTTGTCTGCTCTACAGGTGGTAGGTAGATATCTTTTTATGTGTAACTGGGATATAGATATGCGAAATGAGAGTAAGTATCCTAGTAAATTAGGGAAGAGGTTTCATTGATCATTTATTTTTACAGTCTGTCAGCATTTTCCCTAAAGCCAGGGTAATTCAGAGAGGTTATAATTACTTCATAGGCAGACCCCCAAGCTTCCAATTGTGGTCCCATTCCCCTTCAAAAAAGGAGAGTTTCTATCCCCTCTTTTCTATGCTCACAATGAAGTGTGATTTTCCAAGGCTCTAAGTTTGTATTCTTTGCACAAAACAATACCTTTTATTGTTACATACTCTGGCCATGCTTCTTCTGCAAACACTTAGCTTTTAAACACAGCATGTCTGGTTTATTTTGGCTTGCTTTCTCTTTCTACCCAACATATTAGGAAAACAGACATGCATCTCTATTGCACTCTATTGTATTCCAAGCAACTGATCTGTGCCATTTTGCACCTCCTGGAAGTGTTGTTCTTGTACTGTCATTGAGAATTCTTTGAGGCAGACATTGACCAAAACACCCTAAAATTACAAAAAGCTTTGTTTTCCCACTATTGTCCCAATTTTTTCATTAGCAGTGTCAGAGGTCAGCCAAATCTAATGCAATTCTTGTGACAAGATGTCAGGCCTAACTACTTGCATGGGTGTTTCCTGAGCAGCCTGCCTTCAGAGAGCCCTACTGCCTCCTCAGTCCTACTGATGTGACACCACCAAATCCAGCTGAACTCGAGTGTTTGAAAACTACTGACAATGAGAGCAGCAGCAGCCTCATGACTGTGTGCGTTTTATGTGTTTCTGTAATTTTTTCCAACCCACTCCTGACTCTGCTTCAGATCTGTGACACTGACGCTCACAAAATGTAATGCTTGATAGATCAGGATAGATCTTTTTTTTTAGTTATTAAAGTGTGAAAAGTTTTGAAAGAAAGCAGTGAGGTGCCTTCCTTTGTGCAAATGCAGTTTTTCATATTGAAAAACAGGACTAGTCATTTGATAGCTGGCATTTGAGCCATGTTGCAAAGAGTCTTTTTCCTTTAAATGTGGTGACTACAGCAGTACCTGTTGCTCTGACCATCAAAATCCATCTCTTGTAAAAATGTCTGTAACGTTTGGGTTTGCTTGCAGAAGTAGTTTTAATCCTCTGTCTGACAGTCAAACAGGGATTTTGCCAGTATGGGTTGCCCAGGAGCTGTAGCTGCTCAGCATTCTCTGAATGCAGCATGATTTCAGAAACAGGCCCATTGAGAGCATTACTTTCCCTTATATTTAACCTTCTTTATAGGATATTACTCCATCTGTGTAGCAGTCTTCAAAAGGGAAGTAATAACAAAGGGAGAAAATTCTGTTATTCTTTGTTGTTCTCCTCCTTTGACACTATCACCATGCAGGGAATTCATGGCTGAGCTCTCCGTCCTTCAGCAGAAAGAGTAATTTCACTTGTGCTTTCAGTCCTCTCACCTGCAAGTCTTGAGCATTCAGCATCTCCTTCCAGTTCCAAGACAAACTGTTTTCAAAAACCTGGCATTTTGTTAACCTATGTAGAAAATGGAGTTAGGAGTTGTACACATCTTAACCAATGAGTTTAACATCTTGTCCCTATCTTGAAACTTAATACTCTCCAGTTCCTGGTGAGTATTTGGGTGATCAAACTAAATGTTTAACACTTCTCTTATTATGTTAATTTTCAAAGGATTGCAATTAGAGTCTTGCAATTAGCATTTCCCAAAGAAACTGCAAAGTCACCAGTTATTTCTCTTTATGAAATCACAGAATAACCATGGAATCTTGCCTATGCTGCCTAGTGAGGATTGGCACATGCCAGCACCAATGTAACAGACACCACAGCAATATCAGGCAGAGAAAACTTTCTAACTGTGAAAGGAGATGCTCTGGAGACCATTGAGACTTAGAGGTAGATGTTCATTAATTAATCACTGGTGTTTGAACATTACAGTAATTTGCTTTTCCACAGAGAACTTACAAAAACTTTCAACAGACTAGCCTGGTCCCAAATCCAACAGAGATAGAAATTGCCTCAGTTCTGCTTCAGTGAGAGTAGCAATGATGATTTATGCCATCTTAGCATTTGAGTTTGTGTTGCTACTTGTAACCATGGTGAGAAGGGTATATTCCAGTGAACTGAGTAACATAGCATGCTGGATTTAAATGATTTTTCTTTTTCTAGCTCCTCATTTCCTCTTTGTCTCATTAATGTTGTAAGCAACATCAAGAGTAATATGAAAAAGATGCAGAAATTCAGATACAACATTTTATAAGTAGCTTTACAAACTTGGACTTGCTGAAATGGGGACACAGAAAGTTGGTATGTTTATTTGTCTGCAAATATTTTCTTAAATTCCAGGAAATATTACCTACTCTTTTTGTCAAAATATCAAAATCTGAGATTTGTTTTCCAGTGTGAATGTGATTCACTTCTAATGCTTCTGATGATTCATCCCCCCTTCTTATCTTGGCTTGTCCAAGATGTAAATTGGAAAAGATATGCCGCCTTTGTCTAATTGTCAGGCCTGTTTTGGTACCTAGGTAAAGTTCACTATGTGTTTTAAGTAATTCTTAGGAAGTCACATTTTTCTTGCAACAATGGAAAATAATTCTAGAATGAAAATTGTGGCATCTTTCTTTGTTATCAATTTTCTGGAAACACTGAGAACAGTCAAACAAACAGTTAACTCTGAAGTATTTGTGTCTTAGTTATATGCTTGTAGAATTGTGCAAATGATTTCATCTTTCAATTAAGGAGCTCAACAGAAAGAAATCATGGTGAATATTTTGGATCTACCTTGGGAAAAAAGTGGTAAAAATATGTTGAAATTAAATATGTTATTGGATCCATTGACATAACATTTATTTCATTTTCAGTAGTGCTGGAAAGCCAGCACAATGAAATGCAGTTTGCTGCTTATAGGCATGTGCAGATGAGTTTGCCCGTTTTATCACAACAGAACTGATTTCTTCCTTGTCAGGGACAGCAGGGAGAAGAGGCATCTTTACAACTTTTCTCCTTGCATGTAGCTGAGCTTCACTTTAAGAGTGTCTTTTAACTTTGGTTTTTAATCCTAATAATCAGTTGAAAGAATATTTTTA
The DNA here is from genome assembly GCF_001715985.3 of Manacus vitellinus. Lineage (NCBI taxonomy): Eukaryota > Metazoa > Chordata > Aves > Passeriformes > Pipridae > Manacus > Manacus vitellinus. Next base: position 736,472 of record NW_021940508.1, on the reverse strand, counting down.
AGAAGTTGCAAGCCAAAAATAGCAATTCTATGGCCGACACCACCTCCCCTTCCCATCCAACTCTGGCAAATATTTCCCTTCCTTTCTTTCTCCTCTTATCCAGCCATGTCCTCCAAGAGGACCAGAAGCTGGGATCTGAAAGTACACCGGAAGGCAGCTGGGGAGAGAGGAGATAAAAGCATTTAGGTTTGGAGAGGACAGAGATGTTTTCTCTTGTTCCTTATATGCTTTCTAAGCATCCTGTCTGACTTAGGGGGAAAAGACACCACATCTGCCAACCAGCTTTAATGTCTTTTAAATGTATATCCTTTTCCTAATCTGGTGTTTGGAAAGCTGGAATGCCAGTTGAATGTCATGAAGTGTCATTTCAAAAGAACATTTAAAATGGTCTCTTTGGAAACTTTAAAACTACATGTCTTGAATTTTCTAGAAATAAATAAATTGTCTCATTTTGTTATTCTGAAACTGTTTACAGAACCAAACTGTTTACAGAAACCAAATGTTTACAGCTCCATTCAACCCCAGAAGTGCCTGTTTTAACAAAACTAAATGTCTGCAGCCTGCTGTCAGATGCCAAATATCATCTGCAACCTGCCAGCCACTGACTTACATCTTGATAAACAGTGTTTTTCATTTCATGTGAAGTGGGTTTTGTTCTTGTTTACACTCAGCAGCTCCTATTGTCCATTGTTCCCCTATGTACTCTCAGAAAATGTATTTGTTTCTGACAGCCTTCTCTTCAAGGAAGGTGATGCAGAGCACAGATAAAAGCTCAAGCATCTGTTAAGATGATTGGCATTAACCTCACAACAGTGTAGAAGTTGTCTGCTTAGGAGGACTGGCAGGCACAGCCAAACCAAATTAAGAGTAGCTTTAATTTGCCATAGGTGTGATAAACCATATGCTTTAATTCCAGGAGACTATGCAAAGCCTGATGCTTTTTCCTGGGATTCCTATCCATGGCAGGCATGCGCACACAGATTCACTTACCAGGAACTGACACTTACATGGGTGCTAAGCTCCAACATAGTTTTGAGGATAACAGTGCAGATAAAGACAAAAAAACCCAGAGTTCTTCAAATATTAGTTTGGTTTGGGAGCTTTAGGGAATGTTTGCAATCCTAGAAGGTAGTGCTTAACAGACTTCATGTCAATGCTTCATTTCAGTCCTGAGTGATAAAGTCTCCACATTCATCAGTGCTATTTCAGGCAACACTAAGAAAATTCTTGATGTTTTCTAGTTCAAGCTTTGACCTGAACTGACCCTACTTAACTTTAAAATCTGACAAGTATGGTCTAGAGTTATTTTTTCTGTAGTGTCCTAGTTAGAACAGCTGGGACCAGTTCAGCATTGCATGGGTGTAACCCAAAACTGTGTATTCTATAGCCTTCCATGCCATTTCCCAGAAACTGGTATCAATGAACCATTTACACGATCTGCCCATAGAGCCTGACTCCTCAGGCTATAAACTGGGTGTTAAGAGGCCTGCGAGACAGGAGGGTGCTCTTGTCCTCACGCCCATTGAGGAACCCCCCCCCCGCCCTGAGGGAGGTCCTGGGCATTCCTGCCTGAACTGGAGGATATATAATCTTGGGGTCTTGGGGACTTTTTTTAACCACTCGTGGGATCCAGAGGAAGACTGCAGATCACCACTCTCAACCAGACTGCAACCACCACCCTTGACTGGACTGCAACCACCACTCTCAACCAGACTGCAATCACCACTCTTGACCAGACTGCAACAGCGCTCTCACCAACAGGTTTTCCCCTCTCCTTTTATTTTGGACTCAGGGGGCCCAACAAACACCACTCTGTTCATGCCCCAGGGTGCTGCGTTATACATTTGGGTTTTGTTGGTTAAAACCAATTATTTGTCTGTATAATCGTACTTACTGTATTATTTTATTAAATTGTTATTCTGACTTATAATCTCTCTTTTGAGTTGAGTTCATGTCCCCTGCTGGTTTACCTTTAAACCAGCACATGTAGCTAAGAGCTGAATGCATATTTAAATGCTTTAGGCCTCTACTATCAATGTTGCTCCTATGTTCAAAAAATAAATTGTTCTGTTTGGCTTTCACATAACTGATTTTGCCTTGGCATCCCTAAAAATACTTCTGTAGGGAAAAATTACTGAATACTGACATCCTATGTGCTTTTTGTATGTCTCACTAAAACATATTTTTAATAAGGAACTAAGAATCTTCACTGGTTGCTGAAAGGCACCACTGCGTTCCTACAATGATATATTTTTCTCATTGTTCCTTATTTGCTGGCTAGATTCAACAACTTAATCTTTCTGAAAGGGACCAGCTGTATATTCCATTGTATACTCCTCCAGTGTTTTATTTTTGGCTTTTGATACGCAAAATGCAGAGATCCTTCTAGATGCTTTCAGCAAATACAAGTGTTAAATTCCCTAAACATCAGAAAGCAAAAATAGCCATGGACAGTCTTTTGCAAGACCCCAATCCTCAGCACTTTCATAAAACAATCAAAGTGAGATGACTGACATGAAAACCAGGGAAAGACTTCCTCCTATCACTGATGTTTCTCCACAGGCTGCAAGGGGATATCAGGTTGATACTTTGATAGATTGCAATCTGTTTTCAGCAGCTGACCCCGGCATAACATCATCATTTCCTGATTATATTGATATGTGTTTCTATTATTTGCTTATTTTGCGCCTTGAGAAACAATTCCTTTTTGTTGTTAAACTGTAAACAGCATAGCAAGGCCTCATATTAAATCATAATTATTTACCGTGCTGTTCACGCACCTTTGTCCCTGGGGAACGTGGTGACGTGAATTTACAGGAAGATCGGGGTATTTCTCACCAACAGTTTCCTGTTATTGATATGCTTTTGTTTAGTTGTGATCTTTTTTTTACTCTTTCAGGTTCTCAGGGGAAAAATAAACAGGCACATGACATTAATCACAGTCCTTGGCTATCATATTGGAGGCCTCAAAAATACTTTCGATGTGGAATTGTGAACTAGGTTTGGATCTTTGGAAAATGACAAGTTGTTGTTTACTAGTACTGACCCTCCAATTCTGATAAATTATTCCAATAATTCTTAAAAATTCTTTCATGACTATGTTCCTTTTTAGAAGCCAGAAGGGTTCAAAAGTTTATGAAGACAGCCTTGAACGGTTTGCATCTGCATGTGTAGATTTGCATAATTGGGCTAAGTTTTTGTTTGAGAGAAAACACGGATCATATAAGAGATACAGAGGTAATTAAAAAATCCAGAGTCCTTTCAGCAAATACTATAAAACATAGCAAAAAAACCTTTTTCTTCAAGATAGTTTGCCAAGTTCTTTTCTTTAAGAACATATGAAGTGTATATTCTTTCTGGAAAATAAAGTAATATATATGTTGTATTCACCAGCGTAATTACCAGGGTAGATATCTAACACATATAAATGTAGCTGTTGTATCTTTTGCAGTGTTTTTGGCTATTCTACTTTTATGTCTGTCTCTGTGGATATGAGGTACACTCCCAGACAACAACCATTGCATAATATCTTGATTTTGCAATAAAGAGTTGCAGTGGAACAACCAAGAAATTTAATGTCAAACCAAACTTCGGAAGGTTTGGAATTTTTCTTCGAAAGCACTGTAAGAAATATTGTGGTAAAAGGCAAAATGACATTATACCCCAGAGAACCCACACCAGGAAGACCACTAAGAGATAGATCTGTAGGCTAAAACAAACCATTAAAGTAATCTCACAAGTAATGTAGTAGCTATTCAGATTCATGACCAAATTCTCAGAGTTTAATATTTTTTTTCATTATTGTTAGCATCTTTTTTAGAATCTGTGCTGTAAAATTTAGAGCAAAATTTAGAGTCAAACCTACATGTCTACACCCTATTTGTGGTTGCAGATTTATTGTATTTGGTACTTAGTGTTCTGCTTTGAGTGTGTGACACTGTTGTTTTCCTTAATTTCTGCTGCTAGCATTAAAGATTAAGGATAAGCCAACAAAAATTGTAAGTGATATAATATTAATAAAAATCATAGAATCATAGAATTTGGGTTTGAAAGGGAATTTAAAGATCACCTAGTTCCAACCCTCCTGCCATGGGCAGGGGCACCTTCCACTAAGACCAGGTTGCTTAGAGTCCCATCCAACCTGGCACTGAACACTGCCAGAGACAGAACATCTACAGCTTCTCTGAGCAACCTCTTCCAGTGCCTCACCACCCACACAGTAAAGAATTTCTTCCTAATATCCAGTTTAAACCTACTTTTAGTTTTAAGCCATTCTCCCTTGTCCTGTGACTACATGTTCTTGTAAATAGTCTCTCTCCACATTATATAACTTCATATGGAGGTTTTTAATTACCTTCTTGTTCTGGAGTATTTAACATCTGGATAACATATAGATGTTATATGATTTCTTAAAATACTCAATTGTTCCTTTTGAAGCAGGCAATGTAATCTAAATGACTATAAAAAGTTTCTCAATGGCCACGCAGAGTCCTGCTCCCACTGGATTTCTGTGAATTTGTCCTCATCTGTAAACTCAACTAAATGAGGTCTGGCTGTTTTTCACTTGATGAAATTCTAAGAATTCTCAGGTTGTTCTAGGGACATTTCATTCTCATACAGCTGATGCATTTCACTCATACAGCTGATGCATCCTTTCACCTGCTGCCAGAACCAGTTGACCTGGTGAAGATGAACTCAGTTAAAATGTTTTAGATTTAAGGAAATGCCTAATTCCCAAGACATATCCACAGTTGCACTCCAAATGCACAGAGTTTTAATGCAGTTCTTCCTTCCTCACTAAGGCTTTAAAATATGGATCTGGATCTCCTATTTAAGTACTAGAAAGGATGAAAGGAAGTCATAATTACATTTTATCCAAGGTGTCTCAGGCTGTTTATTCCTTCTGGTTTGGTGTTTGGGATCAGTCCTCAGCAGAGAGGAAGAGAAAGGGTCTGCCATTTTTCTGTCACTAAACATTTTCTTGCTGTTGTTTCTCTGTAGTTCTTGCTCTCTGCTAACCACCTCAAAAGCCATTTCCACCAAGATGGTGAGACCAGCTTGTACTTTGTTATATCCCTCTGAAACCTGTTTTGATACTTTCAGCATCTCTGTAGAGAATTTTTATTATTATTCTTTCATGCCCCAGGAAAAATTTGTTTCATTTGTTGTTGAGCACCTTTGGAAAGCAGAGATGTCAGTATAGAATTATGACACTAAATTAGAATGCCTTTCCCTTTGCATGGATGCTCATGGCCCTTTGGTTTGTTTTATGTTTGTTTGAAAACTGATTGTTTTCATATTTGTCACAATTAGGAGGAAAAATACTCAACAGTCAAAGGCTGGGTGTTCGAAGGTCAGTGTTAGTTAGAGAAGCTTATTTACAAACACTATCCTGTTTTCAGAAATATCCAAGTCCTGGGAAACTAAACTTTCTTAGAAGCTCTTAAGTCTTTTCTGTTTCCACTGTTCAATTCCTTATTGGAAAATACTATTTTCACCCAGGATATGCACTTATCTATTCAATCAGCTGATATTTTCATATTCCTCTTCTCCCCTAATGACAACTTTATATACTTCTTATTACTTCCTACTGGTCAAATTCCAATTAAATAGACCTTGATTTCCTTGCCACTGCATTTTAGCTTTGCATGATATTTAACTAGTCAAGTAGTTGGACAAGATGATCATTGTAAGTCCCCTCCAATTGAGATAATCTGTTCTATTCCGTTCCATCCCAACTTCCACTCGCCACCTGCAGGGTAAAGTACTTCCTTGATGAGTTTGTGTACTGTGTTGTCCTCATCGTACTGGTTCACATGTAATCTGTCTATAGCTATAAATGTTATTTTAACACAGGGTCCAGAGGAATACTGAGGTATTTATCTCAGTTAAAAATGTCGGGTAGTATTCACCTCACTTAACTCAGACAACTGCAGTGCAGACAACTACTGCTTTATCTGTTCTCCCTAGTCTCCCTATATAATTTATAGAGAAAAATAACTTCTTTGAGTGAGTTTCTCTCACCCTCCTGAGAACACCAAGATCAAGTCTGGTGCATGTGTACAGCTGTTGCAGCTGACCTGGGTTTATGAGTTTAGAGGTTTGGAGGGAAAGCAAATTACACTAAAGCTATAGCTGTATGAGCACTTTTAAATACAGAGTGGTGTAAGTGGCAGTTGTAAGGGATGCTGCTGTGGTAGTTGGAGGGTCCAACCTGCCCTTCCATCCAAGACTCACCATCACTGCATCAGGTCAGCCACAGCTTTGTGTAGCCCTATGGCAACCTCGCACTAACACACACTAACTGGCCACACTGTTAAGTTCTCTTAGTCCAGTCTCCTGGTCTTTGCAGCATATCTCCTTTTGGTGTGTTAAGCCACACTCAGAACCCTAGTACTGCATGTGCATCCCTTTCTCACCTTCTGGGGTTTTCATCTTTTCTGGGTTTTAGGCATTGTTCATTGTCTAGGTGTGATTTAACTGTGAACTCAAGCACACAGAGGCACCCAGCACACAGCGGGCAGTGCTTTCTCTACAGATTGTCACTGGATTATGCAGTGAATGCTCTGAGGGCTTAGCCACAGTTACAAGGAATGACAGATACATTCTGCCTTTGAGATGCAGGGTTAAACATGGGTCAGCCTTAGGTGAGCCTATACCCTGTCTTAGATTCCTAAAAAAGATATCAGTTTTGCAATTCAAAAGTATTTTATTTACTTGAGAAGTCAGTTACACGTGTGTGATTTTAGATATGCAAATGCCCATGGTCAAAATGTGTGCCTCTTGTATCTGCTATTTTGTTTGAAAGAAGAAAGCAGCATCCCTTAGTGAGACTGATTTAGACGTAAATTTAGGCTGGAGTTGGACCTGAGGGCCAAGTGTAAATACTAGACTTACCATCTTGCTGGGCAGGGCTTTTAAATATTTTGGCTAAGGTAGGCCTTAAGAGAGCCTGGTCTCACTGAGACACTACCCAAACCCAACATGAAAAGAGGGAAGGGGAACTCCAGGGACATAACCACAGGTCTCCCAAACAGGTCTCCAGGAGACCCAGCTGTCTTGATTGTTCAAATCTGGCATTTCCAAACAGTTTCAAGCCACCTGTTAGCTAAGAAAAGGTAATACAATTGTAGTAGAGTCCAGGTCCTGAAAACATTTAGGTGATTTACTTAGCTAATGAGAGCTGAGTTGTAGCAATCAGGGGACTGACACAGAAATGGGAGTGTTTGAGTGCAGACAGCCCCTCCATTTATTCCATAGGCTATGAGATGCTCTCACTCACATCTCATGTAGGGAAATTTCCAAGTGTTTTTAAAGCTGCACAATCGAGTAGAGCTTACAATATTAGTTATATTCTTAAATTTCAGTACACCAATCAGAAAGCTTATCCCATGGGAGAGCTGAGCTCACAGCCATTGAGGTCTACCGCAGAGAGTATATTTTTAGAACATAAAACCCTACTATCTTTCCTCTTGCAAAATATTTATTCTTTCTTTTTCTAAGCTATGTTTTCCTCTGACATTTTTCAGATATTGGTACTAATGTCATTTTACAATGATTTTTGGCTCAGAGTGCAGTATGTTAAACTCTTCCTCTCCACACAAAACAAACAAATGAAAAGAGAAGCAGAAAATCCTTTATTTGTTGTCCTTTTTTTCTCAGAATTATATAGTTACCCATTGTTAAAATAATCAAAAATCACTCGACAATATTCTGGGGTAAATGAAGAATGATACATATGTCACTTAATACTTCTTAGTTAAAAAAAAAAAAAGGCAACAAAAAACCTCAATAATATGTTATCATAGGAGTAGGCACTGATTTTATTTATAGAAATTCATTTTCAATGACAAAATGCCTATTTGCACTTATAGTGGATTGTGGCATGAACTAAGATGTATGTTTTTCATTATTTTTTACCTGGAATTCACATAAAATTTAGCAAACTGCAATTTAAAAGAATGTTCAACAGTACCCAAACCTGCAATATTCCAAAAGCAATTTGCTGCTTTTTTTTAAGTAAAAAATAACACAGTAATTCTTCAAAACCTCCATGTTGCATAATTTGTCAATTCTTTATTTGATCCGACCTGGTTTCTTCCATTGCACTTTTAACTCCCCAGATTCTATCCACTAAAAATCCTATTTAAATAAGAGATTTAAATGAACATGAGCTAAGTAACACATTTTCAGTAAAGCTGGTGGATTACAAGTACAACCCCAGTAAAGTTTGCATAGGTAGAGAAATTATTTCTTTCTTAACAAGAGTGGAGCAGAGCACTTGGCTCTTTCCCTTGGAAATGGGGTTCTTTGGCATTATGATTTCAACAAATTACCACTCCACAGTGGGCTAGTGCATCATGGTAATGTTGGCTGTGAACCTGAAGAAAATTGCCAACAAAAGTCGTAGTAGGTATGCAGTTATTCTGGGAAAAAAGTATCCAGTCAGTGGGGCTTGTTCCACTCCGAACTGGTTTGAGGGATGCCAACAAAAGTACTTTCTTGTTCAGGTGAAGAGATGTTGCCAATATTGCTACAACAGAAGGTCTTCTAGATGCAGTCAGCCCAGCACTGTGTGCCGTGTGCTGCTGGTGAGCAAGTGAGGTAGGTGAACCCTGGGGGATGTACATGGCCCAGCTGGTTCCTCAGCGCTTGTTTTGTCTAAAGGGATGGTTTCAGTTTGGCAGCAAGAGGAAGAGAGTTCAAAATGACTTGCCAGCTAACTACCAGGCTGCTTCTACAGGTCCTCGATCCCTTAACCCACGCATGCAGGAGTGTTACTGGTTGTGTTCATGTCACCCCTCAGAGGTGGCATCTCCTGCCCAGGAAGGATAGTGACTGCAGTTTCACATTGTCAGGCCTAGAGGGTAACCCCCACAAACCTGTGTAGCTCTACCCAAAGCATTTTCAGAAGGGCTGTGAATGAGATACAAGGGGGTAGACTGGACAAGGCGTGGGAAGCATGTGCTGCTCAGCAAGAAGCCTACCTGGGAGAAGGGGAACATGGCCAGGGAGAGGACCACAGCACTAGCAGAGACGTCACACCTTGGAGAATGAAAGAAAAACAGGAAACCAAGGTGGAGGGAAGTAATGAGACAGACAGGACCTGGCTAGGGCACAACCTTGTAGGGAAGATGAGACACTTGCAGTAAGTACTGCTGGGTGTAGCTTTACAGTTTTCTCTTTGCTTTTGCTTTATATATTTGCTTGGTTTTATTTCTCCCTACAAGTTTGTGTCTGTGTGTATGAATTCAGTGGCAATTGCCTTTCTCCCAAACTCAGAAAGACTCAACAGAATTTGGAATTTATACTTCCAACTTGCAAGGCACAAATAAAGTTCTTTTCCCAAAATGATGCCTCATTTTAATGATCCAAGTAGTAAATAAAAATTTCAAGCATAAAGAGATTTGTTGTCACATTTGTAATGAGTGTCTGAGTTTAAACAAGATTTTTTGCTTTTTCTTGAAATGTACTTTATTAGTAATAGACTACTTCTCAAATATAGCTTTTGACTGAATCATTTATTTCAAACAAGAAGACAGCACCCTGTGGCTGATGAAAACATTTGGAAGTGCTAAGTGTACAGATCAGAAAGAAAAATATTTACCTTTCATGAAGGCATGATGGCAAGGAAAAGATTCTGACGACATTTTCAGCTGCTGCTTGGAAACTTGGCACCATGGCCAAGGGACTTACTCTTTGCGGTCTTTACATCTCTTGTACCGAATCATACTTGCCTTCTGTGTAGCACTTATTGGGGAAGCACTGAAGAAACAGACCCATTCGTCCTCAAGGGGAAAAATCTGAAGGCATAGGCTTACGTTTTAGAGTGACAAATGATTTTCAACATCCCAAGGATTAACAGGAGACCTGAGTTTGTTTCCAGATCTCCCCCATCCGGTGGGTAAACCCAGCTATGTTACATTAATACTTTGGGTCTCACTTTCTTCCTCTTTAAACAGGAAAAGGAAATGTGCTTTAGAGATAAGAATGTGATCATTATACAAGGAGTAAATATCGCTATTATTTTTTATTACAAGTGTAGGACATAGTCATTGCACTATAGTGTTAAAAACTTCACAGCTCTCAACACTGCCTCAATGTTTCTTCTATTTTTTCTGTTTTCTTTTTCATATGTTCCAGATCATGGAAGGAAACTTACGAAGAAGAACTGGACAGAAATAGTATAAAGAAGTAAACATTTTAAAAGTAGTTAAAATTATTTAGACCTGTGACATGGGAAAGGGAATACATAATCAGTTCTAGAATGAGAAGTCATTTTGTCTTGTAGAATTGGAGGAGCATGAAACACGATTTGTCTGCCAAAATATCTTTAACTGCAGCCTGAAAAAAAGTATCCGTGGTGATAAAAATATATAGAAGAACTTTTTATAAGAAGAATTAAAAAAAAATAGACAGGAAGAAACAAATTAACGTAGTAGAGAGGCTCAATATACTTTAGCCCAGCAAGAGGCAAGAAGAGAACATTAAATAGGAGTTCAAACAGCTACTTTAATAGAGACAGCAGTGATACGTAGCATATCATAGAATCATGGAATGGTTTGAGTAGAAAGGAAACCTAAATATCATCTAGTTCCAAGCCACCTACCATGGGCAGGAACACCTCCCACTAGACTAGATTGGTCCAAGCCCCATCCATCCTGGCCTTGAACACTTCAGGGACAGGGCATCCACAACTTCTCTGGGCAAGCTGCATGTGGCCCATGTATAAGGTAATACTTCTAGTCTGATTCTCATTCTGTGTAACTCATGCCTTAGAGTCATAGAGGAAATATCAGGGATAATGAACTTGGATTGTGAGTTACAGGTGTGATACATCACTATACATGTTGACTATAACCAAAATTTAGAGTATGCATGTTAGCACATCTATGTGCTTATCTGCCCGGGTTTATACGTGTTTGTATTTCTCAAAGCAACATGGGTTTGCTCAGCCCTGCATGGGACTGGAACTTCTTTGTACTTTACTCTCCGTAGGCTCACAGGAAGACATGGTCTTTGTCCCAAAGCATTTTAGTGTCTACCTAGAAACAATGGCATGAATCAAAAGCAGGGAAGCAGAGAGGGAAAGGGATAATGAGGTCTCAAACTTATACAATGGAATTGACCTGAATCATCTGAAAGGATCCCTGGGTAAATAGCTTTGCTGTCCTGGTATGTGTCTGGGCAGCTGGTGCTTTTATACAGCTTTGATGATCTCTCTATTCAGTTTTTGTTCTGATGTGGAGGATGTTGTTTGCTTTGTAGGAGACACAGCCCTGGTTTTGAGGAGAGAAGCAGGACTTCCATATTTCCCTACCACTGTAATGAGTTTGGGAATTAAAATAAAACCCAGGACATATAATGCTTTTTACGGCATGTCTTAGGACTATAACAGGAACTGATATTGGTGTTATCTGTTATTCTGGAGTTCTTCTGCTGTCCCAGCAGGTTCAGAGTGGTATGTGGGCAGGGGCTATGGAGAGGATCTTTCTATGATTTAATTTATGTTCCTTGAGAAATCTGCTTGCTACCTTCAAACTGTAGTGGTTTTCTGTCTGTGAATGCAGCCAGGGAAACACATCAACAACTCCAAGATGCTCAAGAAACGGTAGAGGAAGAACCTCTACCTCACCACACAGTGGCGAAAAGTTTTTGTAATACACAGGGCTCCCTATTGTTTACAGGAGAAAAATATTCCTATCTGTTCAGTGCAGATTCAGGTAAGATCCTACAGACATTGCATCTGAGCTTTTGGAGCACAAAATCTACAGGTAGCTCATCTGCTGTTTCTCCCTATGTGAGCACTGCCAGTTGATCTCTCAATGCTTCTGTCTCCTTTCTTATTGAGAGTGCTATTTATAGCCCCTCTGGCTGCATTCCACCTGAAGGCCAGATTGTTTATGTGGAGTGAGGATACATTGTGTTTTTATAAATAGAGAGCACGTTTTTTGATTCATAGAAAAACCAACTCTCTTCCCTGCACACATTAATGGACAGACCTTATTTCTCACTCACAAAAGAGACCTGGCTGCAAATCCAGTGCATTCCAGAGAGTAGAAGTGGCTGAAAAATTGGGAAAGTACATTAAGGGTGTTCACGTGCATGCAGGAAAGTAAAGAACATCCAATAAACACAAATAAACACAAATAAATACAGTTTAATACAACAGCATTTATCTCCATTGAATGCTTAACCCAGGTTTTATGTTTGTTTTTCTTGCAGTGACTCCCACTCTGCTACTGAACAGCACATGAAGTGCTGCACAATTTCAGACTTCTCAGACAGTGCTACTGTTCTCGCTATTCATTTTCCAGTACAAAATCTTTTCTATTTCCTTCATTGGAGGTAAGATTGAGTCAAAGGTTGTCAAGGTCTACAAACCCGAAAAGGAAAATGGCAGATACTGTATAAAACAAAAATGTCAGTTTATATGCATATATTACGTATTGTATCTATCTTTTTTTCACCAAATTCCACATGTAATACTGAAATACTTAATGTCCTGGTGGAAGATTCTCTGAATATGACATGATATAGTTCTTCCCTTTCTCTGTTACTCTGTTACTCTGTTACTTCACCATGTCCTTGCTTTAACATGACAAGGGGGAAAATATCACAAAGATAAGAAGCAGTCTTATCATTCAAATGTTTTATAACATAAATAAACAAAATAAACCATTTTAGAACTTTGATGGTGCACTAGTTTGTAGGATAAAAGCACATGGAACAGGCAGAAACTTGCACATGGAACAGGCAGAAACTTACACATGGAACCAGACAGTTCACATCAATCAGCCAAGAGAGCTATTTTTGGCATTTTATTTGTTCTGAGTAAATTAAGTGTCCCGAGAAAGAGTTTTTATCCAGTGTATGGTAAGAGAGGACAGTGTATGGCCAGTGAGCTGATTATAGGCTCAAGCTTAATTGGAGAAATAAGGTCTTTAGCCTCTCCTCTCCTGTTAATTCCAGCCACTGCCACATCATGTGGTTACAACAGTACAGTCCGCCCCTGAAATGCAGCCTTTCAACAGCTTTTAAGCCTGATCTCTTCTTTGCATTACTGAGACTACTGCAAAGTTAAGAGCCTAAGAAAAAAGAAAAAAAAAGGTTTTAAAAAAATTGTTGTAAATTAAGTGACTGGAAAGGGTTGATAAATATCCCCTACTCTGTGAAGGCATACAGGGAGTTGGAGTGGGAGGGGGGAGTACTGCTCAGCTGAACTCTGCCCAGGTATATCTCAAGGGTGGCAACTCCCAGCATGTGATGGAAGCATGCAAGCCTTACAGTAACTGAAGGGAACCTACAGGAAAGATGGAGGAAACTTTTTACAGGGGCATGTAGTGACAGGACAAGGGGGAATGGCTTAGAATTGACGGAGAGTAAGTTTAGGTTGGATATTAGGAAGAAATTCTTTACTGTGAGGGTGGTGAGGCACTGAGACAGGTTTCCCTGAGAAGTTGTGGATGTCCCATTCCTGAAAGTGTTCAAGGCCAGGTTGGATGGGACTCTGAGCAACCTGGTCTTAGTGGAAGGTGTTCCTGCCCATGGCAGGAGGGTTGGAACTAAGTGGTCTTTAAGTCCCCTTCCACCCTAAGCCATTCTGTGATTCTCTGAATCTATGATTCTATGAAAAGAGCAGATGCAAATCCCGTAACTGAACTTGCTGATGTGCTGTGAACAACTTGGATGGTGCTTCTTAAAAAGTCACTTGAAATCACAGAAAACCAGGGGTTTCAAAGAATTCATCCTATCTCAGACTAAAAGAAATCAGAAGCTGCATGTGGACCAACAGTTTAGTCATGAAGTGACTAAATTGGGGTCTTCTCACCAGGTCTATTCACAGATGAGTCTTTTGGCACAGCATGAGCATCTCTGCTACCTGCAGGGGTAGGTGCTTCCCAGAACAGTCCCCTGTCTTCTTGTTACGATAGATCTGGTCACTGGAAAGAGCTGCCAGATCCCAAGGACATCATGAGAAAAAGACTGGCAGTTTTCTTTAGGGAGCTAAGGATCATTATGAAGAACATGTTGGGCTAGAAGGATCTTCAACCTTATCTAATATGACCTTTCTCCCTGCTTATAGTGCATTCTTTACTGCAGCAATGGAAGATGGTTCTATCTTACCAAGTGTAAGGGTTAAGATCAACCACCATGTACTACTCCCTATGTGAAGTCACCAGCTTCCAGGTGTCCCAGTATTTGCCCTTTTGAGTCAGCTGAGACTGATCTCACCTTCTTCTACTTTTTATATGTCCACTCTGGAGATCAATAGAAAACAGCCACCACACTATGATCATCTACTTATCCAAGACAGAGCAAAGCTAGCTACAGACTTGAACACCGTCAGAACCTGGGAGAGATCTGGACCTAGGTATGGCCTTTGTTGCTGTATTGAGTTTGCATAACTAGGTTTTGGTAGCAGGGTGGCTACAGGGGTAGCTTCTGTGAAAAGCTGCAAGAAGCTTCCCCCACCTTCTGCAAAGCCAATGCAAGCCAGCCCCAGGACAGACCCACCACTGGCCAAGGCCGAGCCAACCAGGAATGACAGTAAAACCTCTGTGACAACATATTTAAGAAAATAAGGTATTACACAGATGCAACTGTGCTCAGAAAAGTAGAGTGAGAATTTGTGAGAGGAACAACAATGCAGACACCAAGGCCAACAAAGAGATGCTTCAGATGCTGGAGCTGAGATTCTCCTGCAGCCCATGGGGAAGACCAGGGTGAGGCAGCTGTGCCCCTGCAGCCTGTGGAAGTAAACCGGGGTGCAGAGATCCACCTGCAGGCCATGGAGGAGACCCACACTGGAGTAGGCGGATACTCGAAAGAGGGCTGTGAACCTGTGGGAAACCTATGCTGGAGCAGCTCCTGGCAGGGACCTGTGGAGAGAGGAGCCCATGCTGGAGCAGGTTTCCTGATAGGACTTGTGACCTTGTGTGGGACCCATACAGGAGCCAGCTGTTCTTGAAGGACTGTACCCCATGGAAAGGGACCCACACTGGAGCAGTTCATGAACTGTAGCCTGTGGGAAGGACTCAGGCTAGAGAAGTTCATGGAGAACTGTCTCCCATGGGAGTGGCCCATGCTGGAGCAGGGGAAGAACTCCCCTCTCTGAGCAGTGGCAGGAACAGTGTGATGAATTGACTGTAACCCCCATTCCCTGTCTCCCTGTGATGCTAGGGGAGGAGGCAGCGCCCAGGAAGGAGAGAGGGGTGAGGGGAAGGTGTTTTTTTTAAGGTTTGGTTTACATCTCATTATCTTGCTCTGCTTTTGATTGGTAATTAATTCTATTAATTTCCCTGAGTCAAATCTGTTTTGCCCATGACAGTAATCGGTGACTGACCTTTCTCTGTCCTTATCTCAACTCATGAGCCTTTTATTATATTTTCTCTCTGCTGTCCAGTTGCGGATAGGAGCTTTGGTGGGTACCTGGCCTCCAGCCGGGGTCAAACCACCACAGCTGCCTTGGTAATTATTTAATTTATATCGACTTTATTAATTTAATTAATGCTTAGGGCATTTGTGAATTGTTTTCATGCTTTATGGATGTTAAACCAGGTGTGGTGGTGTTAAGGTGCTGCGGTTGGCAGTGCCAGCCCTCATGCTGGCCAGAGGGAGCCAGATGTTATTGCTTGACATGGTAGCAGCCAAATTTCAGCAGTTTGAGGAGATTTTGTAAAGTAAGGAGTAGAGTATGCTTTCACCGTTCACCCTCCTTTGCTGTGTCCTCTGGTTTTGTACTTTCTGTCAGGTAGTATTCATATTGCCAGCCTCAAGCTCTCAGTCTCAGTTGGGAGCCATGTCCCAAGAAATCATGAAATCCATTTCAATGTGCTAAGGGATTCAGTTTTGAGGTTTTTAACAGCACCTCTTGCACTGAGCATGTAGTTGCTGAATTCTGAGTCTCTGAGTGCATATCTGCAATGAAGGGCATTCCCCTATAATGAAATTTGTGGTGAGGTAAACAAAACTTTTCCCCAAAAAACTTTGTATTTTTTTAAACATCAACTGAGGTTCGTAACCAGTTCTGTGCAGATAGGTCCTAAGCTGTTATCGAAGTATTCAGTAATGTGATATTTGTAGTATGTCTTTAAGAGATTATAACATTCTCTGTTCTGCAGATCAGTTATATGGCTCTACAAGACTACAAACACTTCAGTATATAAAGGGGGAAAACCTACAATACTTCTTTAGAATTTAATGTTTCACCAGAGCCCATTCATATGCCTTTTTTTTATTGAATGCCATCCTGGAATTTTAATGTGGGACTGGATACTGGTGATTGATTTTTAGATACAAAGACCAGGGCATACTGTAGAACAGACTTGAGCTTCCCTTGTGTGCTGCTTGTGCTTATGCTTCTTATGCTTATGGAACCTGAGTATCTTAAAAGCTGAAAACTAGCAACATAAATTTCCTAAATGCCTTTAGAAAAGCAAGAACTCAACCACTGCCAAGAGAAACATGAGTTTCTGAGGCTGGACAGGATTGCTTGGGTTTCCTTTGAAGAAAAAAAAAAAAAGAGAGCCAAATGCCTCAAATATGTAAGACAGAACTATACAGGAGTTAAGGGGAAGCTGCATAGGAAGCAAAGTAAAGCCCAAAATAAAGACCATGAATGGAAAACTAAAAATAACAAACAGGAAAGTGTGACACAGCTGCAAGGGCTCTGGTGCATTCTCCCCCAGCATTGTACCTTTCTTTTTTCAGGAACATACTAATATTGTGTTTGGATTTCAATGGCATTCCAATCCATTATTTGTTCTTCAAAAATAGATGTTTCTCATGTGAGGAAGAAAGATATTTTCAAGTAATATTCATAGGATTTCAGTTGTCCCAGTTCATCAAATAACACTTTTATTAGGCTCAGTGTTTGCAGAGCAGAAAGACTACATCAGTTATGTCATTTCATGAAAATTTAATCTGTGTCTCCTTAGAATGGTGAAGAGGTCATGCATAATCAACTGTTGCCCTTAATTTCAGTTGAATTTTTACTTAATAACCTTCGAAAGTAGGAAGGGAGCTAGCACAGGAATCTGAGGTGCAGCCACTTTGGAAGCACAGTGGATGGGAGGGAATCAGGGAGGATCAGGAGCATCACATCCTAATAAAGTTAAGGAAATCTCTATCTTTTTCTTCATCCAAACACAAGTTTGTTTATACAGAGCATTTTGCGGGCTCTGAGAATCCTGCAGGAAGGCAGTGCAGGGGATATGGGGGTGCCAGGACTGTGGCTGGATCCCAGCCAGCATCTGCAGTGAAGGCAGGCTCTCCAGGCATGGATGCGACACAGCCACCCAAACACAACTGAGGCACCCAGCACATGCACAGGGGTCACTGGCAGCTGCTGCAAAGGATGGGTGGGAATACTTCAGCATTCAGAGGTCTTGCTGTATTAACATCTATTAGATTGCTAAATTCACGCGTTCTGTAAAAATTAAGCCACGCATCTGAGTTGTGCGTGGTCTGTGGCCACCCAAGAGATAGATGGTGCCTATTTTGGAAGAACAAAAAAGCCGGAACATACCGGTTTTTCAGCCCCAGTTTCCCTGGACACTCACGAACGCCAATAGAAACCACATTAAGACAAAGTGGAGATTGTGGTGCCTGTCAAATTATCAGTCCAACTTGCAAAATTCCTATTTTCAACAGACACAACAAAACCAGGAAATATTTACCAATTTTACAGGTGTCAGGAAATATTTTCAAAGCACCACTGTGACCTGACAGTCCATTTAAATAGATACCAAGCATGTACAGAGGTGATAATACATTTATTTTAGTTTAAAATATATACTTTGGTATGTTTGCTTCAATATCTATGTCCAGCAGATCAGAGTGGCAAATTTATATTGTTAATTACACTCTAGTGATTAGGCAGTGATGCATCTCACAATATTAGTTTGAATGTTTTATATAACAAAATCAGACATTAAAGTATGTTGAAGATATTTTGCACAGCTGGTGTTGATAAGGCTGTTTTTCATTAAAACTCAATCTACGCTGGAAATATATTTATGACATATTATTTGAATTGTGGGTGAAATATATCTGAATATATTTCAGGCTTCTCTATTCTGTGTATTTCAGACACCACTCTAAAACATTTGATGGTATATTGTTTGAAATGTGATGGTGACTGCAACACCCTGTAATACAGACTAAAATAGAAACTACATTACGGAACACTTCTCATCAGTGTCGTTGCACATTAAATAAAAAATAAGAGTCTTTGCATATATCACCAGCTTACAGTTTAGTAGCTGAGAAAATAATTTCTACCTACTAGAAATGAGGCCTATTTGCCATGTATAGTCATATTGGAAATAAACTAAAAACTAATTTAGATAGTAGATGACAGGAGCACATTCTGTGATGAACCATCTCACAATTTTTACTTCGGGAGAGAAGAACATCAATATTTAACTTTAATCTTGTGTGGGAAGGAAAGGTCAGATGCAAAGAGGATGTCTAGAACACAGAGTTGGGTAAAGAAAGGAAAAAAGTCTAAAAAAAATCCACATCTGCTAAGTACGGAAAATGAGTTAAAGTGTACAGTGAAGAACCAGGAGAGATGTAGACAGAGAGGTAGAAAGATGAAAGGATGGAAAATAAAGAAGAGGTTGGTGAAAAGCCCTTATTTCCATGAACCTCATTTCATGTCCCTTGAGAGGCAATGTCCAAGGGCAAAGGAGTCCAGGAAGGCTGGACATTCTTCAGAAAGAAATCCAAACGGCACAGGAGCAGGACACCCCTGTGTGCCAAAAGACAAGCCAGAAGGGAAGAATACCAGCCTGGCTGAACCAAGAGCTAAGGCTGAAACTCAGGAAAAAAAACAGGCTTTATGACTTTTGGAAGAAGGGACAGACAACTCATGAGGACTGCAAGAATGTCACGAGTAAGTTTGCAGGTGGCACCATCTGCAAGAAGTGCAGGGCAAGACCGTTGATCTACAGAGGGATCTGGACAGGCCAGATTGATAGGTTGAGGCCAGTGATATAAGGTTGAACAAGGCCAAGTGCCAAGTCCTGCCCTTGGGTCACAACAACCCCAGGCAGCGCTACAGGCTGGGGGCAGAGTGGCTGGAAATTTGCCCAGTGGAAAAGGACCTGCGGGTGCTGGTTGACAGCAGCTGAACATGATCCAGCAGTGTAACCAGGTGGGCAAGAATGCCAGTGGCATCCTGGCTTGGATCAGCAATAGTGTGGCCAGTGTGACCAGGGCAGTGACTGCACCCCTGACTGGGCACTGGGCACCTCAAATCCCATGTGCAGTTTCAGGCCCCTCACTACAAGAAAGACATGGACATGCTGGAGTGTGTCCAGACAAGAGCAATAGAGCTGGTGAAGGGTCTAGAGCACAGGTCCTGTGAGGAACTGCTGAGGGAGCTGGAGTTGGTTAGCCTGGAGAAGAGGAGGCTCAGGGGTGACCTTATCACTCTCTACAACTACCTGAAAGGACATTGTGGCCTGGTGGTGTTCAGTCTCTTCTCCTGGGTAGCAAGTGATGGGATAAGAGCAAATGGCCTGAAGTTGTGCTAGGGGAGGCTTGGATTGTATATTAGGAAAAATTTGTTCATGGAAAGGGTTGTCAAGCATTGGACCAGGCTACCCAGGGAACTGGTGGAGTCACCATCCCTGGGGGTATTTAAGAGATATGTAGTTGTAGCATTTGGGGGACATGGTGGTGGACTTGGCAGTGCTGGGTTAACAGTTTGAACTCAAATGATTTTAAAGGTCTTTTCCAATCTAAACTATTCTATGATTCTATGGTTGCATTATTTCAAATACTGGTGTAGTCCTATTGTCACTAGTAGCAACAGGTAGACATTTCAAAGGATAAGAGAGAAAATTTGCTTATACTATAATTTCAGTCTGAAGTCTATTCTGTGTGGAGCAATCGATCACTGGAGCAGCTGAAGAAATGCAAAAACATTTTATAAGTTTGATGAAAAAGTGTAGAAATCATCCAAAATTGTCTGCAATGCATCCCTCTCCATCTTCTCCTTTCTCCTGACTTGTAGGTCTGGTTTCACAGGTTACTACTTTAGGGTAAATGAAACAGTGTAAAGGAGTTGTAGGCACTTCTCCAGGACTAAATGGTCCCTGGTATGGTGGTGACCAGGCCAGCAGGACAACTGTCAAACCCTTCTTGTTCTGGGGTTGACCAAGGAGTGGCTGTCCCTGGTAGGCAACTTGGATCCAGCCACCTCATTTTGGAGATGGAAGTGGTTGAAAGGTATGGACACAAGTCATTGTGGACATGGGCCACCACTCAGCTTCAGCAATGGTGAATAGTCCCCAGCAATTTTGCTGAAATAGATGCAGCCATTGTGAAAGTGTTTCTGTGGATTTGGGAGCAAAACTGTGCCTAATCTGCATGCACTGTGGCTGTGCCATCACCATCAGTCTTACTCTATCATCAATAGATCGACACAATAGACAGTGATGCTTTCAGTTGTTTTTTTTAATTGAACAATAATAATCTTACATTTTTTAAAACCAACCAGCTTATTAGATTTACATTCAAGAACTCATAATGCCATTTATGACACTTGCAAAATATTAATAATGTAAGCAATATTTACTATGTTCTTTAAATAATTGTCATCATCTGCTCAAGGACTGTGGATTTGATCCTGCTCTCACTGAAATCAAGAAAAAATTACTTTTGATATCAGTAGATGAGAATCAGTACACTTGCTTGTAAATAGCCCAAGATAAAATTGCTCCCTCTCAGACCCTAACATTCAACACAAGTTGAAATGTGGTATATGCTAGTTTGAAATTTATGCTCATATGTCTCCAATTATCATGGCAGGAGAGCCTGCACTGCTGTACTGATGTCTGGATGTCTATTGTTGTCATCATCCTCTTGTTGTAGAGCAGCACGATTAATCTCTGCTTTCCCTGGTGAAAGCATCCTGCTTCCACAGCTGTTGGCCTTGGATCAACTCTTCAAAAGTTTCTGTCGTTCCTAGTTTAAAAGTATGTTTTCAGATCCTGAACTAAATTTTGACTGCTGAACTATATGTTCCTTCTTTTACTGAAGTCATTGTCAAAGCTCACATCAATTTCAAAGGAATTATTCAGTTCAAGCCAGATTTCCAATGGGAGTGCTCTGCATTTCAAGGCAATTTCTAAACTCACACAATCCAGGTTCATTGACACAGCTACACCAATTTCTATTATCTGAGTATCTGGTTGTTTCCAGACATATTAGCAAATCCACCTCAGTGGTGATTTTTGACTTACACGTGTATTATCCGTCCTGTTTGGACTGAATGAGGGACTGCCAGTTCTGCAACACACTAACACATATAAATTATTCTCCTGGCTGAAACAGAACAGGTTGCTCATGCAATTGAGACACAAAGTACTGGATACCAAAATACTGTAGTCTTGGCTGAACTACTTCTTGCTGAGGGTCTGAATCTTCCCTACAATAGATCAAACAAACTCCTTGTGAATCAGATCTGGGCTGTAGCCGACAATCAAAGTGGAAAATATAAAAGTCCATTTGCTGGCCTCTTGCATTGGACCCAGTCTTCTCCAAAAAATGCAGATGTCATCTTAATGGCACCAATTAGTTGGTTTATAGAAACATATATATTTAAATAATGGTAAGCAGCTTCTTTTGTTTCAGATCCCCTTCTACAAATCAGTAGAATTTACCAATCTGCTGTTTCTCTGTACAAAATTTAGCTTTAGAAATCCACCTAAATACAATATATGTCTGCAGTGTTTTGTCTAAGTTATTCATAATGTATAAACTGAAGTGCTGGGTCTATTCTCACTGAAGAAAGGCATATTTATCTCCAAGGAATTGTCACCAAGCTTCCAAAACCTAGAAAATTACTAGCAACTACTGCTGGTTAATTTAATCACACTGTTGTTCTCCCATGTTATTATTATTGAGATTCAGGGGTGTTGCTTTCTGTCCTGGGATTTGTTTCTTTCATGTTGGCTCCACGTCAATAGTATCACTCACCCAAACTGTCCCCTGACTTCAGTGAGAGTTTTCCCAGCCTCGGGCTGTAGGAGTTGGCCTCTGGCATTATTTAAATGATCATGTTAGGTTTTCAGTTTTACTATACATTCAAGAATCCACAATACATTTCTGTTCAAATACTTATCAAAACAAATATCAAAAATCATATACACTGTACAGTCTATTTTAAAGTAAACATTTTTCTCATTAAAAACAGATCACAATTGACCTTCAGAGATTACATTTTCATATGCTATAAATCTACTTTGTTCTTAAAGTGTGTTGTTGCATATTCATTAATCTGTGAGAAATACCTTCACTTGAAAGTCTTACAAGTGTAAGCAAATATCAGCGAGGATTTAGCCATTTCATTATCGGAGGGTGAATAGCTTTCTCTTTAACAAATTCCTCTTTCACAGAATTTCCATCCCCTGATGCCATGTCATTGTCTGAAAAGATACAAAAATAAAGGTGGATTTCACATAAGATAAGAGCATTAAAATATTGTTCAGCAATGTCCCTCCTTTTTGGAATACTTCAGAAAAACCTTAACTGGCAAATTTGCAGAAATCTCCCTAAATACCTCCAATTACCTAGTTACAAAATTTCTGCCAAATTAAGACATAAGTCAGATGTGTTTTCTAATAGTTTAAGCATGAAGCTGATGATGTGACTTCAGTTTCCAGTTCTGACTGTAACACTTGCTCCAGTGTGACATGGGACTAAGCAGCATATCCTCAACAGCTACAGCAGCAAATTAAAGCACCTGGAGCTATTCTCTGACTATGGCCAGCTAGTATGGAATAGCCTGGTGCATGCCACTAAACTCTCTCACTCTCCAAAAATAGGATAAAATGATATCTGGTTTGTCAACTGGAAACAGTCTCTGGCTGAGCCTGATTCCTGAGCTGTGGCTGAGGTTGTTTGGCACAGCTAGCTGGGCTGGGACAAAGCATGCCATCAGTTGCCCTACTGTTTGACTGTGCAGGGGTCAAATTGCAATGCACAGGAACACACTCTGACACCTTTCATTTTACTAGGATATGTGTAGCCATAATGTTTTTATAAAACATATGGGTCAGAACTTGCCTGTTTAAAATACGGAAGCATTTGCAGTTGTTTTAATACAGTGAAGATCTCATAGATGCCTTAGCTACCTCTGAAGGCCATTATTAAGTGAAACTCTGTGTGACCACCCCATAGAGTACCACCCAGTGTCTTCTGTCTGCTTCCAGTGACCTCTGGAAGGACAGAAGGCAGTATGAAACCTTTGCAGGTGTAAAAACCAATCTTTGTTTCTATGTGGTAAATATCTCATCATGGCTGTGATCAGACAAGCTGTTAAATTTAGGGACAGCAGATGGTTTGGGACCAAAGGCAAGGGTGAAAGAGGGAAGGGGAGGAGGAACCAATGAAAATAAGGCTGCCTGGGAAGATTTTGAATATGGGCTAGATACAGAAAAATATGATTTTAAATGTGATATAAGCATAAGCTGACAAAGTTTGCTTCCATCTAACTTTCTCTAAACAGAGAAGGGGGGAAAGATAAATCATGTATTAAGGCAGCAAACTTTAGCTAGCTTAATATAACAGGAGTAAAAATAAGGCACACAAACTGCGGTTGGAAAAGAAATAAAATCCAAAGACCTTTGGATGAAGTCTTATAAATCTCCCAGTAGTTCTAGGATTAAGTCTCTGATTTTTTAATTTTTTTTTCTAACTTCTCTTCACATTTGTATTTATTTTGGTTTATGTTTACATTTAAAGTAAACGTTATTCAGTCAAACATACCTCAGTATCATCAGGTGGAAAATAAGGGGAAAATTTTTAATGCCAGATCTAAACACTTCAGTGATCTTTCCTCCCCGCCTCAAAATCACTTTAGTTTCTCACATTCCTTTTTCTTTTCTTTTTTTTTTTTTTAAATTCTGGAAAGATCTGCTAGAAGCTTCAAACATAATTGTAAAGGTAAGAACTTATTCCAGAGATACTGTGACAAATGACTACAATAGAACTTTTCATAAAACCATTCACTGACAACTGAAAACATATAAAGTTCTGTCTTCATGGGGGAAAAAAAAAATGTTGGTTTTACCATGTTAGCTAGCAGTTAGCTAGCAGTGAAATCCTATTCTACACAAAGCAGCTACATGTTATCTATCACATCTGAACTGACTAATGCAAAGCCTAGCCTCCAATTGCACAGATGATGATGTAGTGTCGGTACATGAAAGAGCTACAAAGTATTTTGCCCATGTTTAAGATTCCAAAATGTTTTTATGATGTGTCACAGACGATCTAAGTCCTTGCCACATGTTAAGTGAGCTGACAATAAGAAAAATTAACGTACCTTGTGCTATGAGTGTTTTGCACAGCTCCACCAAAGTACACATCACTCACACACAGCGTACACAGCATGGTAGTAGATCATGGACAAGGTGTTTTCTGCTAAAATCAACTGCCCCACAAAGTCTTACCTGTGTGTGAAATCATTTTTCGTCGATTGGGAGGCTTTGAAGCAGACAGTTGAAAAAATGGGAACTTCAAACACTTCCCTGTTACTCTGTCACAGATGCCAGAGGGACAGTTGCATGTTTTCCTGCATTCCATTCCATAGCTACCGTAGGGACATTCTGGAAAAAAAATTATAGCAAAGTGGTTCTCAGTGATCCAAGTCAGCATCTGTGTTGATAGCTGGCCTGCTTATGTCCTTGAAAGTGGAAAACCTTTGAGTGGAGGTCAGCTAAACCCTAGCTACAAGATTTTAGCATGCTGACTGCTTTTTACAAGTATTTTCCAGTATTAACTAACCTTGACACACATCATATAAATAATTTTGTTTCCTCTAACTTATTTAAAAAACATCCTATCAGTAATCCTTCTCTGAAACACTCTTAGTATTAAAATTCAAGTTAAAAGCAATATACAATATATAAGTATGTAATCATAGAGGATGCAGTCAAAATTGGACTAGCATTGGATTTAGAAATAAGAATTAGAAATGAAGATGACTCCAGAAAGTCCCTGAATTCACTCTTGGGCATGGTATTGTCTGACTTACATAACTGTCATGACTTAGAGCTGCAAACTGTTGCTGGTACTGGACTACTGGACTTCTCTCTGGGTGGAGGATGCAACCTGACCCTGAGGAGCTATCCAGCAAATGCACTCTCTACCTGTAGATGCTACTGGCTCCTAGGGAAGAGCCTTCTTCTATCCAACAGCTTCTCAGACAGCAAAGGTCTGTTTTACCATGGCAGACAGACAGGGGCTCACTTATGTCTCCAGCCATACCCTGAATATCCTCGAAGGGATCACCAGTACTGGGAACGACTCCTTGGTTGCAGGACAACTCCTGCAATGCTCAAAGCCCCAGTTCAAACCTCCCATCCTTGAGCAAGCTTGTGGAGAAGCACCAAAGAACAGCTGCTAAGATGGGAATGAATGTTTTCCAAAGAAAATTAAGTCAGGTGCAGGGGATTTGCCCTGTCCCATAGCTGACACGTATCACTTGTTGGATTGCATAACTTCCCAGAGTTTAAACTAGGGATCACAGCTCTTGTCTTCCTCTGCCTTGCTGTTGAAGAGGGTACCATCCCAGGACCATTGCCAAAAAGATGGAGCCAAGAAAAATCCATGTCCAACATGTCCTTTCCAAACCCCCAAACATGAGATCATTCCCAAGAGAAGTTTGAGCTATCCCAGGAGAAAGGTCTTTGTGTTCAGACTATCCTTGCCAACACAGGGTACACGGTCACCTTAAATGGCAATGTCTAGAGAGTTTTGGATTCACCTCCTAAGCACAGATGAATGACCAATAAAGGGCTGCACCAAGGAACCATCTAGCCCAGGCTTCCATAGAAACCTTAAGAAAGGTGACCATAATATGCACAAATGATACCTCTCCCTCATTTTGTCTCACACTTTCAGCTCTGAGGCCTCCTGATCCAAACATAGTTTCCGTACATGTATCACCTCACAATAGGGTTGTCCTTCTCAGTTTGTCCAGTCCTCTTAAGTCAGTGCAAATATTTAGTTTTCCTATGCAGCCTGGGCAATCTGAAAAACAGTCTAATGCACTAAAGTGAAGCCAAAATTTTACGATTCTCTGCAAATACAACAGGTATGTTTTATAAATGAAAAGCCCTAGAAAATCAACCAGTTCCTTTAAACTGACTACACAGTGAGTCCCTCCACCCTGGAAAACCATACTGAGCTTCAACATACACCCCTTCCCAAGAAGGACACTCTTTGACCTGCTGCTTGATCACATAAAACTAAACCATAATCCTGCTGAAGTGAAACAAGTTTTGTGTGCACATCCTCCCTGGTAGACAAGTGAAGAGCTCACACTACATGGTGCATCAATCTGCCTGCTGCAGATACTCAGCCTTCAGAACTTCAAAGTAAAATATTTGCAGGAAGCTAGAGAGAATTTAGCTATCCTGAGTCTATCATTTACTACAAACATAGAAATTATTAAAATGAGTGAATGACCTGGTATCATAGCTGTAAATGCATATATAAAATAATAATACTTGGACCCATACTTTGCCTAATCAAATTCTCATATGTACAGAGAAAGGTTGTGCTACCTCAGAGCTTAGGTGAAAAAAGAAAAATAATTAGAAATTATATCTATAATATTTAGTGCAAATAAATAGATGAGGAATATAAGCTTTAAAGACAAATTTACAATTCTAAGTCAAGATATGGTTTTATTGAAATTTATAAGAGTTTTTCCACTGACTGAATGGGAGAAAACCCCAAACATTTTACTTTACATTTTCTCCAGAGTATCCAAGATTCAGCTATGGGGATTCAGATCTCATGTCCCTCAATATTTTTTCCTATTCAAAGTGTACTATTGCAAAGAAATTCCTATGAGGAAACTGATAAGTATATACTAAATCCAAGGAACTGTTAAAGGAATTATAGGCGGGATCTTGCACTGTGGTAATTTTTAATAAAGTGAAGATCAACCAACTATCTCAGTAACATACTTTTCTCATGAATGCACAAAAAATATGATCTTGATGCCCAAGTTCTAGTCTTTAGAACTAAAATTAGTATTTGGGTTTGGCACTCACCCATGCACATGAATTTGTTTTTAAATACTGTAAGTAAGTGTGTTCTATATGTAAGTCAGCCTGAATGATTTCTGCAGCATCTGGTCCTAAGGCATTACTTTAACTGAGTTTATTAATACTCCTGATATTTAACTGCCAAGACATCTCCCATTTTAAGGAAGTTATTCTAAGGCTTATCTGTATTTACTTACTGAAGTGGCACACAAACACAGGAAAACCCACTGCATTCATGCTTTGCAAACTCTTTTTTAAAAATAGTTTATTTTTTAAAATTGTCATCATACTTATTAGCATAATACCTCCTCTCCTTTTAAAGATTCTGGATGTTGCATGGAGCGACAATAGGTCTTAATCGAAAAACGCCATTTTAGCCTCTGACTAAAGAATTTAGCATGCAGCATACCTGGAATAAGCTGAAAGCAGTGGCTGGCTGCGCATCTCACAGTCAGTCTCTGTTCTGTTATTCCCATCTTTCAGGGAGGAGGGTCACTGTTTGCCTTCCCTGGCCCTAGGGTAGTTGAGCCTCTCAACAGCAGGACTAAATTAAACATGGCAATGTCCCCGAGGCACTCAGGCAGTGCTGTTATCTCCGTCTCCCAAACCTCAGAGTGAGCACCTGGTCCTGGGCATGCAGCTGGCAGTGCCAGAGGGAACATCACCCACAGAGAATGCAGCAGGGGCAGGAACCCTGTGACAAGGTTGGACTTGCAGGATTAAAGTCTTTTAAAGAAAGCCACCCACCAAATCAGTGGAAACATCAGGACTAGTGCCTGGGTCTCCCAAGTCCCAGTCAAAAATCTCATCTCTGAGCACACCCTGTCTGTGTTTCCTCACACATGTCCCCAAGTCTAAACAATATTCCCACATTAATAACCCTGCCCCTCTACCTGTAACACTTTCTAATACGAGCAGGTATTTTTTACTTTCCAGAAAAATCCCACTTTAGACCTTTCAAGCAGGAGGCAAGCTCACATGTAGGTTTCTGTCAAATCGCCACAGTGGGTGCATGCAAAGTGAATATTGTTACCTTTGCAGATACCAAATTCATCACCAAAGTCATCCTCCTCAGTGTAAAACTGGCACTTCAGCCCAGGGCCACACTTGACACCATCCATACCCGAGACTGTACGATAGCAAGTCTCCCCCAGAGCAGCTGCACAGACTCTGCAGCAGCCACAGTCATCCAGCACCGTTCGCTTACAGCGGAAGGTACTTTTGCATGCGTTACTGTCACAGGGCTCAGGACAATCTACTGCATATTTCGCACTCCAAGCAGTTCCAGCATGCACGGGCATCAGGAGGAGTGTGAGAAACAGGAAGCCCTTCATGTCTTGCAGGGGTAAATACTCCGTCCCAAAGAGCAGGTTTTAGTGCTCAGCCTGCTGGTGCCTCTTGCTGAGGGAAGCAGCAGTACAGAATCCAAAGTGGTAGCTGCACACATCAGCCTACAAGTTTATGAGCTTTATAAAGTGTGTTGCCCACATGTTGCACCGTCGTCAGCTTCCTCAATCCGGCAGCGCTGCTCCTGCCAGCCTCCCTTGTTTCAGTTTATGAAATCCAGGATGAAGGTTGGATTAGCACTCTGCTGCCATCCAGGAATTGAAAAGCCTGAGCTGATGTAATCTGTTATGTTTAGTTGGTTGTTTTGCATGAGGACTAAAAACTCTCTCACATCCGTTTCAAATGCTCAAGGACGTCTGCCAAAAAAAAAAAAAAAAAAAAAGGAGGAAAAAAAAAGGAGGAAGATTTTAAAAAAAAAGCACACACAGAAGGGGGGGGGGAATCAACCCTGAGTAGGTCACATACCTTATTGCAGGACAAGGATTGCTCTGACGCTGGGCACATTGCTGACAGGAGATCTCTGCCTTGCTATCATAGCTCATACGGCCAGAAGAAAATCACATTGAATCACCTCACTGCTGAAAGAATAACCTTTAATAGAATAAATCTTTGCCATACCCTCTTAGGTGACGTGGATAGTTACTTTAAGGAATTAAGTGAGATCATGTCATTTAACAGCCAAGCTCAGATGTTTCAGTAGTTTTTTCTGCCTCCATCAAAGTAGCACTTTTTAATCAGTATTTAGGTGGAGATTAATTAAACATTTCACTCAAAGATCACTGCTAGAATGAAAAACTGGTCAGAGAGAAATCAGTATTTTGTGGGACCTTCCACAGGAAGTTCAGGAGAATGATCAGTGAGCTGCACCAACCTCACAGCCACAGGGGAAATCCCCATCCATCGTAGGCACCATCCACACAGCCTTAACATTGATCCAGGAGGGTGATTCTCCCCCGCTTTATACCACTTCTATTTTGACACACTCTGTGAGATGTCCTGATGTTGCTCTTCAATGAAATCAATGTAAATAAACAGAAAACAAGTCTCAATTTCCCCTGTCTCCCCTCTTAGTCTTTATTCATCCTGACAGAGCCTTGACAAGGAACAGCAAACAACTGAAGAGTCCAGTGAAACTGATGAGCCACTGAAGATATGACAATTTCTGCACTAAGGAAAAATCTACAGGAAAGGAAAAAAGGAATAAAGCTAGCCATAAATAAACCTCTGAATACCAAAAGTTGTTGCCAGGGAAGTTAGTGGGAACCGAAGCAAACTGAACTGTGTGTGACCAGCTTGCCCTTTGGGAATCCTGTGTCTCAACCGGGCTAAAGACACTGCCAGTAGGCTGCCAAATAAAATGAATGATTCTGCTGGAAATACAGGAGAGCAGGAAAACCTTCACGAATGCAAATTTTAATTGATAAAAAGGAAACAAAATGCTTAACTCTTCTCTCTTGTGAAGAAGGTGAGGAAAACCAACATATTGTTGGTTTTTTATACTCTTGTACACTTCTGGTATGTGGGGAGAGAAGGGGAGGGGAGGAGAGGGAGGGATTTAGCACTTGTCAAAAGGAGATGACACTTGGTGAAACATTTGCAGCCATCGATCCTATACAGTATATAATCACATGAAATGCAGTTCTTTTAATCACATTTGCCTCTTGGCATATGTTTATGTTCACAAGATTGTGCACATATATTCACATGTATTCTCACACTTCACAAGTATTCTTGGAGCAATTAATGAACCTGAAGTGTAAAAACTAAAGCATTAGGTTGAGGTTTTGTATAAACCAAGAAAGTGCTATTGGTAGCCATGAGATGACATCAATTAGCAGTAGTAGGACAGCTTCATCTTCAAAATACAAAGCAACTATCCTCTGGGAAGTGAAAGGAACACTTCAGATATGGAAATGAACATTGCAGCTAAAGCCAGAGGAGGAACAAAAGTATAAGGTTAAAATGAGCAGATGAATTAGAAATTTATCTCAACATCTCCTCCACAGTTCACAGATCAGCCAAAAAATGTAAATTGCTGACCGTGTCTGCTGGCATAGCATCAACTAAAATTGACATTGGTTTATACTAATAGGTCAGACTGTAACCTGTGGGACTGAGGAGCCAGCATAAATCCCTCTGGGCAGTTCCTCAGTGGAGGAGAGATGCCTTAGCATCCTCAGTCAGAGGTACAGGAAATACAACTGAGGCCAGTCACCATTTCAACACCCCAGATAAATCTGCTAACAAGGGTGAAATAGCCCAAGGAAGCAGGTTGCAGACAGTGTATGAAACTTCAAGGAGCAGGAAGACTCAGTCTTAAATTAATTCACCTGCACTTCGATTCATACCTGCTTGCTCACTAAGAGGAGACAACAGAGGAGTGTGCAGACCCATCCACAAATGCATTTAGGTATTTATGCCTGGTAGTAACCACTAGCTGGTAAAATCCTGTTCTGTAAATATGTAGATTAAACGCTCCTTGTATAAAACACCAAACAAGATCCGAAAGGGCTATATTTCACGTTTGGATTTTTCACAGGAAAAATGTCCTAGTGAGATGATAAATAGAAAAATTACAGACAGATGTGGTGAGGAAAAGCAATTGTAAAAGAATCAGCACACTCCCCTAGCAACTAGCCAATATTATTTGGAATAAGATGGAAACTGTATTCTGTGCTTGGAGCTAGAAGCCAAAGTAAATTATTACAATAGATTAAAAAATACATGTAATGGAAGAAAACAATATGAACAGATAGATGTCTGGCTTATGTATGAGTATCATGGAGGAAATAATGATACTATGATCTTCCACACTGTCCACTGATTAGGTAGGGAAATAAATCCAATGTCACTCTCTCTGGTTTTAATGTTTCTCTGTTGTTTCACCTGTTGAATCCATTAAGCTTTTCTTTCTAATGAAAGGCTTGATCTTGTAAAGCCCTGAACTAAACTCTCCCTTGAAAACTGATGCAATGGGATTTAATGAAGCTTCCCTAACTATTAACAGCACAAAATTTGCCACCATTATTTAACTTGTGGTATAAATACACATTAAATGTGGAATATCTTCTGGATCAGATCAGAGTTAATTATTTTTTCTAATTTTACAGTATTAATTGTCTTGGTGCCAGATTGCATCATAATTACATCATCATGTATAATGTTTGGCATTCCTTCTAGAAGCAAAAAAGTTTCAACCCTTGGGTTCAATGCTTTACAGGGAACCAAGCAATCCAGTGTCAGTGAGCTGTGTTTCCAGCTGAAGCACTATTTTTCTAGTTCTTTTGTAAATAATTTATTTCTCAAACAAAAGCAGCCTTTGAGATGGTCTTGACATTCTATTTAAGAATAGTCTGACCCCACTTGTTAAAAATCCCCATGGAATGACATACTTCATGATACATGATTGGTCTGTGCTGAAATATGGGAGTAATCTATTCATTAGATCAATAGGCTTTATTGGTTTTACTCTTTAGACAGCGAAATACTCACTTTAACTCTTCTGAACTCAAACATTCTGGCCACTGTCACTATCCAGTCTTTGGAATACATAAAGTTGGGATAAGCAGGAAGAACTAATATCTCTTTAAACATAGGAAAAGGTTTAAAGCATGACCCTTGTTGCTCATTTCCAAAAGGCAGTCCCTAAACTAAAAATATGTAACCCCACATTCCTGAAAGATCCAACCTTTTCCCAGGCTTCCTTTACAAAAAAACATAAGCACAATGCTATATGAGAGACAAAAATTCAAAGGGAAACACCAAAAGGAAGCTGAGCTGCAAAGTCCAAAATGAAAAGCCAGAAATAGGAAGTAAGATATAAGAATCAGGAAAGTGAGATAGCGGCAAGGACTCCCCTTTGTATGATTTCTTTTCTTGTATCTTTTCAATGAATTGCTAATTACTCTTTGTTTCAGCTGTAACACAGCAACTCAGCTTCACTCTGGTAAAAATAGATGCTTTGGGACATTTCCTACTTGTTGAAGGCAAGAGGTGTTTACATGCTTTCTCCAGGCAGACCAGATGCTATGCAGAGAACTGGGTGAGCTGGTTACATCTGCACAAACTGCAGGAACTATTTTAGAAATTACTGGATATGGTGGGGTTATCTGCAGAGAGCCTCAGGAATGAAAACCACAGCTTGTTTGGAGCATATTAAAAATATGCATGCCCATAGGTGACATGCAAATATGGGGCATGTCCAGCCTGGGTGCTGCTAGCCAAACTTACTGCACATAATTTCTGCTCTGAGTTTCTTCCTCCAAACCTACAACCATGCAAATGGAGCTGGGTCCTGTCAGATCTGTGCTGCTTACTGAGTCCAGGTGTCACAGTCCTTTTCCTCAGTGGGTTCCAGTCATGGCCTGGCTCTGACTGCAGGATCTCTGCCCTGTGTCATCCTTGCATAGAATGGCTGTTTCCAGTGATTTTACAACCACCATAATAATCTGCATAGCAGAAGTCACTGGCTTTCCTTAAATTGTTTATCAACTCTATTGTTAATCAATAGAGTCAAATAGTTCTGCTGTGTTTGGAGAAGGTGTTCAAAAGGCAAAAATTATCACAGAGCAGTGGAAAAGTTATACTACATGGCAGAGGGGTCAATTTTCTCCATGGCAAGCAAGTCTGGATTTGTCACACACAGTAAATAGGTAGATGATATAAGCAGGGAAAAATTATGAAAAAATGGGTTGCGATTCTATTATGCTGAAATCTTTTTCTTTAATACTTTCAAGTCATCTAAATTTACAGAGGAATAAAGGAGTTTCAGTGCCCAAGAACTTCAATGTCTGTACCAGAGAGTTTCTTAACAGTATGAGACAGTCACATACCTTTTCTATACTTCAGAAAATTTTCTTCTCTGAATACAATGCTTAATTTGACTGATCATTCACAGCCCAAAACTCTGCCTTCACACCCCCTACCTTATCAATATTTTGTCAGGAGTTGTTTCTTTTGTGACACCTCTTGATCCTAGAAATCTAAATCACCCCGATTAAGCCATATGTACACCTAGGAGGAAAAAAAGCCTTTCCACACAGAAAAACATCTTTTCAAGACATTCAGTTTCCTCATCAATAAAAGAAAATAAGATGTGAATGATGGTTCTTTGCATGTTCTGCTTAAGTGGTCAGGTGCCCCTATGGTATGCAGCTTTAACGTAAGTCAATGTAAATGATATTTTGTCTCTCACTATTTGACTTAATAAGCTGATATAGGAATACACACTCATTTCTCTATTGCCATGAAGCCTGTGCTCTCAGCAGTTCTCTGCGCAACTAGAATAAAACATACTGGACTTGAACAAGTGTTTTTATCAGTTTTATCAGGACATAAACAATAACACAACAGTTAACAACATGACAAATACAGAGTGAATTTTATCCTTTCCCTACTCAGTCCAAATGGTAATTGTACTCTGACTCTACCAGTCCTTGATAACTAAGCCAAATTCCCACTTAAGAAATGTTTGTTCTTGGTACCTGTGCAGAATATCAAAGTGCACTATTTTGTTTTCAATTCCTAGGTATAGATTTTAGAATCAGATATTTTAGGATTGATGCAGAGTATCTTTTACTTGCAACTGAAGTTGATTTTGATCTCTGCTCTTTAAGATAAAAAAGTTTACAACACTGTAAACGCTAATGGGAATAGAACCATAACTTAAGTATTCATGTAATTTCTACTTTTCTGTACTAAAATAAGTCTTTTAAAACTTTTTTGCAATTAAGTAATGCTATTGTCTTACAATATTTCTGCAAAAGTTTTAACTATGCTTTATATGTAGTTTAGACTTGACTAAGTAGTTATTTTCTGTAATGGATGACAAAGCTATCAAAAGCTTGTTATCTTATGTACTCCATGAGTTGCTAATAAGAAAATCTGTAGTCATATGTGTGAAATGTTGAGTTGTTTGAGTCAGGGTTAGGTGTCCTCATGAGTTAATGCTTCCATGTATTCCTTGCAATATAGCCAGGATAAAAACCTTTTCATTGGCAGAGAAAAACTGATTTGAACTACTTAACTTAGATAAGCAAAATTATCAAATTTATATTGATCATCATTTTTCTTTAGGAAGAAATCTCTCCCTTACATAAGTACTCATCTTTGAAACATAAAGACTTTCCAGAATAACTAGGTAATACCAGAAAGACTGTCAGAGAACTTCAGCATTTTCTAGGTAATAAAACTTCAGGGAAGAGCCAGACAAAGACAGAAAGGAGTAAGGACAGCTATGGGAACTATTAAAGACTTTTCCACAGTATTACATACATTTTGTTTCCTTAGGATGAGTGGTTATTTTATTCTGATCTCTGTCTTCCACACAATCTCACCAGCTCAACCTTAGCCGTTGTTATTACTGTGCTGTCTCTCTGATTTTTCTGCAGCTTTACTCTTTGGAAGTCTACTTATGCCACACACAAAAAGCACCCTAAAAATAAGAGTGCACCAGACTGTATCTCTTCATTCCATCTTTATTGCTTTTTCTTGTTCCCAGTCCTCACTCTCCATCCATCTCCATCCAGCCTGAAGCCCCTGAGGCTGGGCTAACAGGTGCAAAGTCTCCCTCAAGGACGCTTTTGACAGCTGGTCTTTAGATGTTTCTGTGCTATACACAATTGGTATTTACTTCAGTGAAGAGGTTTGGACACAAATTGAATTAACATCTTGGCTTCCATAAAAAGAGACACCAGTCAAGGTCTCCCAGGACAATGCACTTAGAGGGACCTT
Source organism: Manacus vitellinus (assembly GCF_001715985.3). Taxonomy (NCBI): domain Eukaryota; kingdom Metazoa; phylum Chordata; class Aves; order Passeriformes; family Pipridae; genus Manacus; species Manacus vitellinus. The sequence goes on along the minus strand of NW_021940508.1, from coordinate 701,316 downwards.
GCATAGGGCCATTTGCTTCCCTAGGGCATCAAGAGGATTTTCATGGTTATGCTTTCTACATCTTTTGTCCTTTGCCTCATCAATCATATGGCTGTATTTTCAAATATTAGAATACTTCTTTTTTTTAACTCATAGGATACTCATATCATGAGTGATTGCTGACCCCAATGACATAAGTGCTCTCTCACTCCTTTAAGCAGGGCCAGGATTTCACACAATACTTCCAATGTTTTATGATCTTCCTTGCTGGGTGTTTTTAATGCAAAGTATGGAAAGGAATGTTTCTAAACAAGCTCTAATTAGAAAGCAATGAGGGATAACAGCTGCATATTGCCTATGAGAAATCTGGTTTCATTAAGCAGCAAAACTGTCAGAAAGCTATAAACCTACAAAAAGCCTAATCACTTCCAAATTTATTTTAGCTCGCATGTCATTATTTCCAACTTTATTGCTAAAAAAGGTGTTATAACTAAGCAGTGTTATGAATGCAGAGCACTCAGAAATGTGATAATTTGCATGCATTTATATCCACTCAGCGTATCTGAGAGAATAAAATATAACACATGAATAGTATTGATTTCTTTTTTTTTATTCATAGATCAACCTTAACTACTTGATCAAAACTTGATGTTAATTTTCGGTCACTTAGTCAAATGCCCAAAAGGTTTATTCTTAAGGAAAACTAACTGGGAAAACAATCCTTAGTAAATATTCAAAGCTGCAGATATTGTCCCAAACTATAAATCTGACAGATATGTGATTTCTCTATACTGGCATGTTATTTTTCTCTTTCACTCTATCTTATGAATTGTCATAGACTGAACAGGGGTTATTTTAGCTGTTTCCTGTCCATGATAGAATAAACTATTTAAGTAAGCAAAATTTCTGAAATAGTTCACAATCAGATGCACTTATTTAGATGATTTATTTAAAATCAGATAGTTACTAGTTAATACTAATTTTGCCCATGCTGTGTTATGGATCCTCTTCCCCATGCCAGGGGTTAGCCTCATATTATGGAGTGCGAACACTGGCTTGGTAATAGGTAACTGTCTCATCCTGCCTGTAAAGATGATGCAAAGAGAACAAAGAGGCAGGTCAGACGCAGATGGTTGTTGACAGCAGGAAACAGCCCCCAAAGCTGTGGTATACAAGATGTTCCCTTACATTGATCCCATGAGGACATTTGGGCCAGAATTAGGCAACAGTATCTTCAGTGCTGGCTATAGTGGCTTTTTCTGTTTTATAAAATAAAAAATGTTTGGATTTTTTTATTGTATAAAAATTGATAGTAAAAAAATAAGTCTGTTTTCTACAATCAGCATAGAGGTAAGGATTTTTTTGTTTGCCTACTGCCTAAGATAAATGCTTGAAACAGGATTTGCAAACCACTGGTTGTGCCCATGGAAACCATTCCAGAGTCATCAGCATCATTTGACTGGGCAGACGAATACTTCCCAGGATGGCTAAGCTGGAACCAAGCATCACAAGAAGAGAAAACCCAACTGAACACTGCTGGTGGAATAACAAACCCTCCTGGAAACCAGTGTCCCAAATATGAATATCAAAACTGCTAATGAGTACCGTGTCTCTGGCTTCAGTAACTACGTACAGGACAAACAACAGGAGGGAAAGAGGAAGAGAAACAATTTAAATATCCCATTAGAACTGAACCCAGGTTTTGCATTATCTTACCACCTGCAGTGCTCTTACCTCATGCAGACACTATCAATATTTCTGGATAATGAGGCTGAGACCACTCAGTAAGATCAACACCATTGTCCATAAGACAGAAGGAGCTGTCAGAAAACAACATAGTTTTTAATCATTCAGGGCTCTGATGTGGAGTCCGTGTCAAATCTCACTGTAGCACTGCCGGGCTCATTGCTGCTGCAACACAGTCTCATTTCACAGGGCAAGTTAACTCAAACTACCCATTTCTACTCCTGGAGGAGCACAAACATCATTCCACTCCAGCTGTGAATCTGATAATTTCTGAAGTTGGGGTACATAGAATCACGAGCACCACAGCCCCCTGTATCATGCTTTTCAGTACACTTATACTCTCTTCTACTTTTATTATAGAGGCATGCCCAAGGAACGTTGCAGTTAGAACTCTTAGAAATATTGCAGAAAGAAAATGAACTACACATTAGTATCAGCAGGCTTATCTTCTGTCTGTTGGTGTGAGATTTTCAGTGTTGCAAATATAGTTGCTGCCCCCACATCATTCTTTTCATTATGATGCAGATTGTACACAGTAGGAATTTGCTGGCAAGGTCCGACTGAAACACCTAGAAAGATGGGGCCTGTCACAATCACCAGTGAAAGGAAGCAGTGCAAGTTTCTCTGCAGTGCTCCGTCAGCACACCCAAAGCATCAGTTCTGAGAATAATGATGTGCTCAGTGCAAATATTTGTTACTTGAACACTGCTAAGACCAGTGCTAGGACAGGACTGTGTCTTTTGGCACAGGATGTGCACGCCCCAGATTTTAATCAGGGAAAGCCACATCGCTGTCAACATGTTCCTTTGCCACTTGAATATGTCAGAAGTTTTGCAAAAACTCTAGTCCAGAGTACACCCTTCTTTTCATGCATCTGCTTTTATCTGATATCAATGGGGCTGAGAGAATGTGTGTTATGATTTTTGTTGTAACAGCCTGAGATAGACTGGCCACAACATCCCAATAGATAACATTTCTCTACACTGTTTCAAGACAACCTAAACCAACAACCATGTGCCATTTATTCATTTAAATGGAAATCATAGAATCATCAAATGGTTTGGGTTGGAAGAGACCTTAAAGATCATCTAGTTCCAACCTCCCTGAAAAGGGCAGGGACACCTTCCACTAGACCAGGTTGTTCAAATGCCCATCTAACCTGGCCTGGAACACTTCCAGGGATGGGGCATCCACAACCCTGGGCAATGTGTTCCAGTGCCTCATCATGCTCATAGTACAGAATTTCTTCCCAGCAACAAATCTAAACCTACCCTCCTTCAATTTGAAGCCATTTCCCCTTGTCCTGTCACTACCTACTCTTGTAAATAGTCCCTCTCTGTCTTTCTTGTGGTTTCCTTTCAGTTACTGGAAGGCAGCAATTAGGCTTTCCCAGAGCCTTCTCTTCTTGAGGTTGAGTAATTCAGAGGCTCTGAGCCTTTCTTCCTAGGAGAGGGGCTCCTAATCATCTTCATGGCTCTTTTCTGGACTCCTTAATTGTTAATTAAATACAAATGACTATTAATTTTTTATTACAGGAGTGATTAAGAGCGATTAAAGTAACATTCAGTTTTTCATTTACTGATGTTACTACTGTTCTAATTATTCTTACCTCAATTTTCTATGTGGTTGCAGAGAGGATTGATATTTTATTGAAATAAAGTTGTTGTGAGAGTGTTTTAATAGGGTAAAGCTTCTTGCTTTTTACAAAAAAATATGTACATAAGAATGAACTCTGTGAAACTCCATTGTTTATACATTGAATCTAATCTATGCCCTTGGAAGTAGCCAAGGTATGTAAGATCCTGTTCTATTTTCTGTTTTTCTTTACTTTGAAGCAACCTGTGTCACCTTGAATTGAATTACAGTTAAATTTAACCTTCTTGCAATCTGCTAGATATTAATTACGAAATATTATTAGTCAATCCAAAAAGAGTTTCATCAGATCTTTTGCTGTTATAAATATACTGGGATAGAGGTGTCTGAACAGATCATTTATGAGATTAGGATAAATTTTGGAAATCAGTAAATCATAATTAAAAGATGTAGCAGACGTATTAAAATGACTTGCTGTAATTTGTCTGGCTATGGAGAATTGACCTGTTCAGAGTTGGAAAGAGACTTCTGAGTTTATTTGTTTTTAGGCAAGTATCCAAGAAAATTATCTTGAAAATCTATGGCTTGCTTTGTTTTAATTCTGTTTTCTAAATGTTTCTTCCCGATGCCAGATTGAGTTGCCCAAAAAGAAGGTTGCTTTTACAGTTTGCTAGATAGAGGGTGGCTCTGTGATCAGAAGATAGAACAAAGACTTTGACTAGGAGTTGTGGAGGCAATCCTTGCTCCAAACATATCACCACACTTTCAGGAAATAACAGTTGTTGACAATAGATAATGACACCCTTTGTACTGAGAAATAGAAATTTGTTTAAAAAAATAATTTAAAAAAAATTGAACATGCAGTGCATTAGATGTACAGCCAAAACAAGTACAGAATATCAGCCACTACTGCCCAACACAAGAGCAGAACAAACCTAAGGCCTAGAGTTAACTGGCATCTGCACCCCAGTGTGATGTGTGAGTATGAGTTGTCAGTACCCTCTAGCGGATAGAGAGCCAATGTGTCAGCACCAGCACCATACACTGCATGTCAGTGCCATATGTCATGTCTTTGCATGGCCTGGTCAGCCTTAGGGGCTATTCTCTGTGCCCAAATATGACTATGTGACAGGCGATGAGCAAGTCAGACCTCTCAGAAAATAATCCTTCAGAAATATTGCTCACCTGGAAGACCTCAGTAAAAACAGTATAGATGTAAAAGTCTGACAGAGAAGTCAGCTCTGCCAAGACAAAGCTGTGCTTTGCTATGCTCAGGACAACTGACCTGTTCAGTAAACTCCACCGCAGGCTGCTGAATACGAGCTCTTCTCAGTCCAGTCAGGAATATGTTTCCAGCTTAATTTTGTCAGGCTTTGTGGGTGTCTGTCATTGCAAAACTGTAACGTATGTGGAGCTACTGTCTGTGACTTTCCTGTTTCAAGGTCTTTTCTAAGAACCATCCCAGCAGTGGTTTCAGCAGTGAATGACACCGGTGGTCACCTCCTTTAGCCAACACTCACCCTTTCCTGGACCCTTCTTCTGCCTATCCCTATCCCTGGCTGCAGAATTAATCATCCTTACACGGTGTTTTCACAAGTGCTAATAAAATGCAGAATTATGGGGCACTTTACAGCCTTGCTACAGTACTCTTACCATGCTCCCTGGTCCAAAGTGCCCCTCCTCAGATGGAGAAGTGGGCAAGCAGGTACTCTTTCAAGACACAGGGATTTCAAGGGTTCCAAAGTCTTCCCTACTCTTGCCTGTGGACAGAAATTGAGTCAAGGTTACTGCTCAGCTAACTGTTGCTGGGGCAGGGGCTGCTGGTCCAGGGGGCTGAGATGACTCGAGTAGGTGAGTGGGTAAGGGAGCCACGGGGACTGGGCAGGGGTAGTCAAGCCTGGCAGTAGTGCATCTTTTAATATTTTCCTTCCCACAATCTTCAGTGAGAAGTGGATCTAAGCCCCCACATACCACAGTGGCAGGTTTTACTGCACAATGTCCAGCTACCAACCCAGCTTTGGGGTCTCCGTTTCCTGCACAGCCTTTGTAAGATAGGGCTTGTTCTGCTCAGATCAGTGATGCGCTTCTTGGTTGAAAAGCAAGGCCAGAATGTTGTTCTGCTGGAGTTATTTATTCATGCCTCTGCAACATCCCAAAGTTTACAGTATTCAGTACATCTTAATGCAATAGCCAAAGAAGTAGAAAAGGTCTGCAGACGGTTGCTTCAAAACTCTTGGTTAAAAAGACCTAGGGAATGTTTGGAAGACAATGGAAGAACACCACGCTAACCACAGATTTCTTCAGACATACAGCAGGTCCTTTTGTTATGTTGAAATCCGTAGCAAAAGTCCTGTTTGTTTTGACAGATACTAGATAGGAACTGCTTTAAAAAACTATAATTACTCCCATTACAGTCAATATTTATACATTTTTCAGCAAAATCATAATGAAGACTAATTGGAAAACTGTTTCTCTGTTTAATATTGTAAGTCTTTGAATTTGAACTTAGTTTAATAAATATTTAGTAATGGTAAAATGAAGTATTTGGGTTTTAATAACATCACAGAAAAATATTTGAACATTTAAAGCTTTTGTTATATTTTTTCTCATTCAGCAGATATCTCATTCACTATCAGTCTTAAATGGAATTTTTCTGTAAGTATACATTTAAAATGTTGCCTTATCCCAGGTGCAGTGAATAAGGTGAGCAGTACTTTCCCATTCTGCTAAAAGGTAGAGGGAAGTCCAATACAAATTATATTTTCTAAGAGGCAGTTTCCTACTAAAGATTAATAAACATGTTATCTGTACAAAGGTGGATATTCTGAACAGTTCTCACAAAGCTGTGGTGCTGTTCACAAAGCTGTAAAGCTGGGAGGTACTTTTTAAAGGTGATGCACTAAAGCAGCAGCATCCAGCTCTAAAGCATAGCACAGTATTTATTAAAATGCTCTTGACTGTCTCACAAATCTCTGCAAAGGGAAATTGTTTTTTTTATCCAGTCAATATAGTTTTTAGTCAGTCATGTATAAACTCCAAGTATGCCTCTTTTTGCACATCATTTTCCAAAAGAAACAATCCCGTTGTACCAACCAGCATAGCTTAATGGCCTACCTGAATCCCCCTGGAAGACAAAACAGAAGTCACTGTCAGTGTGCATCCATCGCTCTCCAGGGGAGCATGCAGTGCCACCTGCAATGCATAAGTGTGTTTGAAAATGTTGCTTCTAACGTTTTCCAGGGTATGAAATGGATCAGTTGGTTTACATCAATTCATGGAAGTTGGGTGAGGTATAAGGAGAGGTTGCTTTTCAAGCCTTAGGGAGCCTTTGACATAAATGTTGTAGACCAGCAAAGTGCTATCACAATTCTATTTCAAAATGTATTTTTTATTGTTGTAATAAATTGATTCTCATTTCTTTAGCAATTGTCCCTTCTGGACTAGGCACAGAAGGCATCAAAAGCAAGATCCAAATAGCCTTTTTGAGTGTAAAGTTAATTCTGTACTGTCCAGATGTTGACTTCTAGAAAGGATCAGGTGATTCAGACCCTGAAAGCTCTTCTTTTTCTGTCTAGTAACTACAGGTGGTGCCTGAGAAGAGCACCCATAGGTAAAGAAATGTACCTAAAATTAATAGATAATCCCTGGTTCAAACTCCCATACTCTTGATTCTGATATGTACATTGACCTATACTAATAAAGTTTTAACGCTTCTTTTTCACAACAATCAAGTCTCTTACAAATGTGGTTAAAGTCACTTTGAACATGATCAGCCTCACCAGATGTCTAGCACTGCTTTGTTCCCAGTGAAAAGGTAACCATTGTTAAATATATACATTCCCTCCTCTTTGTAACTTACCTGTCAAGTATCACTCGGAAAAAATATATTTTTCCCTACAGCACAGAACATGTTGCTGGTTATTTTGGGGTTACTGGCGTATTTTCTGTTGCAGCTTTCTCTATGGACAATTTTAAGAGTTGTTTTGTGAAGATATTTTGATAACTTTCTTGATGATGTGGTTCCCAAACCAGCCACCTTGCATACTGTGCCAGGTTTCATATCTTACAAGTGTCAGGCAGAGGCAAAAGCTGCACATATTTGTTCAGCTTTGCAGTATCATTCAGCTGGAAAAAAAAAAAAAAAAAGAAGGAAAAAAATTGCTTTCTTACGAGGAAGAAAAGTATAAATCTAGTTTCAACTTCCATCTGGTCTTATTTTACCACCACCTTCCTTGTAAACTGCTCTTTCCAGTATTTAGGAACTGATCCTCAGCTTAACTGCCCTTTTGCCAATTCAAAAGGATTTCCCTAGCGACTGCACAGAAATTCCCCATCTATGGCAGCAGTAGTGAGTTCAAGCCCAACTTCCCTTTGAACATGGTAGGAAATTAAAAACCTACATAGGACTTAGGCTATTGGATCTATGTCCTACTTGAGTACCTCACCTGACACTGAACTTCAATGTTGAGATCAGACTCTGGTGCTTGACCGGCAGAAAATTCTCAAAGCACAGTGCAATGTACCCAATAACAAAGATGAAAACAACAGCTATAATCAATTAGACATTAGAGCAGCAACATAATTGAGGAAAAATTAGGTCTCTATCTCTTCAGAGTACCAATTTTTTTTCTCTAAGAGATTCTAAAAGGCCTAAATGATTCAAAGTGTCTCTTTTGTTGGCCTTTACCTGACAGATTTATCCTTCAACAGAGGCCAGTTTAGGCTTGTAAATGAAAACACAGCCAAACACTAACATATATCCTCAATGTGCTTGGTAAGGGCTCACAGCTGCTGAATAGGCATTTTCTGTCTCACAATCACCACACCATGATTCATTTCACAGATTGCTGTGTGGTTGTCAGTTAAACAATTCTGGCTTTATGCCTTTTAAAAAAGGCACTCCAATGAATCACAAATGTATCAAAAAAAACCATTTATGGTTGTTATTATTGCCAGTGCCATTGGAAATTTCCAAAGATGGAAAGTTTATCCCAAGTGATTTAGTACTCCATTACAGCAGAAGTGTAGAGATGGGAGGTGACCTCTTATACAAATACTATCTCAGATTCTATATCAAATTCAAAGGATTTTATGGTATCCATATCATTCTGGAACAGAGCTGTAACTTTCAGTTCTAGAAATACTACTTCCCAGTAATCCATTTTGGCTTTGTGTTCACAAGTAGCCTGGTATTCCTGACAAGTCACTGGAGGCCACAGAGAAGCCTGTGAAATGAATCTGTCCACATTTGCAATGAAGCAGATGGAGAATACTCAGTAACATCTGGGAGAAGGAGCAGATGCCTGGGCAGTGATCAGTTACTTGAGGCACATATGTCTGTAAATGCTCCAGTTACTTGCAGAAAGGGACATTGTCAGCTTCCTCCCTGTGTCATTGTCATATCAAACTGGTCATGCCATCTAAATACTAGCAGCCAGGTTGAAGTCATAGAGTCACAGAATCACAGAATGTTAAAGATCATCTAGTCCCAACCCTCCACTGCCATGGGCAGGGACATCTCCCTGTAGATGTAAATTCTTATAGCCCTGCCCTGCTTTGGTATTGAATGATAATGTTGGCAAGGACATTTTTCCGTGCTTCATTCTGCATTGTCCTGAGCCTCCTTCACTTTGTGATCACTCCACTGGAGCTGAATTTGTATGTCCTGTATTACCTGTACTTCTACTTCATCTACTTCAGTTATGCCAAACAATTAACAGTAAGCTTCATCTCCATTTTTACTTAGTCCAGCACAAGGTACAACTTTAGGATAAAAGTTTGACCCACACTCCATTGCACAGATCAGCTCAGCACTGCCTTTGAAAAATTACTGAAGAATGCTGTGTGCTTTGGATGTGTTGCTCAGTGAGTGGGTTAAAGGGAGTTTTAGAGCGCAGAATGGGCTTGAAATGTCATCCCTACTCACAGAGACAGTGATCCTCTACCCTTATCTAGATTAGTACAACCAAAAGCAGGGTGTTCTGTGATATTGTTAAGCTATCTAAACAATGTACTCTTCAATACCAAAGAATAGCCAAAATGATCATCAGTAAAATTCCTTTTATAATAATACAACACTAATTAACACAATACCTCAAGGAGCATTATACCATTTTCCTTGGAAGACCAGCCATACTGAGGATTAGGAAAGGAGCGTATAATCTTAAATATCTGCTGTTCTTTTTCAGCAATGGATGCTGATTGGTTCTAAGAAGAACTCTATCTTCTGATTAATTGACACTGTGATTTAAAGAAAGTACGGGGAGAGAAAGTCACTACAGGAACTGAGCAACATCTCTCAGGATAACCAAAAGACGTGTAACATGATACTCATAATTTCACTTTACAACAACATGATTAAAACATAGGGAAGGATATTGTTCATTTCAGTGTTTTGACATGAGCTTGTATTTCCTCTGCAGAGTAATGTTTCTTTACTGTAAATATAGTTTGGTGAAATAATTGTACGATAACTGACCTTCAAAGATTTTAAGAGTTCGAAATTAATTTAATGAAAAAACATTCCAGCTTTTTAAGGAGAGTTGCTTGCACAAGGACTGATGGTACTGATGCCTTTCATTAACCTCTGAATTAGAAAAAAAGTGATTTTCTTCATTCTAGCAGCATGTCTCACTGAAAGATACAATTCATGTATTTGTATATGAAAGTTTGCTTATGAAAATATCTGCAAAGGCAGTACTGGAGTCTAAAAATTTCTCTTTTTATTTACAAAGCAGACTTGCTCAGTGAGAATGTTGTAAGACTCTCAAAACTCCATCTCTGGGACTCTGACAGGTTGTTCACAGGCCACACAGAGATTCATGTTGCTGAATTCATGTTATTTTATCCAAGACAAAAATTTTTCAGAAATGATTAACACATAAGATTCATTAGTTAGGAAGTCTTACACACACTGCAATTGCACCTGCTAAGAGTAGACCAGGCATAGAATAGGGGTTGGCACATTTTGCATTGGCATTGTCTTACAGCTCAGGAGAAGGAAACCAGACAGATTCAATTTGGCCCAGTGACAAAGGCTTACAAGCAGCCCAAACCAATGCGCATGTTAGAAACCCAAACCAGTCACCAGAGAACACCCTTGACAGAATCAGAGAGAGCCAGTGCCTTTTCCACTGAAGAGCTCACAGATCTGAACTTTTATATGTGTAGCTGACCGTGTATCTCTGACTGACTGACTGAAGAGTGAGAAACTCCCATTAATAAGTCCCTTAATTCCAAAAAGGAAGACTTGGGTTTTTTCTGTAAATTTCCAAAACAGTACATGCTAGGAGTGAATATTTCTGGCATTACAACCAAACCTGATTCAGCTGAAGAATTGTGAAAGTCAAATTCACTCAGAAGGAACTGTGACCTCTATTTTCAGAGTAGTAGAATGGAAGAAGGCTCGCCAACCTACCCACACTTTTTTTGAGGATGTCAGGTTTGCACAGGTTTATTTTAATTGGTTTGCTTTTAGATATTCAGAATAAGAAGAATAAATTGGAGAACTAAAATACAATTCAGAGAACATTTTAACAAAAATGGGGCATTTTACTTCCTAATGTGGACAGTAGGTGTCCTCCTTACCCTGAGTCAGCTGTTCAACAGCAGCGCTGACCTTGGAGTATCCCACCTGGGGAAGAGGCATTTGTGCTCATGTTTAAATTGTCGAAAGGGCAAGGTCCCTTGTCACAGTCATGAGTGACATTCTGGTTTTTTAAGCCCGGGTCACATAAATGGGAGGAATAGTGTTTCCATCTAATTCAGCTTCATCCCTCAGGGTGTTTTGAGGCTTAGTCCCAGGCACACAGGTAAGATTTGTTTAAAGCAACTTGAGACATATTCCATTTTCTAAGACATTACTGTTTCAGATGCATAAATAAATAACTTGGTCTTTTAACACCACAGTATGTATCCTGTAACACCACAGTATGTATCCTGACTAACAAAGGTAACTGTACACAATGCAGGTCAGTTTTTCACAGCAGCTTAAAAGAGAATTACAAGTTCTTGGATCATTTTAGTGAGAGAACTTCAGCTTTTAACAATCCATAAAAAAAAATCAATATCCACCTTGTTTCACCTTACAGCCTTTCACGCCATGCCCCACCTCAATGAAGATTTAAAATTGCCTCATTTTAAGATATTTACTCACAATGCATTGCTGTCAAAACCCATTGCTTTTCCACAAGAGCTCCTCCACAGAAAACTGTTAAATTCTTACTCTGGATAGCAGCCAGAAGTGAGATATAAGGCCAGGAGTGAGGACACACAACACGTCCTCTGATAATGTCCACGCAGCCACCTGGGATGCAACAGAAGTGCAATTACGCTACATGTTGTCCAGAAGAATTGGGAATTTGGATATTTTTACCCTTAGATGAGTACTTACATCTTGGCAGTAGGGCAAGAGCAGCTAGGGAGATCAGAGAGCAGGAGAACAAACAGCTGTCACAGCTGCTGCTATTTGCTGACAAGAGCAGCATAAATTACAATGCAGTCTTTTCTATTTAGATATCCCCTACAGGAAATTTTAGATTCTCTTTTTAAAACCTGCCTGTTTCTTGAATCCCCTAATAAAACCTGAATAAAACCTAATACCTGAATAACACCTAAATGTCTCAGGGAATTTGATGCATTTTTTACTTCAAACAAAACCAAAAAAAAAAGCAGTAACAACAACAGAAAAGGAAATTTGTGAGAAGAATGGAAGTGGCTATCTTCAAGGTGGTGAAAAAAATGGGAGAATGAATACATGAGTGTGAGAGAAAGAAATGTTCTTAATGTCTTAGACATTGTCAAAACCATAGGAAGACTTTTTGTCAAACTGCAAAGGAGCAACTGCCATCTGTGACCACTGAAGCACACTACCACCCTACCACCCTTCCTCACCACCACCCAAAAATATGTCTCCCAACTGGAATTTGGACTGTGGCAGAAACTGGAGATAAGACTACTGTCCAATTATCTCAGGTCTAAGGAGAAGTAAACAAGGCTCAGAGAAGTAGTATGTGTCCAAAAAGCAAGCCAAACTCAGCGGCTGTGCTAAGAATCAGCCCTAGCCTGGGCTCAGCAGGTGGAGGAGGAGGGGGGTTTTTGATGTGTGATGGCAAAATCTCTCCGCACAAAATGAAAGGAATAAACCTCCTTCTCCAGGAAGACCATGCACACATGGGGCATTGACATGAGAGGTAGCTGAGAAGGGGTCATAAACCATCAAAGACCCCCAAAGCATCCCCCAGACTCATTCCTGAGGCCTTCCACCACCAGAGGACTGCACATGATCCAAGTGATGCAAAAAATCCAGAGTCAGTTGCAAGACACTGCAAAGCTTCACCCCCCATGGGAGGTGCCTAGGCATCTTCTGAACGTATATTAATCCATTGGACTCTGTCTTTTGTGGGACCCTCACCACTGAAAAGTCCAGAAGAAGAGGACCCACAGAACATAAAGAAGCCACACATACGTAAGACGGAGTAATTTGTATTTTCTTAGAAGTAGTTTTTAAGGGTGCAGGTTTCAGATGCAGAAAGCCCTGGAGCACACAAGTATCAAATGCAAACAAAATACCTAATCTGTGGTCACACGAAAAAGATGAATTGGTGAGAAAGACACTTCTGTATTGCAAACCTCCGTGTCTGCACGCAGGTTTTGCATGCTTTGTGGGTAAACCACTACAAAAAAAACCAGTCTACCCTTGTGTGAAGAAATTACAGAACCTGCTATTTTATTCAGTATCTTTAGAAAGAATTCAAAATTTAACTTGCCCAAAACAGCTAGCTTTCATTTTTATTCAAGAGTTAGAAAATGGCAGCTCTCCAGATTGTTGAATGAGATTGTAACACTGAAATGCTTATTTCTATGGTACAGAATCTTACTATTCATAATCCAGTTTGAATATATGTACACAATGCAACACAATTCATGTTTCAGAAGACTCTTCCAAAGCTCTTTTAAAAGAAAATACGTGACTTTTAGAATTCATCAGTTCTTGAAAGAGCCAGCTCTAGTTCCCCCAAAGTATCTCTCTATTCTCCATCTAATCCTGGAATTTTTCGCCCACTGTAGGTTAACTCTGCAAAGAGGGACCTGAAGACATAATTATGTTTGAGTCCTTTATGACTTTGCCCTCCCACTAAACGGCTAGCTTAGAAAGCAGTGTAAGAGACAAAATAAGAAACAGACCCATGTTCTGGTCAGTCAGGAGAAGGTTTGTGTTTCTAGAGCATAATATCTAATGCTGGGTTCTTTCTGCCAAGCACATTCAACATCACAGAAGTAACACTGATTTGTTTCAAGGCTCTGAGGACTCTCTGAGTTAACTACAACTACTTATATTTCTCTGCTACTCCATTTTCCTGTGATATCACACAGAAAATAGATGGAAAGAGGGAAGATGAACATCTGATGCAGAAAAGACAACCTGGTGAGTATTATGAGACACTGGTACCAGAGAAGAAAGTAAAATAGGTATGCTCAAGCATATGTTTTTGTCCCTTCCCCAGTGAGTCCCTGGGAGTCTGTCTCCCAGCCACTGAGGGATGTGTCCAGACACACCAGGGTGGGTTTGAGGATGGGGCAGCCCAAGGAGAAGACAGAGAAAGCATCACAGCTCTGCCTTGCTGTGCTCCTGGCAGCTGCCCACTCTGCACCACTCACCTACTCTCCCTTCCCAGCCCAAGGCAACAGCCCTGCAGCTGAGCTGAGACACTGCCTGAGGTCAGGCACCAGCAGCTTTGGAAGGTTTAGAGGTGCAGTTTAAATTGGACCCCTGAACTTGTGTCCTAATGCTCACCTTTAGCACCATGGAAAGCAGCATGAAGGAAAAAGGAACATAGTCACTACGGAAGAAAAATTATCAAAATGACTGAGTATGAAATAAGAGATAGAACACCTCAGCATAGTACTGGACAGAGACAAAACTGATCCACTGACACATCGGCTTAAAGCCCATAGCAAATTTCCCCAGAGGCAAGGGCTGGAAATAGAAGCTGGGTAGACTCATTGTTCTTTTACTCATATGGTGGCTTCTGCCAAGACAGTGGCTGTGCTTTGTGGGAACTGTAGGGAGAAAGAATGGATCATTTTATTTACAACATGTTACTCCTCCTGAAGACCAATTAAGTATGCAACAGAGGAACTAATGAAAGAAATCATCTCAAGAAAGAAGTTTTGTTTTGGGGCTTACTTTTGCATGTAAATAATTTTGCCAATAAATTCTAAACTTGACCATAAATTAACTTATTGACACAACCAAAGGAGCCCAGTCAACTTGTTGCACATCCTAAAATTTTATGTCAGTTTTTCAGCCTCAACTACTGAAGTTACAGGAGGACACTCTGACAAAAGCATTTGGGTACAAAATTTGAGGCTGGTTATGCGTATTAATACCTGTGCCATCAGGGATTATCTGAACAGTCAGAGAGGTTGTTCAGAAGGAACTTGCACAGAAAGTGATGAGTTGTCACTATATAATAGTTTAGGCTGCATATTCCTAATCCTAAGTATCAGTTTCAATGAATGTACCAGTACTAGAGGGGATTTTTTAAGAGGTATGGGTATGCTAATACCTAGGGTGTTACAGAAAAAATATCTTCGGAAGTAAGTAAGATTTAGAAGTAAATAGAAGTACATTTAGATATTGGAAAAAAATATAAATGGGCTATAGAAAATTTGGGTTTAGATGGTAGGCATAGATTTACCTATGCATATTTACCTGAAAAACACCTAGTAACATTGGCTAATGTTTTATTCTGTATATTTCAAATAGTTTTTCCTTGAAAACAGATCAGGTAAAAACAGGATGATACATATCAAACCTCTTTTTACTAGGCACCTCACATTGGAGTATAAAACTATAAGCAGGTCTCAGTGTACAGGATTTTTACTCACAAATGCTCAGCCTGATCATGCATAGTCTAGAGGAAACAGCTTCAATATGGTAAAACTGCTAATTAAAATATCATAAAATCAGACTTTGGGAAATATTTATAAGTCATAAAAGAAAGAACTGTATCTATGATGTCTGGTGATACTGTGTACAGTGGAACACTGTAAAAAAGAACAGCAGTGCTACAAAGTGATGATAGTTACAGGTGATGTGGTAGTAGTGAGAAGAAAAATGAAAGAACATTAAAAGCTTTTGCAGTGCATGGAGTTCTCACCACGTCACACAGGTTGCTCTGTCTTGACAAAGACACATCAGTGACAAAGAGCTCCACAATCTCTAAAAATAAACCTACACCTCCCTTTTTCAGGGAAATTACTCTCTCTTCCAGAAGGGAGAGCAACAGCAAATTTGAGCAAGCTGTCTGCCCAAGGTCTTCTACAGGTAAAACTCATGAGGCTGGGCCAATTGAGCTCAAAGATGTGCCACAGCTAAAATACAGAAGCTTTCTGCAGGCTGATTGTAGTGGGGCTCAAGTCTTCAAGAAACCTTTCAATCTGTGTGACAGGGACATTTCATTGAATGTACCTAGTTAGTAATAGAATACTTGATATTCCAATTATTTAATATTGATGAAAGATATTTCTATTGCTTGGGTATATATTTGGAAGTGAAGAACAGTGTCTTTAAAAGGCTCTAAATAAGATTTATTCATAGAATCATAGAATATGCTGAGTTGGAAAGGACCCAGGAGGATCACCGAAGTCCAACTCCTGGCCCTGCACAGGACAGCCCCAAGAATCACTCCATGTGCCTGAGAACACTGTCCAAATGCTTCTTGAACTCTGACAGACTTGGTGCTGTGACCACTTCCCTGGGGAGCCTGTTCCAGTGCCCAATTACCCAGTTTTCAGGACTCAAACTGAATTGCCTAAAACTGGGCATTTACTGACATTTAAGAGATTGTGGGTTTTCCAGACGTGGGCATAGGGCTTGCAGTCTGCCACAGCATCTACAGAAGACCTATGGCCTTCTGCTCCAGAAGACAGACCTAAAACACCTTTAAGACACTTTAAATCCTTACCTCTTGGCCACTAAACCACACTCAGTGCTACATGGATCTCATCCAGTGAAAAGCTAATGAGGTAGGATGAGATGCTGAAAGGAGTAAACTTTAGATTCCTAGGCTCTGAGGGTCTTCTGAACAGCACAGATAGGGTCTGGAATTCATCTCTGACCTGGAAGCCACCTGAGGTTCTGGAATGAACCTATATGACTTCACGTGGACAACTGAAGCAAGCCTAAATTTATGTGAGCTGAGTAATACTGTGTAACTAGATACATAGTGGCTTGCAAGGTTTCACCCCAGTATTCATATACTAGCTCTCTGCAACATGAAGAGAGGGAAGAGCCTGTCTTCACACCACAGCAGATGACACAATTTCTCACCAACCCCTCTGCTCTAACATACATTGCTGGGGAGGATTTCTTGCCTTTGTCGTGGTTACAGATGTCAAATATCCTTAAAAGGAAAAACCAAACCCACATCCTTTTCATTTATATATATATATATACACACACAGAGAGAGAGATAGAGAGAGAGAGAGATTAAAAAGTGAATAAGGAGGAACACCAGACAGAAATCATGGGTGCTTTCCTTGCTTTGTACACCTTTGCTGCTGTCATTCTCCTGGTAATTCATGGAGGTAAGTAACCTGTTCAATCCTTTTGAAGGTAAATGCTGATGTACAGAGTTCCAGTTAAGTCAATATATTAATGTAAAGGAAGTAGTCACAACTATTATTTGAATTCTTATCATTAGCTCTTTTCCACTGTGTGTATGTGTTTGATCTTTCATACAAACACTGAATGGGTAGTATTAATTAAGCTGCAAAGAGGACGAGTTATCTGGAAAAGTTCTGAGGAGTTAACATAATGATTACCTGATCTTTCTCTCCAGAGATATACACATACATTGATTTCTTGATCTTCTCTTTTTCTGAAAAACAAATTTCTGTAGTGTGACTTACACTATATTAGCCTATCTTCCAGCTACAATATTTAACATGTGGCAGATCTGAGTTTATTACTCACAGTGAAAGCTAAGAAATTAACCATACCAACAATCTTCAAGAAAAGAAATATGAGCAAAAGCAACAATATTTTGGTGTTCTTGTTGCCCAAGCTCACCCTACTGATCTAACTTCAGTCCTATTGAAACATAATGAAGTAGCACTGATGAGCAATTTTAAAAGTGTACCTTGAAGACCATCGTTGTGACATATGTATATGCTTCTGTCTATATACTTTGTAATGTTCTTCCTAAGAGACTTCAAAGTGTCTTACAGTATTTGTTAGCCCAGCTGTGTGTGTTGTGGTTTATTTTTATTTTTAGGTTTGTGTGTGGATATCATTGGAGGGACTGAAGTAGCACCACACTCGAGACCATTTATGGCACAAATCGTGGGATCAGAAAGAATTTTTTGTGGAGGAGCTTTGATCAAGGAAAACTGGGTGTTAACAGCTGCCCACTGCAAGGTGTAAGTTCTTACTCTGATTCAGAGGTTGTCCTCAGCGAGTATCTCTGTTCAAGTAGGAGAGTTAGTATGCCTGGTGATTTTGTGCACTTAGCATCATCATGATCAAGTTCTGATTACTGTGGTTTATAGTTTATATCAGCAAATGTGCTTCAGTGAGTAAAAAATATTATAATAAGGTATACTGATCTTCACTGCTTCTGAAGAGGTATTTTAAAAGCTTCTAGCTGCATCCAAGCACAGAATAGCAACACTGAAACAGTGATTTTGGAGGAAAGGTTTATCCCTGTTTTCTCAGTCAACCAGTACGCGAGTCCAGACGAGTGGCCAGTCTAAACTGCTGCTCTGTAAACAAAAGTAAATTCTTGTAACTTTATTCTATAAAAGATATGCAGTTCACCACAGAAAGAGACAGCATGCAGTTAACACAGGAGAAAAAATCCTCCAGAGAGATGACAGAAGACACTGAGAGATCTCTGCCCTACTGGGTATGTTGGCTTGTCACCAGTGTTTCTTCTTCCTGTTCTACTCAGGATGCAAATGGATATTTGGCCCCACAGAATCCCTCAGCCAGGCAAGAAGTGAGGATTAAATGACACAGCCCACCCATCCTTGCCTTTGTGGGGAGGACTGGAGCTGCTGCTTAGCCAGACCTCACGCAGGCTCTGTCGACACCCTGACCAAGGCCAGTGAATCACCGGGCCCTGCACACATCATGGAAATGTATCTCCTGGCCTCATCCAAGCAGGGAGATACATGGGACCTACTGCACAGGGCCCAAAAGCTATTGTATTAACATATGGTAAAGAGTATTTTCAAATGAGACTGCATTTAAGAGAAAATACAATGAATTGTTAACTTAATGATGGCTCAGTCAACAGACAACTCTTCACAGCTGAAGGAAAGGAGCAACCACTTTCTCAGGGTTATGTTTTCCACAGTACAACACAAATGAGGGCCAATATACACATCTGCTCTGCTACCCTTCAGCTGTAAGATATACATTGTTCGCCCAAAACTAGCTGTACCTGCAGTCTCATATTAAGGTCTGCTTGGACTGCTTGACCAAGGAGTGCTAGACTTGTGGTTTCTATATCAGAGAGCCTCAGCAGGCACAACTCTGTCACCACTTCTGCGTCTTGTAAGTACATGAAGTTGCAGAATAGTTAGAGAAAAGGAATGAGGTGTGTGTCACACAGATTCAGAAAATTATGTTGAAATGGTGCTAGGGCATAGCAATGACACAATGCAGACCAGTCAAGATGACCTGTGAAGTAACTGTGCAGTGAGCTATTCCTAAATTTTCAGCACAAGTTGCAGAAGGCACAGTTGGTGAGACAAGTACCAACTGCATTCATCCCTCATTCAGTTCCCAAAGGGAAACAACAGGGATAGATCCAAAGTCAAGTTCCTGGGAAGTTGGAAATAGGATAGCATGAACTTTGATTCACTGAATCATTTTTTGTTTTAATTATTGTGGAAATAGGGTCATACTTTATATTTTTCTAAATTACTGTTGCTTTTCAGGCACAAGAAAAGAGACTATAGCAACTGAATATTATAGCACCACATGTAACAGCAAAAAGTGTACAGAGTTACAGCAAGTGAATCCCACTAATCATGTTGTCCTCTTCTCAGGGAAGAAGGCAAAGTTATTCTTGGAGCTCATTCACGGAAAGCAACTGAAAAACAAACACAGATTTTCCGGATTGCAAAGCAAATTCCCTACCCATGCTATGACTTCATCTCCAATGAAAATGACATTATGCTGATAAAGGTATAGACTTATACAACACTTGTGTAATATACATCTTCTATGTTGTACCATTTTCTTCCTTCTTGTGAGGGAGAGGAGCCAAGGCAGTTTGTGGTGACTTTTTGGGGGGGTAATATAGTCTGGCTAATCCACCAGACTGGGGACCCAGGGATGCCCCGGTAACTAATGCAATCAACAATTTCTCTTGTGCATGCCAGTGCTAGAAGTAGATAAATTCTGGAGCTTGATCAAGATATTTCAGTTTCTGGCTTTTCAGTGAAAGAATAAAGCTAAATGCACAGCTAAGAAGTTTGGTTAAAAACCCTAATGTTCTGTCTGAAAAACAGTTCTAATTAAAAATGCCTGACTTCTCTGATTCTCAATTTTGTCAACACCAGTGATGACAGTTATTTTATTCTCTCAGGGGTTTGAAAGCCAGAGAAGTAAAATATTTTTTAGAGCTAATATTTCAGTAGAAACTAAATGGTTTTTCATGAGACAAAGAATACCCATTTTCCTCATTCTTATGATGACATAAATCCTGTCACAAAGAATGGAGGAATCTCAAGAAGGGATTGCAGTAATCTTCCGTTACTATAATGGGAAAGATCCAACAGTTAACATGCAAGGGCCTCTGTTAGACTCTGCCCCAAAATACCTATTTTCCACATCTTCTACAGCTTCACAAAAGAGCAAGACTTACTGCATCTGTGAAACTCATTCCCCTGCCTACTTCAGATGATGATCCCAAACCAGGAACAATTTGCACAGTAGCAGGATGGGGAAAAACTGACAACCGTCAGAAAACGCTTTCTGCTACCCTGAGGGAAGTCAATATCACTGTCATCAGTAGGCAAGTCTGCAATGATAAACATCATTATAATGGTAAACCTGTTATAACAGAGAACATGATATGTGCAGGGGCTAAGAATGGAAAAAAGGACTCATGTGATGTAAGTATATTTACTGTGTATATCTGCATAAATTATATTAAAAATAAAATATAAAGTACTAGCTTTTACACATTTACCATTTTTGTCTCTCTCTAGTTCAATGAAGAATTTTATTAAATATCAGTGAGTTTACCAATACTTGTTCTTCTAAGCCTTAAAATCAAAATTTTTGAAGAGTAATTTCATCTTCACAGACTTTGGATACTGTAACTTTATCCAGGCATGGCAGATAGCTATTCTTGTCTTCAATAAAATGAGTTAAATATTAAAATCTCCATAAAACAATTTATGAGCCCATTCTCAAGCAGCTGACATCAGTGGAACAAACTATTTGATGTCAGAGGGCTTTGAAAGAGGTTTTGCTGATAAAAAGTATTTTCATTGGGTCCCAAGTTAAATGCACAACTGTGTATGAACTATCACATTTTAAAATATTTAAATATTGCATTTAAAAGTTACCAAAAAAAAAAAGGTATCAATTTCTGGAAACTTCATGCTTTTCTTCTTCATTTACAAAAAGACTAACTCTTCCTTAACACTAAGCTACATTTATTCCCCTTCACTTACATTTGAAAGATCAGACTGAAGTCTTTTTTTCTTTTCTGCTATTGAAAATCTTAAATTCTAAGGGGAAAAAACCATGATAACACTGCCTACATTTTTATTTTCTCCATACCACTGGTGTAAATTTAATTTAAAAGAAACATTTTTTAGCTTTTGTTAATTTGAATGATCTTTTTTTCTTTTTTTTTTCCTAGGGAGATTCTGGTGGACCTTTGAGATGCAATAATGTGATGAGAGGTATCACATCTTTTGGGAAGAAAAAGAAGTGTGGTAGTGTTGATGGCCCTGGTGTCTACACTCGACTCACAAACCAATACCTCCAGTGGATAAGGAAAACCATAGGGGGAGCCTAATAGATTGGGTTTTGGGCAAGTGATATGTGTAATAATATCTAGTTTTCAAATAGTCTTTTAAAATGGTTATACTGGTAAAAGAGGTATTTCCACACCAAATTTTAGCAGCTTACTGTAGTTCAGCTACAATAGCATTTATAGCTTATACTGTCAGCCATGGAGTCATTGAATGGAGTTTTGTGATTCCAACATTCTTGTGTTGCATGTTGCTCTACATAGATTAGTATTTCTGATAAAACATCTAATCCATCTAGTTGCATGCTGAGTATATACTGCACTCTTCTGTATATATAACCCTGCAAATAACCCTGTTATTTAGTGAGATGCTGGGTACAACCCCAGACATCTGAAAAGCTTAGTAGCCTCTCTGATTTTACAAGTGTAGAAGACTGCAAGTCTTCAGAAAGTTAAGTTGCAGCAACTGCATTTGATTGTGGGACATTGTAAGTGTGCATTTCCTAACTGTTCTGTATTTGAAACCTCTAGATTTTATTCTTTTATGTACTTTGCATTTAATAAAGAAATGGCAATAAAAATCTACTGATTTCAGCTGTCATATTATATGGAAAGCTCTGTCTGTTCCAGTCCAGCTAGTCTGTGTACTATCTGTATGATGTTGTATACACAAAAATCAGCAACATCATGTTAAAAAAATCAGCTGAAAACCCATACTCCAGAGAAGTGACAAGAAATGTCACAGCTAGACTATCAGTATTACCATACTGACATGAAGCATTGTTCATAAGACCACATTAATTGTATGATGCCACTACTGCTGTTTCAGATATGCAGTGAAATTTTTTAAGTGCTTGAAGAAGGACTTGTCAAGAAGTGCATGTATCTATTGTGAAAAATGTTTCTGCCTGTCTCTGTATTAACAGTCTTCAGTATTTGCAATGCTATTAACACCTCAAAAAGGGCTTGGTTTCATTTTTTTCTGCTTCACACACCTACTTGGAGGTAGGCATCACATAAAAGAAAGCAGGGGACATCCAAAGAGTGGAGAAATTTTGTGTTGATTTTAATTAAAAAATTATTGCTCTGTTCATCATGAGTGATAAAGCACCATTTACAATACAACATGAGAAAATACAAACTAAAACCTCTTTACACAACTCCCTTAACCTGATCTTTTTGAGAAGAAACAGTAGTTTTGTCTCAGAGGAATAATAAAGGATGAGGAAAGAGAGGGCCTAAACTATAGGGGTCTTTACTGAAAATTTTGATGATGAACATCATCTTTGTTTTCCATTTTTTACAAGCATTACACAGTCAGAACTTTTCACCTTCCCATTCTTATTCCTAAAGTGGTTTTTTTTGACTCTTGGATTGAACACATAAACAAGTACACACAAACAAGTACACAAAAACACAGTCACAGAGGTACACACAAACACAAAAGCAAAACAGGAGAAGAGAGAAGAATTACCAGCAAACTAAGATTGCATCAGTGAAACAAAGAGAATTGCCCCACTGACTGCTACCAACACCCAAAATAATGAATTGATTCTGTCTTTAAACACACAGGAAATAAGTAATACTAGACTTTTTCTATTCTTGGAAACTACCAAACCCTTGTTTAGGCAAAAACTAATTCTAAAAAAGCTTCAGAAAACAAAATTATCCTTGTTAATCTAGTAAAAAATCTCTAGCCCACCTCTAGGCCTATGTCACCCTTCCCATACAATAGTCTTAATTCATTTCTTTGCTCTTTACTCGTTTTTTCAGTGTCTTTCTTTCATTCTGCTACTGCATTTTTTTCAGCTTACTGTTTCCTCTGTGGTCTGCTTTTTCCTCTTCCTTAGAAGTCACAGACAGAAACCTTGTCAGTGAAAAATCCCACTCAAAGCCTGTCATTCAATATTTCCTCAGGAAGGAGAGGTCCTGGCCAAGGAGATGTTTACAATGCATGAAGAAATGTGCAAGAGAAAAATGTGCAACCTTCTTCTTCTAGCTTGAAATTCAGGATCTATTCCAAAATAATTTAAAAGTTCATGTTTTTACATAAGCATTATTTAGTGAATTATGCAAAATGAGCCAGTGAAATTGGACTTACATGGTAAAAAAGTATTCCAGCCTCTGTCACTACTGCCAGTAGTGTAAACCTGTGGAAGAAAAGCAGAAGAAAGAGCAAGAGAGAACTGAACTCTTATCTAGGTGGAGAGTTTTTCTGATCAAGAGACATGAACTCATTCACATGCAATCCCACTACTATGGGATAGAATCTACACAAGCTAAGAAAAATATTATGATAATTTAATACGTTGTGACATCTAGAATGTAACTATTTCTTCTTACTGTGTCTATATAAGGAAATTGGAGGAAATTAACAGGTATAAACTGCATTACACAAACTAATGCAAGATTTCTGTGGGTAGCATCAAATCTGACCACACAGTGGCAGAACAGGGAACTGTCTGCAAGACTAGTGCTTTTAAGTGGGGAAAAAAATTGATTCCCCAGTCTGAATTTCTTTAATCCATTTTATTACATTACAGACAATTATTTTGTTATATTTATATACCTGGGAATACACAGGCACTGTATGAGCAATGATGTGTTTCCTCTTGTAAAAAGTATTTTTGACCTGAAGTTTTGGATTCCACATGTTGTGCAGTGCTCCACCTTGGATAGGACTGTAGGGATGAACATTTGAGTTTAGGTAACTTAAATTTTAGTTAATCCTCTGTGCCCCCTTGGAGGTTCAGCCTCCATTGCATTCAGAACTCAGATGCAGAACAAGTTGACCTCTTAGAAATGGGTTCTGATTTCTGTGTCTGCCTGGGCCTGAACAGTATAACAGGCAATGATCATAAAGTATGCCATGTTCTACAGGGAGAAAGTCAGGATTTCACATTTTGACTAGGACTTCATATGTTAAGACCTATGCACTGGCAGAATGAGACAGCTATGCAAGAGCAGCAACTGCACACTCTGCACATTCAGAAAAAAGCACTCCAATACATGTTTAATTTCACTCCAGATTAGTTACAGCCTGGAATTTAAATGCACACTTCAAAGCCTTCTCGAACACAGTCACATAACAGACCTACAGGTCACATAAACAAGGTTCTCTCATATTTATGGGTTATTGATTAGTTCTACTGAAGTCAGTGACTTCTCCCACTTTTAGGTATTATGTTAAAATACATCTGGAGCAATACAGTTTCAAAGGTCAACAATGAGTAATAAGTAACTAAAATATGAGCAGTTCTTAGACTGAGAGAAAAGTACTTTCTCATTTTGATATTTGAGCATCTAACAAAACATACGGGGTTTCAGTATTGGGCAGGTCCTTCCTTACCACATCATCCCATCCCGTGTTATATACCTATTCCTATATTGGGCAAACTAATATAATTCAGGTGCTACAAAGGAAAGAAACAGAATTTCTGGGAGAATTAAAAAAAATACATGCATAAAGAGACTAATACCACTTCTTTTTTTCACATTCAAAAGGGAAACAAAAATGTTTTTAACAGTTCTAAAAGTTTTGAATTATTCAAAATACTATTTTTAATATTTAAACCAGATTCTAAGTGTTTGATAAAATCTCCAGCAACAAACATGCTCATATTAGAAGATAGGTACAGCATAAGTAATTTCCCATATTTAGGCATCAGCTTCTTGGTAGTAATTTCTTAATTGATAATCAAAATTATCATTTTCTAATGTGTTTTGAAGACCACATGAGCAAATTTATTGTAAACTAACATCTTACAAGGTAAAACAGTTGAGTGGTCTCAACCTTACAGAGCTAAGATTAGCAACCACATGATTTATGAACAGTAGAAGATGAGGTTTGAAAAATCATGAGAAATAAAGACATGACAGTTTCACATTCATTTCCAGAGATAACTTCTGCCCTGTCTATGTCTTCTCATGCATTTGACCACAGTGTAATTTTCCATGAACTGACACTGCTCTACTCCCTTATTGTCCTATTCTTCCCCAGCTACAGGAAATATTCTAAATAAATTTTGATTGAGGGGGGGGGAATAAAAAAAAAGAAATCCAAACAATATGAATTTCTGAGTTCACAGGGCTTTTAATATACAAATGCAAGAGTGAACCCTTACCCCTTGCCTCTCATCGCTCCTAATAATGAAAGCAAAGCTGCGAAGACGTCTGTGAACAGAACACATTTTGAATAGCACTAATGAGTTTCATCTGAATAGCTTCTGAGAACCTGTCCTGACATCTTTCCTTGGCTGTTGACAGTGTACAAATCTTACATGGGCAGATGTGTGTAAAACTCCAAGAGCATTGCATAAAAGTCATGAGACGGTGATAGCTGCAGTCTGCTGACAACCAGAATTGAACTAGTACTCTTAAGGAATGAATGAACTAACAGATGCATTTGACCCAGCAAGTTTCTTTAACTCATCCACCTGGCTTCTTAACTTGTTGACTACATAATTTTGCATAATAGAATTATTATGCAATTTTTTATATTTTCAATCGTTGTCAAACATAGTAGTTGGGTTTAAGGAAAGGAAATCATTAAAAATCCAATAAAGACAGTTTCCTAATTAAGCTAGTTATCATTACTACTATGAAAACAGTAAAGAAATCCAAATAAATTTGGTTACGGTTCCTTATTTAACCTAGAAATATTTAGATAGATTCTGTACCATGATCTATGTGATACATAGAATATAGACCCCTAGACTGGTCTCTGCTGATCCCAGTCTTTGAACAATTCAAGGCAATTTACACTAATTGGCATGTGGTTCTTAGTGGGGATGCTAAGATAATGTAAAATTTATTACAAGAAGTAAAGCTAAAAGCAACACCTAAGACTTTATGCTGGCACTTGCTGGTGGATTTGATCCATGTTTGCTAATTCAATGAAAAAATATGTGACATTATTCTTTAGAGTTAGAATATTTTTCCTCTAGGGTAAGACAAGCACTAACATTTCGCATGATGGACAGATAAGGAAAATTACGTTCTCTTAAATAAATTGTACTATCTTTTGCCATGCTTCCCTTGGAAGGAAGACACATATTTTGAATTCTTGAATAGGCTAAATACATTAATCACTAGCTTTCAAGGAAAAGAAGTCATAAGAATGAGCTCAAATAACCATTGTTAAAAAGCCTTGCTGCTGTGTTTGCTCTCCACAGATTCATGGCATTTCCACAGCCAAGCCATTCCATCTGTTGCAGCAGAAGGGAGCTTGCTCTGATCTGGGCTAAGGGCTATATGCAAGACTCTCCTTTTGTGACTGTATAATAAAATACGTACAAAAGAAAATGAAAGATACAGCAGAATTCTACACTGATTATGCTAGACATTTTCACCAGCCCCACCCACACTATGGCTTGTTCCATTTTTAGTGTAGCAGAAAAACATGCTGCATAGGATGTGGGAAGCTAGGATTATCTGTTGAATATTTTCATATTAATAAAGAGCTGAATGCAATGTATTCTTATTAGACATCAGACTTTAACTGACAGGACTGCACCACATCGAGGAGATATTTCTGTCCAAGGAATACATTGAACCTGAACTCTTGAGCCTCTACACATTTACAACATCAGTCTCATCTGTATTTGGTAATGTCTCTCGCTTCTGAGCTTTCCCATCTTGCTGCACAGGCCTTGCAGACAGTTTGTAGCTGATCCAACAATAATGAGATAGTGTCTCCGGCTACTTGGCTATTACTGTTAAGATCTTTTAACAGTGATCCCACTAAATCATGTGGTGAAATTGTGTCTTGACTTTGTCTGCAGTGGCAGTAGACCTCGGGTCTATACACTGAAGGCAAGAAGCTCCCTCAGTCTAGCAGCACAAAGAATGCGCAAAACTCACCAACCTGGTTATAGAAGAACCTCCCTCGGTAGAAGCAACTGATTTTGAACTGAAGGCAGAAGGAGTCTGGTACTAAACTGAGACTGTGGAGAGATGTATTTACCAAACTGCTCTGCCATAGACCTCCTGTATCATCTAACAGTATGACAATGCTAAGCAAACCCATGAGGTTTTTAGGCACATAGTGGCGTGAGAAATTTGAAGCCCTTTTCCTTGTTACTGCCCACTGGCTTCTCTGGCTGGGTGAGTTACTGACAATCACATAGCTAAGCTAGTCACACAAGGGGAAACAAAAGCCTCTGAGTCATAGTTTCTAAAAAGACCAGATGAAGCCCATCCTAAAAGGAAGTGTGAAGGTAAGAAATCATGTGTGACCAACTTAAATGAATGTGGGTGACCTATGTTTCCCCATCACCTGTACCTGAGTTTTCCATGAACACAAGAGGATTGCACTTGTCTGGCTAAAAATGTTATGGGGATAAACATGTGAGAAACTGTAAAGCCCTCTGAAACTGTGGTACTTACCACAATGGTACCCGACGAAGCCTCACAGGACTGTTGCAAATGGACAGAATTCCCCAACTTTGTGAACCTGCTACAACGGCTCTTTGGAGACACTGTAACTAAAAGCAAATATCTGCTGTCCTGGTGCTGAGTAATATGAGTTCCTCCTAAACTTTGTGACTTGAATTTCAACACCACCATTAAATTATTTCAGCAGAGATTAATTTTCAGGTTTTGCTCCTTCTCAAGTTACTTAAATGTACACAATCTTTGCTCTATACTTAGGACCACAAGCTTACAGCTCAGTGAATTCTCTACACTGTGTCCATTCAGTGTCTATAATGACTTTGAAGGAAGAGCTTGAGATGCAGTCTTTGGAGGCATCCAAAACTTCCACAACACTGACCGAAATTTGACTAATAGTCTCAGTCAAAAAGATTTTTGAGTGGAGTTTTCTGGGTTTATTTCATTGTTTCAAGATCACATTCAGGTCAAGTATTTTTCAAAGCAATTACATACCTTGCTTGCCTGTATGTTTTCTTTGATCTGCAACAATTTTTCTAAGGGGAGGGCATTTACAGCCCAAATTATTCTCTTTTTTTTCTAATAAATTACTCTAATAGTTCTATCAGAAATATCTCAAAATGTTATAAATGGACTGAATGGACTGAATGTTATAAAAATCTTCCAGTTGTTGTTTTCTGAATATGCTAAGTGACAGTCAATCTTAATTACTAAAGTACTGAAAAGGTACTGATGGATCTTCATCGTTAGCTGGGGTCTTCAGCATTTGCAGGAGCATTAAACAGTAAAAATCAGTTACAATTTATCTGATGATTTCTTTGGATGTAAAACTTCTGTGGTTAAGGGTGTCTCAGGTTGACTTAGAATCATCTCATCCATCACAGTATTTTTGTGAGCTTGTTTTGATACACCCACAATTTCTTCCAACATTAAATTGCTTATAGCAAGTTATTAAGAGTCTTCATAAGCAGGAATGTGTCTGTGAGGCAATAACCTGGTCTTTTTCTTCATGAATAGCATCAGAAACAGAGAGGTTTAATAGCAAGGACCAGTTTCTGTGTATTGTGGAGACCTACAGCACTATATAAAACTACAGAGCTGCAAGGAAAGCAGCAGGTTACAAGGGAAACACTCTGCACCACATTGCTTCACAGCCAAAATCATTCCTTAAAATCCAAACCGCTCTAAATAACACATGGATATTTGTTTCGAACATCATTTGGAAGCTAGTTCAGTATCCTTGCATAATGAGCTGCAAAAGCAGTCATATCTAGGTTATATCACTTGGAGGTTCATCAGCCTAGAATATAATGGAAGCAACCTGATATTAGCAGATTCAATTCAGGCCTAATAAGCCTCAGGAAGAAGTGGAAATACATATCCTGAACCTGGTATGGCCTTAGAAATTATAGGAAAGTATCCCATCATTAAAACCAAGGAATTTCACAGGAGCAACCTGTATTATTATCTTAATAGGCCAACATTTACAATCCCACAATCAGAACTGTGCACGTGAACACATCTATGTAGGCAGAGGGAGGATGTGAAGCTCTTTACTCTTTTCTTACACAAATGCATAAGGTATGCACTTGGAAAACCACACTGATTAGATAGATAGATAACTGAAATAGTTAAAGCTATTAACTGAAACACTTGCCATAGAGTCCTGATGAATTGAAAAGCATGGGATACTTCCATATTTTCATCTGATTTTCAAGAAGGCCTTGTCCTATCATCAGTTCACTGGTTTTGGGTAACCAGAGCAAAGAACAAATCCATTGCAATTTAAAATTCTGCTTTAGTTTTCAGAAAGGTTTAGCATACACCATTCAGAGATTTGAAGTGTTATCTACAATGTTTAAACAAGCTACTGGGAAATAGTCACAGTAGAATACTCACTTTTTTAGAAGGATCATTTAATTCCTTACAGCTCTTCAAAGTACAGTTGCCTTGTTGTCCTATCTAAACATGGTAATAACCTATCACTATAAACCCAAAGCCCTTAAAACACATCCCCAGCTAAGTTGTAATAGCTCCAGCAAAGCAACAATTATGCTGCTTTATTACAGCTGAGAACCTGTTCCTCTTCCTCCTAATTTTCAAACTCCAGAGACAGATGCTTACCTTCTAACTCTTACACCTCTCCTTACCCCTATGCTCTAGGAAATTTTTCTCCCCTTCAACATTCTCTCCACATGAAGAGCTTTGGCCAAAACTATTATTACCAACAGGGAAATAAGATCAGAAGTATGACCATCTCCTCCTCAGTCACTTTGGTATGCAGACAGAAGTGGTGAATGAGAAACAACAAGCAGCTTCTGAATCCAATCACACCCTGCAGTGCTGAATGTAGCACAACTGCACATCCAGAAAAAATCCTGCTGTTCCTGTGACTGCAGAACCTCCCTCCAAGTCAGTTGGAGTTTGCCAAATGAGCACAGCTATACAAAAAGAACACAGCCTAAGTATGCAGACATTTCATTATTTCACCTGAGAATCTGTAGCTGCACTTTGGATGATTTTCTCACAATTTATTTCCCAGACACTGAAAATCCCATCTTTCATTCCACCTCCTGTAGCAGGGACTTTGGTCTGCCAAGGACACCAGTTTACAGCCTAAAAAATAAAAAGATAACACATGCCAGAACAGAATAGGAGGTTAGCTGGAAGAACAGAGCAGTTTTATCTTAGCTGGAAAAATTGCCATTGCTTCACAGTAGCCTACACAGTCCCACATACACTCATAAAACTCCAGCTTCCCTCCTTAACAGGTCACAGACTTACACCTCAGTACCACGAGAACCCAGAAGGATGAAGTCTTACTGCCTCAGTCAACCCATCACGGAAGTTTAAGCAAAGTTACCTACGGGGCTTACAAGTTTTTTCTGGGATATTTCAAGGATATGCCTAAGGCCCAGAATCTACTTGAAAAAAAGTTTCTCAGAACTAAATTCCACCTCTTACAAAAAAATTTTCTGACCCCTTAATCCTAGCACTTTATGGCCAGCCTCAGATCCTTTTGTGAGGATAAATGGCTTATATGTGCTGGACTCCCCTGCCTCTTACTGTTAATACCTGACCTATCTCCCACACATACTGGGACTTCATGAAGAATCCCAAATCATTTCATTTAGAGTTTCCTTCTTCAGATTATTTGACACCAGCAACAACATGAAAATATGGGTAGGAGGGCAAAAGATACCTCATATATTAAATTGATTGCAGCAGAAAGAATTTCCCAAAACTCCCAAGACTGAAATACCTTGTTTGTAAACTTGTGAGTATTGCACCACCAAACTTTTCTGTGCAAGGTAAATATATAGAGAAGAACATGGAAAAGTTATCTCTGTTTACCAGTAGATTTGCAAAGGCCTTCTAATCCAGCAAAATTTCCTAATGAAAACCCTAGCAAACTTATCTATGAGGAGAACTGGTCTTAAAGTTAACTGCATCACAGACAGAAGAAACTAATAGATATCAGTGAGATAATTTGAAAAGTTTTCTAACTGTCCACATCAACGATGTGCTTTCATGAGAACTAATAAAGAAAAACAGACATTCCTTCTTCATATACCTTAACTGCTGAGATATGGTTCTCAGTGGCTGTGACTGCAATTTACTGGTCACTAGGCCAGATATTCAATATACCACCACAAGACTCATCTGCCAGCAACTGGTTGGTTAGTAACAATTTCAGGCTGCAAATGCCTTTTTTGTTTTGGCAAAAACAGCACCAGCCATGGTGCTGAGCAACCAGAACATCATGGTGATGAATAGAAACTAGTCATGAACCGCTGTAGCATGGGTTTAATGATAATGATAAAGAAGGCAAGCTACTTCCTCACACTGATGCTTCTTCAGTGGTTTCAGAAGCAAACCACATCAGACTGAAATGAGTCTGCAGAACAATACTATTTCAGTAAAAGGAAACTCAAACCAACTATCAGAAGCACACCCTGACTGTAAAGGTGGCTGACAACAGAAAGGAGCCAAGCAGCTACTCCTTTCAAGCCAGGCAGAACATCTGTTCTCCCTCACAGTATCATTTCCATGAGGACATATCACACTGCATGCCACTAACCTGCACCCTGTTCAACTGTCAAGCCATTTAATGTAAATGATTTCCTGTTCTTCATGAATTTTTTTTTGTAAGATGGTTCTTGCCAAGGCCAGATATGACTCCATACCCAACAAAAAGACAGTGTAAAACTGCATTGCACTTGGAAAGGACTTACTAGCAAGTAACTGTGGTCTTTGGTTCTGTCCCTTCTCTTATCTCCTTTCTCCCTCTCACTCCAAGGCTTACAGAAAATCTGCACAGTTTGATACTGTTGCACTAATTTCCTGTTAGGAAATAGATGCATGGCTCTACAACCAGTATTATCAGTCTACTAAAGGAAAAAAAAGGAAGGAATACCTTGCCTGGAAGCACAACTACTGTTACAGCTCAGCTCCTAGGTATGCGTTTTACACATCAATAGTGGAGTCAAACTGAAAATATTAGAAGTACCTTGCAGTGTATTTCCTTTTCCTGTCTTTCTATGGATACTACTTACATTCGTCATCATCATGGCTGAGCTTCGCAAATGAAGATTTGGGAAAGGCTCTATACAGGCACGTTGGTGGCTAATAAGGCCAATACGAGATAGATATGTCCCATTGCAAAAGGCACAGCAGAAAGATTCCTTAGGTGGTATATTCTGCAAGACACGGTTCTTTCTGCGTTGTCTTTTCTCCTCGAGAGTGATCCTGTGTGCGTTCTCAAAGGCAACAGCAGCGTTATAGATGGTGTGTCTCCAGACCTCCCGATTGGAGGCCAGAGTAGACCAGTTATGGTGATCAATATGGCCAAGGTTGAGATGTTGTTTCAGGGAGTCCTTGTATCTCCCCTTGGGGGCTCTTCTCTTGCGGCAGCCAGTGGCAAGTTCACCATAAAGCAGGATCTTAGGGAGGCAGTGGTCCTTCATCCTGGAGATGTGCCCTACCCAGTGCAGCTGTGTTCTCAGCAACATGCCCTCGATACTTGTGACTGCTGCTTGTTCTAGAACAGATGTATTGGTCACATAATCTGACCAGTGGATGTTTAGGATTGTACAGAGACAGTATTGATGGAAGTGTTCTAAGAGTTGCAGGTGGTGGCGGTAGATGACCCATGATTCGGATCCATATAAGAGAGTAGACAGCACTATGGTTCTGTAAACACTGATCTTTGTGCTTTTCTTCAAGTGTTTATTACGCCATACTCTTTTATGGAGTTTTCTGAAAGCTCTATATGCCTTTGCTAACCTGTTGTCTATCTCCCCATCAATCTTACCATCCGAGGAGATGAGGTTACCTAGGTAATTAAACTGCTGGACTGACTTGAGCTCTGATTGGCCAATGGTGATATGGGGATGATGGAAGACTTCCTGAGGTGCAGGTTGATAGAGAACTTCTGTCTTCTTTAAGCTGACTTCCAGCCCAAAGAGCTCAGCAGCATCTGCAAAGCAGGATGTTAAATGCTGCAGAGCTGCTTCTGTGTGGGCGACAAGGGCGGCATCATCAGCATAAAGTAGCTCCTGGACAAGATGGTTTAAGGTCTTGGTGTGGGCCTTCAGTCGCCTTAGGTTGAATAGGCTTCCATCAGTACGATATTGAATGTAGATACCATCTTCTTCATCGAGGTCTGCCATGGCCCTTTGGAGCATCATGCTGAAAAAGATTGTGAATAGGGTTGGTGCAAGAACGCAGCCTTGTTTCACACCACCGTTAATTTGAAAGGGCTCAGAAAGTGCATTGTCATATCTGACTTGGCCGCACTGATCCTCATGGAGTGAGATTATCATTTTAAGGAACTTAACTTAAAGGAACTTAAGGAACTTAAGGAACTTAACATCCTAAACGTTCCAAAATCTGCCATAGACCTTTTCTGCTCACAGTATCGAAAGCCTTGGTGAGATCAACAAAGGTTACATAGAGACCTTTGTTGTGTTCCCTACACTTCTCTTGTAGTTGTCTGAGAACAAACGCCATGTCTGTGGTACTCCTGTTGGCTCTGAAACCACATTGGCTTTCAGGTAGGATTCATTCTGCTATAGCAGGTATTAGTCTGTTCAAAAGTATTCTTGCCAGGATTTTGCCAGCAATGGAGAGTAGAGTAATACCACGGTAATTTGAACAGTCTGATTTAATCCTTTCTTCTTATACAAAGTGATGATGACTGCATCACAAAGGTCTGATGGGAGTTCGCCGAGTTCCCAACAGCGCACCACAAACTCGTGAAATTTAGCATGGAGTGCAAGGCCCCCATGTTTCCAAACTTCAGATGGAATTCCATCAACCCCAGCTACCTTGCCAATTTTCACCTGCTGTATGGACTACTTACATTAAAACTATGGCAAAACAGAAGAGCTTTCTACTGGAATTTCGCAGTTCCAACTAATACAGTGGCACTGAAATAAAATCAGCAAGTTCACTACCATCTTACCAGGTATTTGAGAAACAGATATCTGACACTACTACCAGAGATTAATTTAAGGCATTAAGAACTGGAGACTTTCTCATACTGGCTCTAAAAGATTTTTCAGATACATGCTAAGTGATTTCAAAGTCCTAAAAATACACATACAAAACTGACTTATTGAAAGAAATGTCATGTGTTGTGCTGTTATAGTGGACTAGTCAA
The DNA here is from genome assembly GCF_001715985.3 of Manacus vitellinus. NCBI lineage: Eukaryota > Metazoa > Chordata > Aves > Passeriformes > Pipridae > Manacus > Manacus vitellinus. The sequence continues at coordinate 666,939 of NW_021940508.1, read as the reverse complement.
GTTCTTGAAGATCACAAAAGCATGGAAGATTCCAACAAGCAACTCTCTAGTGAATGTTAAGCACATCTTTATAGAAAATACATATGCAACTACATGGGTATCTGTGCATTATATGAAAAGGCATCATCATTTGCCTTCTGAAGATTTACATAGATTTTTTCTACTAAATAATGATAAGAAAATCTAACCTAGTGAGTTAGACCCCTATCGGGTCTGGATGAGGAGGAGCTTGTTTTCCCCACTGCAGCTTTGTATTAGTGGCTAGAAAGGAGTTTGTATGACACACATGTTTTGGCAGCTGCTGAGCACTGCTCATACAGAATCAGCACTGTCTCTCCAGCATTCCCCCTGCATCAGTAGGCTGGGGATGGGCAAGATCTTGGGAGTGGACAAAAGTGGGACAGCTGACCCTAACTAATATTCCTTACCACTTGACATCTGGTCAGCAATAAAAGCTAAGAGAAAGGGGCAAAGAAGAGGGGAAAGGCAGTAATTATAGTGATATGACCAGGAAGGAACTGGGGTCCTGAGAATCCTGTCTGAAAGAACATTTTTTCCCACTTGGCATAAAAAAATCAGAATGATTTGCTTTTGACACAGAAGGTGGCATCTGTTTTGCTAAATACAAAGAGAACACGATAAAATGTGATGGATTGGTTTACAGTACTGAAATTTATTTACAGGTTTATGGTGATGTGTTGTTGGACTACTTTTAACCACAAGAATTACCATGTAACCCAAAGTCAATTAATACTTTGAGATTACAATTGAAACTTCCACAGTGAAGTTTACTGTAGGAATGCTGCTCTTATTTTAGTAGCAATTAATATTAACTCTTTTTTTTATTTATGCAGTGATTTTAACTCTGCCCTAATGTTAGAATGAACTGGTTAGTTTCAAACCTAGCAAAAGAAATAGATGGTACCTCAACCTAATCTGTTAACCATAACTGTAGTTCACAGGCTGACACTGAATTTTATCATCAATACACTCAGAAAGATCTGCAAGTTTCTGCTGTTTTCACTACTTTGGCTAAGGTGAAATGCAAACCAAAACTAATTCTTACTGTAGTAAGGTTATGCCACTTGGTATTGTGTAGTGGGTTGGCTTTTGGATTTTTAGGCCTTCCTTAGCAACGGGGTCAGAAATCTAAGGAAGTATTTCATATCATCCTTTAGCATAACACCACATATAAATAAGGTGGAGTTAAGAGAGCTCACTCTCTTCTGGTGCCTGAAGGTGACAGGTCTTTTCTTGTACAGGCCAGAGCCTGCTTGCTCCGACCTGCCGTTACCTCTGTTCTCTTCGGGAGGCGTGGGGAGTTGGTTGGTGCTTCACACACTTCTGCTGTCTCATTCAGGGAAGTATTTAATTCGTTTTTTTGTATTTATTTGCTATCTCTCTATTAACGGGATATTTGGAGGATTTTTTTTTAGTGCTTTTTATCCTTGTTTCCCCCTCCCTTTTCCTTCCCCCTCCCCCCCCCGGGAGCTCCCTATCATGTGTACAATATATTCAAATTGTATATATAATTGTAAATATACATGTAAATATATATTTTTGATATAATTCCATTTTGTTCAGACCTCTTTCGGTTTTTCTGTGGTTCATTTTTTTTTCCCTTGCTTGAGAGAGTGGGAGTGGGGAGGAGACAGCTCGGACTTGGCAAGAGAGAACCAGGCCAAACTTACACACATTGGCAGGAGGTGACAGCTTCAGCCTTGTAACTTAACCCACCCAGTGTATTTGGAATAGTATTTTATTAACTGGTTGTTCAGCTGTATCCTTGTACCTCTCTCCACCTTGCAGACCTAATAAAATCAAAAACCAGAGCAACTTGTGAAATCAAAATTAAACTACCGCTAATGTTCCTATCCAGAAATACTAGTTTCATTCTGAGTTTAATAATAAATTCAGTCCACCCTTGCTACTGTTTTCCCATTTAAGTAAAACAGAAGACTATCATATGATTTTAAAGTCACAAAAGTATCCATCATAAACAAGTCTCCTCTCAGCCCCCTCAAGTGTTAGTCAAATATCTGAAACAGAAAGTGGGATGAAAAAAACCACAAAAGATTACATTTGTTCTTTCTCATCTGAGTGCACATACCGAAATATATATTTTATATATATATATATAGGTATATATAGGTATGTATGTATGTATATGTATATACATACATAGAGGTATGTGTATATATATACCACTCTAAAATACACCCTTGACAAAGCAAAGGTCAACCACTTCACTCCTCCTTGGGTTGTGGATTGCAATGAGCTGGCCTTTCATTGCAGATACACAGCTAGAGAGGTGTGCAACTCTTAACGATTCTGTTTCACTGTGCATCTGAAAAGACAGATTCAGTCTTGATATCAATAGGGGGGCCATTTAAACTACATACTGTCTCCCCAGCACTGGGCAGGCTATGATTTTTGGAATTCAGACACACTGGAGACAATATAATTTCAAAGTCAGGCTTTGCACAAAACCAGAGTTACAGCCTCCAAATCCAAGTGAAATTCTGCAAGTGGTGACAGATTTCTGGAAGGAGATTAAGAAGCAGGGACTAAAGAGGCAGATTAAATCCCCTTTGACTGCTTTCCTGCCACAGAGTAAATCTACGTATGATTTCTGAGGTGGGTGATTAATAGAGGGATAGGAAAATCACATTTGAGCAAAGCCAAGAAAAACAGCTAAATTTAATGGGACATTTGTTCAAGTAAAAGCAAGACTCTTTCTGGAAATATACTGTGCTACTCACCTGCTCAGAATGTAATGATTCCAGCTCAGAGCTCCAATTACAGACAGGTGGCCAAACATATCTTTCAACCTATTTCTAGTTTCAATCTTCCACAAGTGCCAATCCAAAACAAACAAGAAATTTGACATCAAAAAGAAAAAAAAATTGTTCCCTTGATTTGCTTACAAGCCACTGCCCAGTTCTGAATTGACATATGGACAACCTGAAGTTCACTTATTTCACAAGCAAGATAACGGGTATTTCAGAATTTTGACACCTATATCAGTGATGCTGAAGTCAGACAGGATTGCAGCGGATACACATCTGTGAGTTTAAAGCTCTTTATTTTACATGTCAGTATTTGGAAGTTCATACATGGAAGCACTAGCCTTTACTATCTTCAGATTGCTGACTCACGACTGCAACAGGTAGGTCCAGGTATTATCTAACACATAAGCCAAAGTCCCAGGAAAAATTGCCATTAGCAGAACTTTTCATATGTGCTCTCCCACTTCAAACCATCCCCTCCCCCATACAGTAATTAACTTTTTTTGCTTTCTTGTGTTTATTTCCCCCAAAAAAGTCTCCCCCCTCAACACTTAACCACAGGAAAAGGTTTTTAAAACGCACATGCTTTGATCACACCACAGCAAGCTCGTGACAGAACATTAACGAGAAACAAAAGCAAATAAAAGTATGAGAAAGAAGAAGAGTCATCCTTTGTGGTCATTGTCTACATTATGCTTCAAAGACTCCTAAACATAATAAAATTTAAAAAAATGCCAGATCATTAGCACTATGAATCATTTAATGCTAGAATTTTATGTCTAGCATTAGCATTTTTATGTTTTAACTTCCTTTTTTGAATTATGCTCCAGAGAGGAGTAAATAGAATGAGTATTAAAAGTTTCAAGGGCAGAAGATGTTAGTTGTCTCTACAACTAACTTCTGTCCAAAAAAATTCAACACTGAAAAAGTTTTGTACTCTGTAGATTAAATACACACATAAACATCCTATATGAAAGTCCAATGACAAATTGTGGAGAACTTATTTTGTGCAATCCTTCCCTACTCTCTCCTGAACCTTGTCTCCTAATCCAAAATTCAGTTTTGACAGACAACAAGTGTTTCCCCTTTCAGCTGTGGTACTCCCTCCCTCTGAAGATGAGCAAGAAGCACAATAGGGTGATTTTCTTCTGTATCTAAAATTTTGTGCAGTTAAAAAATTACACAAGTTTTCAGGAAGGACTTCAGATCTGGCCAATGGGTTATATAGTGCTTCATTCTAACCCTAAAAATGTCTAACATCAGTAAAATGAGATATGGTTTACAGAAAAACCTGTACTTCTAACATCTAGACTTTTCACTGTGTTTGAAAAATTTTACAAAGCCTTCTTGAACCCAACAAACTAAGATAATTCAAGAAAATTAAGGCATTTAATTGTCATATTCGATTAATAGCAACACTTCTGAAACACTGAAAATGTTTTTCTTCTTTAGCACTGGTAGTTGTCATTGTCCAGTGAAATAATAACAGATGAAATCATCTCTGTAACTCATTTCAGGTTTTTCTTCTCTCATCAGTAATTCATCTACCCCAAATCCATACTGATTGTCCTTTCAGCTATATTCACCTACTTCAAGACACATGACTCTGTATAACAGGCTTTTTCATTAGTGGAAATTAAGTTTCATTACACTATTTTGTGTTATTTTGCCTGGGTACTAGTGGACATCACTAACTTTTGATAAGATTTTGGCTCTCACGTGCCTGTGTCAATTCTCAAAATGAGACTCAGGAAGTGATAAGTGATACTGTCAAACCAAACTATTTGATTAACAAGTGGGTGCATGAAATCAAACCTGGTATTCCTGATACCCATATTCATTTGCCATTAGGGGTAAAAAACACTGACTAGTTCCTTGACTGCTCTGAAAGGAGGCTTATTTGCACAGAGAAAAGAAACAAAGGAAAATATAAATCTATCACATATCCCCCAACTACTTCTACAGGAAGCAAAATCCAGATTCATAAAGAAGTTGGTTTTTACTGCTTTTACATGAGAATGAAACAGGCCCTGACTCGCAAGAACCCATCATACAGAAACAGCCAGATCACCAAAACAAATCATCTGCCCAAGACAGAACACAACAAAATATTGGTCTGATATTTAATGAATTGTCTCACACTCAAATAAGTATGGGAATACTTGCATTATTTCACAGGTTATCTGTTCAGATTACCCCTGTTTTCAAATTACTTGATAATTCACACTTCATGTTCATTCATTCCTAGGATACTTTATGGAGCAAAATAATCAACTCCCCCACCGATGAAACCAGAGGCAGTGCTAGAGACAGTTTGCTCCAGTTACCTTTCCCTACAGGTTACAACAACAAGGCTCCACAATCTCTGCATGTCTTGCACTTTCATGTGCCCAACAGTCCATATGATACATATCCTCTCCCATTCTGCAGCACAACCCAATAATATTTGTAGGGTTCTGAAACAAAAAAGCTGAAAGGAAACGAATGTTTAAGGGTCATCAGTACATCTGATGGGACCCAAAAGATAGCCAGGTAAAATAATAGGGGTTAACTACACTGAATGAGCTGGAATACTATCTGTTCAGAGGTTGTGAGAGCTCTAGAAAGAAGCCCTGAGCAGTTAAATCTCAGCCACTTCGTATTATCCTATAACACTTGCTGGAACAGTTAGATGAACCTTTCCAGTGTAGATGCAAATTCCACTTTCTTACTGTTCAGTGTGCCTGAAAATGTTTGCTCTATACACATACCTTTCCAGATGCAATTGGCATTTTCACAGACCTTCACACCATCGCTTCCTTCAATGCTATATCCAACCTCTTGGACTATTGGAAGCTAGAAGCACTTTTCTGCCAATGCATTGAAGTGAAAACATGGCTGAATGAAGAATTCCGTTGTAAAACATATTTAATTATCATGGATAACACCAGTTCCATCAAAGGGCTCAACATTCTTTATATGAAAGCTTCAAAACAGTTTGTGTCTGGGATGGGAGAACAATAACAAATACAGAATACCAGTGTCGAAATCATGTGCTCTAACTTCAGGGACTTGAGACGTCTTTCCTCCCATAAAACACCAATTCATTGCTAATGAACACACAAACTTTAAGAAAAATGTTTGAACAAGGCCTCCTTACCAGAGAAAGAAGTTTCAGGCCTGTACATCTGGAGTACCTACCACAGGTCACCTGTCAAACCCTACTGCCCTCTTGTCCTCTTCTGAATTGGCACTTGGGCTGATGCTGCCAACATACAGTGACATGCTTTCTGCATGTAGCCAACAAGTCTTTGAGGGAAGGTCAGTTTTGTGGTTCATACACTGCAGGGCCATTGATTCCAGCATGAGACCTACTGGATATTAGAGTCCCTCAAACCAGTGTCCCAGACACTGGACTTCATGATGCCATTCCTTAAACCAGTATTACAACACGAAACTGAAAATAGGTACAAGGTACCTCCAAGGAATGAGATCTTCTAAATTACATTATCATTTCCTTAGGTATCAAAGAAACAGATGATGCAGCAAAAATGAAAAAAGGGAGATATGAATTGCTATTGGAATTTTTTTTATTTTTTTTTTTTTTAAAGAGTTAGGTTAGGTCCTTAATCAAGATTTGGACAAAGGTCCAGATCAGCTCACATGGGACATGACTGTAGCCACCAATTCCTAGTAATATTTATTTCTTCACAATGTTCACTTAGATGAATGCTCTGATTCTGGTTTTCTGCTTGTTCTGTAATCCTTTGTTTATAGTAATGTAGAAATGCAGCTGATGTTTTCACCAGTCACTCAAGATCAGTATATTTTTTCTCCAAGGTCTGCGAAATCCACCCTTCCAAGCACAGTCTGTATTACTCTTCTTCAAACCCTGCTGCAATAATGACAAGAAATGTCTTAGAAAAAATATAACTGAGAAAAAAAGAAAGTGTTTCTTCTTTATATATTCCATCTGTTCTACAGTGGGCCTTCAGTTTTGAGAGGCATTTTCTGTAAGACTTACACAGATAACTTGGCAGAAAGCTAATTACATAGTTTGGATCTGTGTCCCTCCAAAATAAGTGCAGACATTTCTGTGGAAAACTCATTGTGTATACTAGGAAGTAATATTTTAGCCCACAGAGAGACCACACACATTCACTGGTATGTGAGAAGATTTTATTCTCAGTGGATCCCATCCCTTTATACTACCAGGCAACACAAAGTAAATAGTCATTAATTACTGTATCTAAGAAGATTAATGGGGTTTTGTATGTATTTAGCCAGGACTGACTTTCAAATGGTTTTAGGAAGAACTTAGGTTTTGGTCATGCCACAATGTGTAGCCAAGACCCCCACATCACAACCTAGAAAATGGTTTGTGGTCCTTGATGTAGCACAATGAATATTTTAGCTCTAATTCAACTCTTACTTGTAAATTACAGTATCGTTCTAGGTTTACATAGAATCGCAGAATATCCTGAGTTGGGAGGGACCTACAAGGATCATTGAGTCCAACACATGGCCCTGCACAGGACAATACCAAGAATCCCACCATGTGCCTGAGAGCATTGTACAAATGCTTCTTGAACTCTGTCAGGTTTAGTGTTGTGACCACTTCCCTGAGGAGCCTCTTCCATCCCAACCATTCTCTGGGTGACTTTTAAAGGTCCCATCCCACTCAAGCTATTCTATGACTCTATGATTAAAAGTGAATAAATACCATGTATGCATCTTCTAAAAGACATTATACTTTAAGGAAAAATGTTCTACATACATTAATTCATAGAAAGTACTTATCCTCTCACCCCCAAAAAAGTTACATTCAATTTCTCTGTTGGCTACATTTACTCAGGATTATTAAACCAATTGAGTTGTGTATTTTAACAATTATAAAATTCACAGACTCTCCAATGAGTCCATGGAGGGGTACAGGAAGAAAGAAATCACTGCTGTTGAAAGGAAGATTTTCCAGACTGTTTTGTTTATTAAGAGAAGAAAATTATTGTCCCAAGGATCAGGTTTCCTGGAAGGATATAAAATTGGGTTTTTTCCAACATCCAGTGACATTCAAGAGTACAATTATTACAAAGTGTCAGTCAACAAGCCCATTATGCCATCTGTCCTGACACTACCTCCTTTTCCCAGAAGCTGAGCTTAATACCCTCACAGAAACTTGTCAAGTATATAAATTTAGGATTATAATTTAGGGCATTAAGTATACACGTCCGAAGCAACCTTACTCAACAGTTATGGTCAAAAAAGTAATAATGTAAAACCAGCTATTAGCATCTTCACTACTGACCTTGCAACTGATGCCATCCAGGAAAGGAAAAGATAAGAAAGACTGTGGTCACTGGCTAAAAAAATACGACAATACATAAAAAGTCACAAGGAGATAGCAGGAAAATAGAGAGGTGGGTTTGAGTGTAATGTTATGGTAATAGATTTTTTAAGTACCACCATGTTTCATGTGAGAAATCAATTTTCACATTAGTGAAGAGAACCAGGTGGGTGGGTAGAGAGCATGGATTTATATTCCAAAAAGGAATGGATAATGCCTAAAAAAAGGAAGAATCATGTGTCAGTCTTCACTAGGAAAAATGAACTGATAAAGTGTACAGCAATAGAAAAAACACCTAAATGGGAAATTATCCAAGGTCTTTGTTTCACATTAGGCAGATTCCATGTGTTCTTCTACCCTTGACCAAGAATCTGATCACTTACGGTCACGATAAAAAAAACATTCTCAGAAATCCACTTTTTGGTAAATTTTTAATAGCACCTCATTCTGTTTACGTGACAAAATGAACAGCTACAATCTGCAGAACTGAAGCAATTATCTTCTTCACACACAGTGGGTATTAAGGCAAGTGGAAAAATGAGTCATTCATGCTTTTCATGCATAATTCTTACAATACATGCTTTCCCTCAGAGGTAACAAACCCACCTTGAGGGTTTCACTAGTCTAGGTTTTTTTTGCAGGACGATAGCCTGGAGAAAGGAAAGTGAACCTGAATCAAATAAATGACAAACAAATTGCTCCTGACTTTCCTGCAACAGATGTTTCCTAAATTGACCTTCTTGTGTTGCTGTTGTCCATGTCAACAAGGTATTATCCTCATAACATATTCCAGGCCACAGACAAGGTAAAAAACACATCAGAAAAACAAATATCCTACCTGTGTATTTGAATGCTGCATTATTCACCTGTTTCTTTTCTATTTCAGCTCTCCTGTTATTCCTTCCTTCCAAACCTATTGCAGCATGACTGCTGGGTAAAGTCACAAGAGTTTTCATGACAGAGTGTTTCTTAGACACCTGGGATTTACTGGATAAACAATTTTAACTGAAAGAATTCCTTAAAAAAAAACATGTACAGCGATATTTGTCAAGTACTTTTCAGAATAACACTGATTGTAAAATAGCAGTACTCTAAAAGCAGGTTTGACACACTAAGTGGGACAATGCAAATACTGACATCTGAACCAGTCACCTGCTTTTCTTTTGTCAGTGAAGATAAAGAGACATTTCTACAGTACTATTCATCTTATCCTAAAAGAGGTGTCTAAAAAAAGTCAGATTGATCACTCCCTGTATAAAGAATGCCTGTTTACTACTGCAGCTCATGTCCAGCCTTAGATTTATTGACTAGTTACACAGGATCATACCCCATAGGAAATTAATATCTGATTTCACAGAACCATACAGGCTTTCACCACTGCTAATAGCGGCAGCATGCAGGACTTTCTGTTCTAGAAACTGAAGAAGGAAAGACTTCACACTGTCTTAGAACCTGAATTCCCTAGACATGTGCATGCATTATTCAAAAGCTCTGGTATTCTGCTGTTGAAAAGCTCTGGTATTCTACTTAGCAGAAAACAGGACTGCACTTTCTGACCAACATCATAGGAACATATCCTGAACACTAAGCAGCATGTTTCACTTAGTCTCTAAATATTTCAATTATTAATCAAGGGGTCAACTGTGTTTAGATCCCTACATCTTCTGGGAAGTTCTTCTTGGACATGCAACCTGCAAACCCTTTCCCAATTTCCCCTAGCATTGCTTGAAGCAGGAGTCAGCACACTAAAAGCTCATTCAACCTTTCTTCAGCTCCCTCTGTTGCTGATGGAGAGAAATAGCCTCCCCTAGACTCAGCTCTCCAGAGCAACTCCGAGTGCTGGAAGTTTGGTCTGTTTTCCGAATGGCCCTCAGGCAAGTGAGTTGAATGTGAGTGTCCCTTGGTTGCTGTGCCTTTGTCAGTACATGAAGCCTTAGGCATTGGAGGAGAAACTACAAGACAAGCTCCTCCTTCAGTGAGTATACACTAGAGCAAATCCAGGCCTGCAGACTGATCCAAGTCCTGCAATGACAGCTAGGTCTGCAGGAGCTGCACACAAGGCAAGAGAGAAGCAGAAGGAAGTGAAGGAGAGAAGCCCGTACGAGCTCCCTGCTCTCCTGTCAGTTATTGATAACTACTCCAGCTGTGAAACTGTTGCAACAGACCCTGTGCACTCTTATAGTCCAGTGAAACTTAAACCCATTTCAACACGTGCCCCATCACAGAGGGAAAAAAAGGCTGGTCTGCCGCAGGCATTGCTTGACTATGGATGAGACTTGTTTTTCTCTCCTTTTCACCCTCCTCTATATCAGGTCCCTGTGAGTTCTGCTGCCCTAGGTTGTCTCTGTGACCTGCTGCCATAGGCTGTCTGCACACTGGTGAGGGGAACCTTGGGCTGAGCTTTTCTCTCACAATAGCAGCATGCTCCTGTCAAGAGAATCACAGAATCACAGAATCAATTAGGTTGGAAAAGACCTCTGAGATCATTCAGTCCAAGCAATAACTGAACATCACCGTGTCAACTCCACTATGTCATTAAGTGCCACGTCCAGTCTTTCTTTAAACACCTTCAGGGTCAGTGACTCTACCTCCTCCTTGGGCAGGCCATTCCAATCTTTAATCACTCTTTCTGTGAAGAAATTCCTCCTAAGGTCCTACTTTAACCCTCCCCTGGTGCAGCTTAAGACTGTGTCCTCCCATCCTGTCACTAGTTCCCTGAGAGAAGAGACCGACATCCACCTGGCTACAACGTCCATGCAGGTACTTGTACACAGTGATGAGGTCTCCCCTGAGCCTCCTCTTCTCCAGGCTAAACAACCCCAGCTCCCTCAGCAGCTCCTCGCAGAACTTGTGCTCCAGAACCTCCACCAGCTTTGTTGCCCTTCTCTGCACTCACTCCAGCACCTCAACGTAAAAAAAACACAACAAAAAAAAAGAAAAATACTTTGACAGGATGCTGACCTGTAGCTCTGCCTGCAGACTGCTGCAGCCGTGCACTGCTAGAGCCCCGGCAGCGTGAGACGGGAAACACCAACCCTCAGCTCGCACTAACTCCCGGCTGCACGCCGTTTCAGAAACCCCTGCAGGAGGCCATCCTCTCTCCACAGGAACTAGTTCCCCTGCCTGGTGACCTGGCGCCCCGCGGGCCGTGCCGCTGGGCTGGGGCTCGGCGGGACCGCGGGCGGCTGCTGCCATCGTGTGCCGGCAGGGAGGCTTGAGGGAGCTCCGACGGGGAGCGCTTGAACAGGAAGCATCTGTTTCTGCCCGAGCCTGAGACCTGCAAGAGAAGACAAAACACTGAGATTAGACATGGATTAACATCATCCTGCCTCTTCGCGCTATTTATAGTTGTGCTGTGCCGCGCCACAGAGGCTCAGCCTAAGCTAAGAGCAACAGCCACGGACGCTGGACTGAGGACGACTCCGGCAGTCACACGGGTGAAAAAAGAGTGGGGCGGGGGGGGAAACAGCGTGAAACAAATGTTTCTGGTCTGATAAGTACACCTGAATCAACTGTGGCACAGAAAGTCTGTGGCAGAGAAAACAAACAAACAAACAAAACCAAAACCCTAAGTTTGTGTCACTCATGCACTGAGCTACAGCACTGGCCTTTGAAGGACCCAAGGCACCTTCATGCATTTAGCATAGGCTCATGGGTCTGGTCACTTCTGAGAGATGGACACCGGGCAAGCTGCACATGCTGGCTGCCTAGAACCAGGCTGGTTTTCTGATCTCCACACAAAGAAGGATTTAGATATCTTCTGATTTCTGAACCTTCTCACCACCACTGTGGCTTATTCAAGTCATTATTTCTAATGTTATCTTACACTTTTTAATATAGTAAGGCATGCTAAGTAAAGACTAAATGACAGATTTACATTTTTTTAATTTACATTTGTTCAAATTCATTCCCAGAGCAATTTGTGGCAGAAAAATATAAAACATAAGAATGTAACAAAATCAGAAATGTAGAAGCCTAGATAATAGTAAATAACATATTTTGTTTCTCAGACAAATTTTAAGCAATGTTTTAGGTGAGAGTAAAAACAGAAAGCACAACTGGGTTTCTAGGTAATTATTAGGTACACGAGTAAATATTTATTATATATTAAGGGGGGGTTATTTATTTATTTCTGAAATAATATTAGATGTAAGTTACAAACTGTTGAGATGTAGCTTAGACACCATGATCTTGCATGGGTTTTCTGTAACCAAACACATTCGAACTTGCTTTTAAAGTCAGCATTAGTCACCTGTGCTCGCCTGTTGAGTACAGCTTTGCTCATTTTAGCATGGAAGTCTGTGTCTTTTCTGTCCCAGCCATCAAAACACCATTCCCACAGGCCTTACTGCCAGGCAGAGATGAAGCATTACATGTCCTCAGATACAAATAGCGAAATTTCACAGTGTTTCCCAAGCATCTCTCTGTTATGTAGAACTATGTGAAAGTCTCCATATAGTCTTGTTAAACAAAATTAACATGGACTTTAGCTACTTAGAAATTGTAGAAATGATCGAACAGGCCACTATAAACTTGTACAAATCAATGATTCTCATAGTGATACTGAAGTCACTGAAAAGAAAGAACCACCAGATTCCAGGTTCTACATTCAGAAAGTTATGTTCTATATTCGTCCTTTAAATGTAGCATCTAAGTGCAGCAAAAAAACAGGGTGATAAGAAAAAAATCTGAGATAGAAATCACTCTTCAATGGTGGTTTGGAAAGTTAGGAGGGAAAGAAAGCAAGCAGACACTGACAAGCAGCATAGACAGGCAAGAGCATAGAAAAGCCCAGAAGAATAGAAATGTGAAGAGGACAAAATAAAATCCTGAAAGCTGAAAGGAAGAGGAGAATACCAAGTGGACAGAAAGAGGGGAGAACTGATCAGATGAAGACAAGATGAAAGACAGAGGCAATTTTGGGGTTTTGTATAACTGAATTGTAACCACTACATGTTGATGCACCCTTAGAAACCAGGATCAACAGGCAAGAATCTGTAAAATGAAGACAGATAAAACACCAGACGTGTGGCTCTGAAATTCAGAGAGTCTTGCACAATTGACTCAGCAAAACAACAGTGGAGCTGCTTGGCTTACACCTGATATTCTCAGCTAACTCCTTCTTCTCTCATGTAGACCTTCAATCTTACCATCTCAGCAGTAAGATGCCAGTAACTATCATCTCATACTGCCAGTTAGCCAGTAGCAATTAAGAAAGCAGCCCATATCTATCATCATTCTGTCCCTTCACGCTGTTTGTAGTGGTGCTGTGCCATGCGTGCTGGCTCAGTTGCTTCTAAGCAAACGAAGCTGCCTGTGATCTCACAGCAGCTGATGAGATGCAGGGCTGAGTCTGTGAACAGGGTGATTTCAGCCATCCTCCCTTCCTTCTGCCTGAACAACTGGCCCCCAGGCTGCTTCTCCAGGTCTGTTTGACAGCATAGCTGCCTCCTTGCAGAACAACACTGCCAGAGGCGCCAGAGGAGCCCAGAGGTTGTGCTAGAGCTGTACTACAAACCCACAAGAGGTCCCAGCAGCTCTCAAGACCGTGCAGACGAACACTGGAATATCCCACACAAGTCAGTTAAACAGAGCAATCAGCATCCTTAGGTGATGGGAAGATCCTTTTTATTCATTTCTTCTTTTTTTTCACCCAGATTGATCTCTGTGCTCTGAAGCCCAGCAGGCACTGTGATCTTGAACAGCTGTTTCGGCAACAGAGACAAAAATGAGCAGCTTGCTCTTTCCGTCTGAGATGCGAGTTTCATATTTCAGCTCCTCCTTCACATTCCAGGCCTGCCCAGGCTCTCCTCCAAAGATTTCAAAAATGGAGCCTTTTACAACTACTTATCCTCTGAAATACTCAGTACCCAAAGCCAGGGTCGTTGTGGTCTTTCTGTCAGTGGTTTTGTGTACCACCATTCTCTGCCTGCTACAACTCAGAATTTTTAAACCTAAAATCAAAGATTTTTATTCTTTTGAAGTCAAAGATTCACGAGGAAGGAACATTTCCTTGGAGAAGTACAGAGGGAAAGTAAGTTTTTGTTTCATTTTATCTGTCTTGAATCGTTACTGACAAAAAAAAAGTGTACATTTTTAGGTAAATAAAGTGTTATGGGAATTTTTAGCAGAGATTTTTGTAATAAATTCCTATTCTTTAAACAGTAAGCTGGATAAACATTTTTTTTTCTAGATCTGCTCCAGGAATTTAGTAGTAGATCTAATAAACCAAGAAAAACAAATTCATATTATTTAGTATAGATCATTATAGCCTAACAGGAAAATTTGTGGATTTTATTTTTAGTTAAGAATGATAGCATGTTGTGTTGAATTCTGGAAGTTGATCTAGTAAATATGATTTTAGTGCAAGTCCTAAATACCTTCTTTTTTTAATGTTTATATTTAAACAAAGCTGCAAGCTGAAGTTTGTCTATTTATTGAATTTTTTGTAACAGATTCTCTGAATGTAATATCTTCAGCTGCTTTCATCACTATCTGTTTAATGAAATGATGATCAGACAGATTAAATTTAGCTTTCTGACAGGAACCATCATAGTAATGAGAAATGCAATTTTAAAATTTAATTATAATCTCTACACTATTTATAGGATTTTTTCTTACTATTCTAACTTTATTTCTCTGAAGGCAACTTTAGTTGTAAACGTGGCCAGTTACTGCCAAAACACACACAAAAATTACATCGCACTGCAAGAGCTACACAGAGAGTTTGGTCCCTCCCACTTCACTGTGCTGGCATTTCCCTGCAACCAGTTTGGAGAATCAGAGCCTAGTTCAAGCCCGGAAATAGAATCTTTTGCAAAAGGAAACTATGGAGTAACCTTCCCCGTTTTCCACAAAATCAAGATCCTAGGATCGGAAGCAGATCCTGCCTTTAAATTTCTAATAGGTAACTGTTTTCTTTTATATATCAAGCTGCCTGTAACCATGGTATTCTCACTGAATTCCAATCTGAGTTTGTTTGTCAGGAAACATTGAACTCTTCAAACTTCTCTGCTCATGGAGAGAAACAGGCACCAAGCATACAATTCATCTCATTTCAATCTGAATATAAAAAATATGGGCAGAAGTGTTGTATCGTGAAAAAATCAGTTTCTCCTCACTGATCATAAAAACAGCCTCCTGTAACCAGCCCAGCTAAAAACATCCATTTTGTGCATGCACGAACTTGAGTGCAAAGATTCCCATCTACAAGATCCCATTTCAAGTTACGTGATTTTTATTGAAAAGCAGCTTTTCTTGTGGACAAAAATATAATTATGGATGGTCCTAAAAATCACAGAAAGATTTTAAATAAACATATGCAGATTCATTTTTTTAGCAGAGGCCTGTGTCCACCTTTATGTAAACTGTATTGTGAAGCAGGATTATATATACTGTAGTTATATATAATCACTGATTTGTGTTAATTTGGGCCCAGCATGCAAAACCCACTCATACAAATACCTCCATTACAGAGAGCACTTACTGACTTAGGGCCTCATATTCTCACAAGCAAAGTGAAACTTTCTTCAGTTGACCAAAGAGCTCATAGACCCAAAGCCAGCTTGAAAAGCCTTTCTGAATTATCCTGAGCTTTGGCCAGGTCTTTGACCCATGCTTAACACTGATATATTAAAGAAAGGATACTTAGAACATAACCATTCTCCAACACACCATTTTAACTAGAAAAAATATAAGAGGAAGCCCAAACCTGTTCTGTCTCCTTGACCCAAGACAGGATCACAGTTACCCAAGTTTATCCAGACTATTTCAGTAGTCATATGAGAGATTCCAAAACCTCACAGCCTATTTCAGTTTTTCACAGCTCCTCTTGTCAGAAAACTACTTAAATATCTAAATTAAATCTTTCTTACAACACTTAAGTATTTTCTTCTTGCCATATTCTCTGTGATACCTCTTATGTACTTGAAAATTATTATTATTTAGGAGTCATTTATGTTTCACCACTGTCATTGTAACTGTGTTTCTTCCTACCTCCTCTTAAGCAAGATACCAAAAACTCAGTAAACCTTGTTGACCTCAACTCTTGTTGACCTGAGTTGCCTGAGGTCCAGTGGAATTATTGAGTGCTCTCTCAGTTTTTTATAGAGGAGACTAGAGCATGCAGGTTACAGCTGCATAGAATGAAACCAGATTCTAAATATCAGTCCAATCAGTGTTAGACATCAATATCTATAAAGAAAAAAATGTTTACTCAGCATTATTTTATTTGATGTGCTGTTCACTGACAGGAAGGAGAAAGATCTTCTGACACTTCAGTATTTTTAAATAAAGCCTTTCTTTTCCTTCATTCCCTGCATCTTCAATAAGAGAAGCACCTGCTTTCTTCAGGTAGCTGTCTTGACAATCAGAAGGTTGAACACCTTCATGCTACAGCACCTTCTTGTGCCTCTTACTGCTAGCTACAATTTGCCCAGCACTGTCAGATAGTCTAGCACAAAAGGAGTCCACTGGCAGCATAAATATGGATGTGGAGCATCATTCACTTCCCACTTTTCCGATCATTAACAGCAACTAGTAAACCATGCCCAGACTACTAGCAAAGAACAAGGTGTGATTACATCTGCATAAGAAGCTGAAGAATCAGTTCAGGGCATTGAAACAATTACAAGTGTAACTCGCTAAAACAATCTGATGCCATCCTTACAGATTCTTCAAAGAAAGAGCCTCGATGGAATTTCTGGAAGTACCTTGTTAGCCCTGAGGGTAAAGTTGTGAAATTCTGGAGACCTGAAGAGCCAGTGCAAAGTATCAAGCCAGAAGTAGCAGCATTAATCAGGCAGATTATCATGAAAAAAAGAGAGGACCTCTGAAAAAGCCATTTATACTGTGAATCTATTCAATAGCATGGATACACAGCCTTTGTACATTCCCGGGAAATGTTGCTAGAAGCTAAACCATCAGGTGATTTTACTACTCTTTAGTGTTGGTATTTGCAACCAATATGGTTGGTAATATGTCTATTAATGCTGGATTTGCCCCTGCAATAGCCTTGAGAAGGACTGAGTTTACTGAGATGGCAAGGCACTAAGTACCTTGCAGGATGGACCTTCAATCTACATAAGGTTTCTGAATGTGGGTTTTTTTTTTAATTGCTGATAATTGCTAATTCAATTGTCATCAGCAGAGAGAAAGCTGGAAAGAAGATTATTAATAAATTACTCAGTATTTGCACAGGTTTCTTTCCCATCTACCAGTAACAAACAGATTTTGATATTCCATTAACACATACTTGCCCTGTCTGAAGCATATGGAGCCCAGAGGCATCCATGGCAGGGTCTTTAGAGGCAAATGTAACTGAAGAGACTAGCTTTGCAGCATTCTCTCGATGAAGACTACGGAATTGTGAAGCTGTCAGCTGTAAAAAAACTGTACATAGAGAATGATAAATGTAAAAGAAAAAATTGCAGAAATGTTTTCTCACCTGCTTTATGTTTTGATTCACTTTACCTTTCACCTTTAGAGCAACTCCCTTTAACTCTTTAGCCGTCTCTATACATTTGCACCAAGGTACTGTGCCTTGACTGTGAGCTCCTCTCCTATTGGATTCCTGGTTTTCTGACCTGGGTGAAGGCAGGGCCTGTGTGAATATACATGGTTGCTTACAGAAGGATTCAAGGTGCAATGAAAATCAGGAGTCTGGGACTCTCACAGATGTCTTTCTGAGGCTGTCCAAGACAATACTCCCCAGCCATGTGCCTACCTACCTCCCATCTTTAGAATAAAAAAACAGTCTTCATGCAGAGGTAGAAGAAAGAGGAGAAGGTTCACGGTTCAAGCTCCACTCCTCTCACCTTGCAGTCTCCCCAGTCCTACATGTAACTGCAAACCCATTGCCAGTTCTGTTCCACTGTTCTATTACAAACTGACAAGTCTTTTGATTTATCTGTTTGAAAAAGGGAGATAGTAAATTTGAATAAGAAATGTCACTCCAGATGTCCAAGTCCTAATGGAGGGGTGAGAGAATAGAAATGAGAGAAACCTATGTCTCGGAAGAGTTTTCTACATGAGAAGGATGGATAGCATTAGTGCAGTCGTCTTGTAAAACTAACTGAAAATAACTAAAGTGCTTCAAAACTTTTTCTAATAAAGATAACCACTTAACTGTATTAAAAAGGCGAGAAATTTAAAAGCAATTTTAAAAAAAAAGGTATTGAATTAATTGACAATTTCACACCAAAAAAAAAAAAACAAAAAACAACAAACTCTGAAGAATAAGGACATTAAAATGTTTTAAAAGATTGAGTAATGATACTGATGTGAAAGATTCAACAAAGTGACATCAAAGATTCATCAATAGTGACAAAGATAATTTTGGAACAGAACTCAAACCTTGGCAATTTTGGCCACTCTAACTTTCAGAGATCAGCTAAGGATTATACAAAAGGTTTCATTAGTTGAAATCAGCCTGCTGCTGTTGTTTTAGACCAGCCTGTGAGCTATTTGCCATTATCCCACAAGATTCCACATCAAATATGTCAAGACAGTTCCTGTTCTTAGGCTGGGGTTCTGTATTTTACTCCAGTCTCCTCCAGCATGTGCTGTTGCAGCCTTGAGAACATTTAGTGGAACATGTCAGGTGATTTTTGTCTCATGTCTCTGCTGCTTTGATGGAGCAGAAAGGGAATTCAGATAAGGACTGTCTCCCCTCACTGGGAGCAATCTACATTCCATGGAACTGAGTGGAAGAACAAAATGCTTTTCCTATGAAGGATTGAATATCTTAACTTGAAAATGCTCACATCTAAAATATGTGTGTCCACTCTTGTGTACTCCTATAGTTCCCTGGTTTTTGTATGACTGAATAAAAAAGGGTATAGGTATAAAGAAATGTTGGGCACTGTAACACCTAAAAAAAGGTCTGTTTTAGTCCTGGTATTGCCTTAGAGTTATTCAGCACGTGGGAAATTTCATTTGGGTTCCTAAAATACCCTACGAAGGATAAACAGAGCAGTATCATTTTCTAGTTTGGAAAGGATCAGGAGGGAAGGGAATGTGCACACCTTGCTTGTGACTCACTCACTAAAGGAGACAGCGTAATCTTAAATATCCCAATGCCAGCATTAAGATCAAATGTCTTTCCTGGTATTCAGAAATAGCATGTGATATTAGCCAATGACTGGACAGAATTATTTAACTCACTCCTACCTGAATTAAGTTTACTCAGGAGTCCTAGAAAAAGAGTGTTTTGTCTGACAACACAGTCATGAAATTTCTCATTTCACTATTTGGTCACAATCCACTACAACTATCTTCTGTAGAAATTTGAATATAGGTACCATTCTGTCCTGAATCTACACAATTTAAGTTTTTCAAAATTTACTGTTAATTAGCATTCATCCAAAAACTCAATGTATTTGTATTACTTATACGTCATGAGACATGTCAGCTCTTCCAATACAACATTTAGGGCAGATCAATGATAAACTAATAATTTCTTTCTTCTGGGGTAAAAATAAAGCATCTTTAATGGACAAATCTACATAGACTTGGAAAGGCAAATAAATAAAATGAAAATTAGAACACTGTTATACAAGCTCATACTTACCTATAGTCAAAAGCCAAGAAAGTAATATGAATACCTGTTCATATAAATATCCACTTACTGTTAATTTAAAATAGAGCATATAAAAAATATAAACTCCAAAACTGTGGACAGATTGAAACTTATTTCTTGGATTCCTTAATAATCCTACCAATTTAAGATAAAACCACCCTCCTAAGACAGTTAACTGAGTTCAGTCCATGAGTGTTAAAGTTATGTCATCATCATTTCTTCATAACCTAACCTATTACATCCTTCATCCTAACCCTTCATTCCTATCTCATCCTTCCTTCACTCCTTAGGCCTGACATATCTTTATTTTCTCAAACAGATACCACTTAACTGTGAGCTTCTCGAGATTATATGGGAGTGCAAATATTCTAAATCACCACTAGGTGATATTCAGTCACCACTAGGTGATATTCAGTAAGGACATGTTCCTGTTCCTTCACGTACTGCCACAAAATACTTGTTTGCTGAGCCAACACATCAATGCTCCTTTAAACACTGAGTGGTGTAAGAGAAACATATTCATATGGGATTCAAACCTGAAATCTTACTTAATAGTTTCATAATTGAGTAGATTCTTTAGAAGCCAGTTAGGTTACCTGCATAAATGTGTGAAATACAGTTACATTTAGTTTTATACCCTCAGTCACACTTACTTTTATACCGTATCTTCACTCAGTCTGCATAACATAGCACAGCTCCTTTCAGTCAGGGGAAATAGGCAGGCATTGGACCTCATACCAGCTAAGGATCTCATGAGATATTTATAACAGTGTTTGTATTCTTGTCTCAACAATGATGTGCTAATGTGGCAGTGTAGTCAGTTGCTGGTGTGTGAAGAACAGCTAACTAACAATACACTGCCTAATCACCACACACAGCAGTAGGTTCACCCTGTGAAGTTTTTAACTGTGCTGCTTTTGCTTTAAGAAAACTCCCAGAGCTCAAAATTATTCAAAACATTTGAATTATTTACCTGTTTCAAGTATTTATAAACTTCCTGTTACCTTGGTATCTGAAAGCTGTTGAAAGCCAGAGTCTAAATCAACCAAAAATTCTCACAGTTCTTTGAATAATGGCAGATAATGGAAATACAAGATACCACTACAATACCAGAAATGAGGTTGACAGTCAACAAAAACAAAAAACCAACCAAACAAAAACCCACAAACAAACAAACAAAACAAGACAGTAATTAGGAGGATCCAGAAAATTTCTTGTACAAAAGTAGTAGCTCTCCCTTTTGATGACCAAGGTATGTGGTAAAAGAGAGCAACTGCATGTTAGCTGATGTCAGAATTTCAACCAGCTAACATACACTGCCATCCCATCACACACAGATGCGCAGCCCGCGTTCCTGGAAACAGAATCCTAGCACCTTCCAAAGGAGTTGCCTCTAAACAGCGGTGCGCCAGCCCTGCAGCAGGTGGCAGTGCAGCAGTGACTGCTACATCCAGGTACAGCAGCCAACTAGCAAAGCACTGCCTACCAGACACAGAGTCCTTGCAGAGTGAGATGTCTTCTGATATAATATGGAAACGTCTTTTATTTTCTACCAAATCCAGCATTATTTATCTGTTTTAAGTTTCATGTTTCCTACGTGTATATATAAAAGTTCAAACAGAATGTACTGTCATGAAATAAATGTCGCAGATAAGTTTCTGATTCAGCAAGACCTGAATTAGTGTAACAGTATAAAACCTATGTGGAGTGTGACTAGAATCAGACTGTACAGAAGGAACTGAATAGTGTTGTAAACAGTTTCTTGTCTTAAACCACCATTTGAACAACTTGAACAAGTACCAGTATAGTATGTTACCTCCACAAGTTAATTAGTATCATACTTACCTCTGTCCTTTTCTCAGCTGGGCATTTGTTTACGGTCAGTGTTGCAACCCTGCCATTAGTCTAGATGAGCTCAGAATCTGGTTCAGTATAGTCAGGTTTAGGTTATTTTGGAATTAGAATTATTAGTTACTCCACAGTGCAACTTGACTGTAGGTTATGAGCCACTGCACACCTCCATTTACAGCCACGTAAGGGAGGATGCATAAAGATCCCAGGATTGAAGCTTATGGATTCAGGCTGGGTGGAGGTAAGATTTTAGCTCCCACATCCATTTTGATCAAAAGTTCTTTAAAGTCACACTGGCAAGGAGCTACTGAGTTAGACACTTTGTATAGAAGTCAGTGAATACTATATTTTAAGCCTTCACTTTATTTCTTCAAAACTGGTCTGAAATAACTCAAAATAACTCTTAATACAAAACAAAACATAAAACATTTACTTGCCTGAATGCTGCTGTTAGCAGCCACAGGGAAGCATTAGGTAACTGATTTCTGCTTGTTCCATATCAAGATGCCACTTCTGAGTTTTCCATGATGTTTTTGAATGAAACAATATGGAGTGCAGCTAGCAGCTGTTGACATATGAGAGACAACAGCCAGCTAACATGCACTGCCAGACTGTTACATTCTCTTGAGTTTTCGCCACCAGTTCCCCTTCACCACCATCCTTAAAGCTTTGTCTCCTGTAGCTCAGTCATTGCTCGCTTTAATAACATGACTTTCCTCATGGGGTCACTTACATGAAGTATTTATGCTGAAGCAATATTGTCAGCATGCTAGTGGCTACATTTCCTTACTGTCATTATATCTAAGGACACACTGCTTATCTCCTGCTTCTGTGTTTTTCGGTATGGTGAATTCCATTTAGACCTTCACTTCCTACTCCATCACTTTGCATGTTGCAGTCTTACAAAGTTTTGTGATCTACGACAACTCCTCAAGGGACAAGCTACCTGTATTTTACCTCTTCCTTACTGTTAAGCATTTTGTTTGTGATTAATACTTTTCCCACCTAAGTTCATACTGTACAAGTTCTTTGTTGTCCCGTTTATCTTTTACCACTCTCTAAATGTGGACAAGTCAGCTTACAGTGCCAACGAAAGGATAGCTCTGTAAATCTATACAATCCCTTCAATGGAGTCAGGTAACTTTTGCTTTTAAAGAGGAAGCGGTCCCTCTAGTGATAAAAGAGAGAAGCCCAAAGGTGGGTTTTTTTCCTCCCCAAATAGATGTCACGTTACTATAACTTGCATTTTTCTGGCATTGCAGATGCTACAGTTTAAAAAGTGTGATAAGAAATAATAAAAAAGAATAAAAACATTTTCCCCAGAAATGTACAGAGTGGAACTCTGCAGTGCAGTGCATACAGAGGAGTGCATATGTCTGTGCCTGCCCCTACCTCAGCCGCTTTCCATGGGCTTTGCTCCACTTCAGGTCTTTTCCGAGTGTTCTCATGACGTTATCCTTGAAAAAGACACAGAGGCGCAACACTTAGCAACCGCGCAGCTCACCCCAAATCACCGTCCACCCAGTCCCGCTGGTGGCAAAGCTTCGATGGTTGCCACGGCCACAGGGACAAGGCAGAGCCGCCGGAGAGGACATCTCCCCAGCCGCGGCCCTCCCCAAAGCACGGGCAGCCTCCGCATCCCCACAAGGCAGGGTTACCCGAAGCAAGTCCTCATCCCTTCTGCTCGTCCTCCGGGCAGGTTCTTCCAATTTTCGGTCTATCTTTGCCAGGGCTGTCTGAACCTGCTGCGGGGTGGCGGGCCGGCGGGGTGGCCTCACCCGAGTAGGATCCCTGCGAGCGAGGCGGCGCACACGGGGGTAAAAGGGTGACCCGAGCAGGTGCGTGGGAGGCAGCCTGTAGAGAAGGAAATTTACAGCCCGGCCAGAGTTCGTGGCGCCGGTCCCTCAGCCCGGGCGGCTGTGCAGCCCCTCGGCCGCACCCGCGCACCCCTCACCCCGCACACCGCAACGCTTCCGGCCGGCCGCGGGTGCCCTTTAAGCTCCCCGAGCGCGCCCGGCGCGGCGGGAGCCCCTGTCCCGTCCCGCCGGCGGGACGCGGCGGCGCTCGGCTGCGCGCGGTCGGGTCCTCGCTGGCGGCAAAGGAGCCGGCGCGGCGGGTCTCGCCGACTCCGCGGGCAGGGCGGCGGCAGCGGCCGGTGCCAGAGGGCCTGGCTCGGCCCCGGCACGGGCAGCACGCCAGGCCGACACCCTGGGAGGCCGCTGCCCGCCCCGCCGGGGCCGGTGTGTCAGCACCGCGGCCGTGCCCCGTGGGGCTGCTCCATGGCCATGTCACGGTCTGGGGGTGCCTCGGCCCCTGCCTGCTGAGTGGGGAGAGGGCAGCCTCACGGAATCAGGTTGGAAAGACCTCTAAGATCATCAAGTCCAGCCTTTGACCAAATACCACCTTGTCAACTACACCGTGGCACTAAGTGCCACGTCCAGTTCTTTCTTTAAACACCTTCAGGGACAGTGGCTCTACCTCCTCCCTGGGCAGTCCATTCCAACCTTTAATCACCCTTTCTTCTTAGAAATTCCTCCTAATGTCCAACTTAACCCTCCCCTCGTGCAGTTTAAGACTGTGTCCTCTCATCCTATCACTGGCTGCCTGGGAGAAGAGGCTGACCTGCACCTGGCTACAACCTCCTTTCAGGTAATTGCAGAGAGTAATAAGGTCTCCCCTGAGCCTCCTCTCCTCCAGGCTCAACAACCCCACTCCCTCAGCCACTCCTTAAAAGACTTGTGCTCCAGACCCTTCATCAGCTCCATTACCCTTCTCTGCTCTTCTCTTTGGCACATGACACACACAAAACCCCTCACATCAGCTGTTTCTCACCAAGGCTTTGCCCTCTGTGAGGAGCTGGGCATCACTGCAAGGAGAGTGAGGCCTAGGGTGCATCACTGTGCTGAGTCTCCCGCACCAGCCTGTCCAAAACTGAGAGCTGAACACAGTGTTGTTCTCTCAGAGCTGAGACCAAGCAAATGGCACCCTGGTCCAGTGCACCACTGAGGAACTGTCCTCCAAAGCGGGTCTCCAAATCCAAAAGTGAGGAAAGCCTCACCGCCACCATAGTCAGACTCCAGAAATAACTCACTAGCATTTGCTTTAATGTGACAGGCAAAAGCAGATATTGTAGGAGAAAGTGTGAAGAATGGTTTTATCCCAGCAGATGAGTTGCTCATGCATGTGTTTTACCAAGTGCACATGATAGAGGAATTGTACGCACCCTTAGGCACTCCTCCCTTCACCTGAGAAAACTTGGGCACAGGTTCGGCAGGAAGAAGGTAAAACACAGTTCTTTGAAAGACAGAGTTTAGTTAAATCAAAAGACAGAGAAAAACAATTACTGGTACATACAACTTTTTTTTTTCAAAGTAAGTTCAGAACTGTTCTTTTTCAATCCTTGTCATAGTTTCAAAACTTGGAGTGATGGCATCCAGGTTTTCAAGAGACAGAAGAAACAGATACACAGCATGAGCCTATTTTTCCTCTTTCTAGTTTTTGAACCTGAGAATCAACATTAAAAGTGTTGTTTTCTAAGAGTAAGAGAGTGCCACTTTTTAAAACGTGCCAAAAGTATTCTTTACTTTCTTACTGTTTCTGCAAAACAGGAACTTTTTCATAATTTTCCATTGGGAAAGAATTATTCGAGCTAATTAAAAAATTCTTCTGCAAAAATCTTCTCATCTTAAGTCTTATTTCCCACCTATTTCAATTTCCATAGCTGCACACTTCACATCTGCAAAAGGACATCATGTAAGCAAGACGATAGAGGAGAATATTTTTACTAATTCCTAAGTAATAAGCAATAATTAAATATCAGAATGATAGAGCTGTTTTGACAAATCCAAGCAAAACTATTACAAAAAAAAAGCTATCTTATTATCTCACTTTGTATTGGTAAGGACACAGCGAAGCACACCAGGGGTACAAAGTGTCTGAGTCACTCAACACCATCTTAATGCTTTCTGTAAAACAAACACACAAGGTATTGCTAGCATAGCTTCACAAAGGATTGTTTGCAATGCTTCAGTTGTTCGTTTAACTGAATGCGAAATCTTTCTACAAGACTAACTTTCAGCGAGCACGGCCAAATATCGTTACCCTGCCTAAGAGCATGCACCGAAAAGCCAGCTTGTTTTGTATCAGCAACAATCAGGTCAGGTGAAGTGTTTTGAGCTGTTAACTATCCCTTAAAAAATCTTTTTCTCACACTAAAAAGCTTATTTCAGATGAGCAAACCTGTAACCGTGCAGTTTGATAGTGAGAGGAAAGAGTTTGCAGTCTGAGAGCTATATAGTTGTAAACTGGAATAAAAGTCAAAAGTCTCAAAGTCAACAAGGTTTTGCTTGTGTGAACTAGAATTAGGATTAATTAATGCAGAGAAAGGCATTAAAAAGTAAATAATATGACCCACTGCAATTGGTGTTACAAGCAGTGACTCCTGCCCATGAGCCTTCAACTCATGCATGCACACACCATGAACAGATTGTAAGAAAATATTTGGAGGTTTTTCTATAAAATTTCTACTGAACACTGACTAGCAAGTTGAAAATATGCCAAGATATTACATTTGCTGGTAGCCTCAAGATAAGTAGATCCCTAGATGAAGTCAGTGGTAAATAAAATTCAAAAATAAACAGAAGTGCCATGAGGAACTCAAAACTTCTTTATGTATGTTTAGGAGGACGCACTGAATTGTTAGGGAGGTATTATAACATCAAGGATATCCTTAATACTCCCTTCTTCACTTGAAGCACCTGGTATTTTGGAAATTTTGTGTTAAATAAGAGCTCTGCTGTCACTTAGAAATTGTAACTGAATTTTAAACAAAAGAGTTTTGTTTTAGAAAAGCTGTCCACAGCTAAGTGTATTACTTCTATAATGCTTCCAGCATCTTATTAATGTGTCTTCAAAATGAAATGAGAAGGTCATCTGGGTTAAGTGTCTTCATTTCTTTCTCACTGTGGACTCCTTTTACGTTACTCATTATGAAACCTATGCAGCCAATTGCTCAGCTATTTCACTTACATACTAGAAAAGTGACTGAATGTTTGTAGCTCTCTCTAAAAGGTATTCCCAAAACGGTATGTAGAAACTGTGTAGTTTGTCCCCACTGGCAGCAGATGGTGCTGATATGTTGTGCCTCATGCAGGTTGTCAAACCCATAGTAATTTATAGGTTTTTTTCTCATCTGTTATTCATAAGGTCTTTTAATACAAATTTGACATCATCATTCAACATCAGAATTTACTGAGATAAAATATGAGTTTATAGTTTGAAGGTGGGGTTTGGACATCAACAGCAAGCCTCAAAATAGTATCAGAAAATTGAGCACTGACTGAAACAACACATTTCAGGAAAAGCTGGATTTATCACATCCAGACTGCTGAATAAGGACCACAGATAGTTTAAGGGCCCAGTTATCTCAAGATACAATGATGACGGTGCTCCTTGCCAAATGACAAGAAATGCTGACAAGACATGATGCTACCTTATACCAGCTTCTGGCAAATAGAGACATCTCAAGAGCTGGTCACAGAACATTGTCTTAAAAGCAATAGAACACAGATTGTTTCCATGTCAGAGAAAGAGGGAAGTGAATAAAACCCGTCTTTAAATAAGTTTCTAGGAAAGTTTTGCTTAAATCAAAGGCCTAGTCAGAGAAACCTCCCTGCCTAAGGAGCATCAAGGACATACTGGACTAAATACTTTTCCAGAGAGGATGCAGTCACTGTCTGTGACACCCAGTTGGCTAAACTAAGAAAGGTGTAACAAATTACGTTATGGAAAAAATTACCCTTTTGACGATGCGAGGGATCTGAATAAGATTTACTACAAGTTTGAGTTGATATTTGAAATAGGTGGAAAAGATTCTTTGAACATACAATGGTGAAAATTTGTATCCACTTTGCAGTTGTAAAATGATGAGAGGTTTTTGGGAACCAAGGCCTTCAGCTTCCAGCCAGAGGGAAAATAATGCTCCAGCTTTGTTACATGGTCACTGAGCAAAGATCCTGAGATACAGAAACATCTTATTTTTTTCTTCCTGTATTTCTTTATTGTTCTCTCTAGCTTTTCAGATAGTATCCCAGAAAGATCCCAATCTTATTGCCTGTTAAGTCATATAAGTACTCAGGTGCTTCCGAGTGGGTTAGAGGAACAGTTCTCACAGTGCTACAGGCAAATCAAGGATGTTTCTCCAAGTGACTGGCAGTAATAGAAGATAGTAGTTGCCATTATAAACGGAGGTTTGAACCTCAAGTATTTGTACCTGAAACAGAAAGCAAAAAAAGGAAGGTGAAGGAAGGAATCGGGAAAGAAAAAGGGACTCAATTCATGTGTCTGCTCTCGCGACATCATATCACACTGCAACGAGCAGCTGTTGTTTAGACTCCAGTAGGAAATATTGTTGACCAGGCAACTGGAAAATTCTGGCAGTGAACCCACAGCTTCATTTTAGCTGTACAAAGCACAGGTAATTTAGATGTCCTTCAGAGGACAAGAGGAGGAAAATGTTCCTTCTTCTTTGCTGAGGCTCACCTTAAAGCCAAGCATTAATATCTCAGTCCATTATTCTGGTCATCAGAAGTCTCCCATTTCATTTATCCTTGCCAGCACAGTAAAGGTGCTTGTGAAGATGTGGGGAGTGAGCTCTAGAAATGACTGTCAACTATTCCTCCTGAAATGAACCTCAGCACTTCAGACTTTAGGAAAAGTACATCTCCTATGCAAACAAGTGAGAAAACAAAGAAAAAACGTATATATCTTCCTTTGTGCTACATTCTGTCACAGCAAGTATGTTGCATTATGTGTATAAGACTGGCTCATAAAAGATCGAATACTGTTACTATATAATTTTTTCTGACTTTTGTCCATTTGAATGACACCTTCACCTGTATCTAACCCCCTTCTATTTCCAATGTTAAATTCAGTGCTTATGACGAGCGTGGTTGGCAAGTGTGTGTAGACCAAGTAAACTAAGGTTCTATTTAGCTTCAGGGAGAAATTTGTGTCAGCTGTCATTTTCTGACTTTTAAATTTTTTTTATCAGTTTAAAAACAGAGTGGGAGGGGAAGAAAACAAGGGCGCTGAGGGATAAGTGCATTTTAATAGATTACATTATTTTTTATGTAACATACTCTTGACTCCCAGGATTTTCAGTTCTAATGTGACCTTCAGCTTTCATAAAAAAATACAGTCTATTTCTTCATCAACACACTATAGTAATTGCCTGCTTTTGCTTTTCCACGGACAGATCAAAAGCTATCCTGCTAGGTCATTCCGCCCAGGCCTTTCTGCTAAGTTATCTCTTCAGTGTGTTCTCCCACACATTTTGGTGCACATTAGAAATCCATTTCAGCACACCACTGCTAACAGACTGTTTCAGTGAAGGTTTCCAACATGCTGAGATCCTATGCTGGCATTGGAGACTGCACACATCACAAAACTACATTTTGTTTACCTTGGCTAAACTCTAACCCAACAAAAGGACCTCTGGGTTCAGTGCCAGCTGCCAATTTTGTGCCTAAATAATATTTCAGTCCGTAATCCTGAGAATCTGGATTAATAAACTGCCAAAATACCACTCAGATATGGTTCTTTCCAAAGCTTCTCTAGCAGGTTCTATTGATAACACAATACTTATTTCTACATTACTAGTACCAAACTACTATATCTTACTGTAAAATTAAGTATTGTAGAAAGTCATTATGGCTCTGGATAATTATGAATTACAACTACATCCAAGGCTTCAGGCACCTGCTGTAGGTGATTCATCTCAGGTTATTTTAGAGACAGGGCAAGGTTTCTAACATTCTTTCCTAGGTAAGGGTAAATAACTGTACAGCTTAAAAAGCACTGTCATCTCTCGTTTCAAGCATGTTTCACTCAAGTAATTGCTCCATCATCTGTGAGTTCCTAAAATCCTGTTGCATCTCCATACCATTTCCCATGGAAATAAGTCTCCAGTTTCACTTCAAAAAGCTCGTATTTAGGGAATCAAAAAGTATTAGCATTGGAAAGTGTTTAGGCTGTAAAATATTTTTTATCACTGTATTTAAACAGCTGCTTACTGTTCAACACATTGCAAAGAATATTTTTGTACTGAAGTTTAGTTTTAACATGTCAAATATATTTTCTTGAAAAAAAAAATCACCCTACATAACCTTAGTTATTATTAGTGTACCTCGGTTATCTTTTACAATATGCACATGCTGGACACCTTAGCCCATGTGTGCTATTGCAGCACAGCTTAAAAAATGGCAATCCCTTTAGATTAAATGACGAAAGTGTTTCTAGCAGATCTCTGGACTCAGCACTATCACAAATGGGAACTCACCTGTTGTCTGGGACAATACAGCTGTCACCAAATATCCTCAAGCAGCAAATATTTATCATTCATCTGCAAAGAACTGTGTCCTAGTTAGATCAGCCGGAAGCAGTTCATCACTGTGCGGGTGTAACCTAAACTGTGTGTTCTATACCCTCCCGTGTCATTTCCCAGGAACCATTAACAATAGACCATTTGCAGCAGTTGCCCAGAGCACACCTGAACCCTCAGGCAATAGTTATGGGTGATGTTAACTCCCCTCCAGGGAGTCATTAGCACCTCCACACCCAGCCTGAGGGGTCATGTCTGCTAACGGGCCACTAAGGATTCCAAAAATATCTCACCCATTGTGGAAGTCCCTCCCCTGGGGGAAGTACTGGGCATTCCATCTTGGACCTGGGTGTATACAATCTTGGGATCTTGGGACTTCCAGGCCCCCTCGATAGATCCAGAGAAGGACCAGAACCTCGACTGGACTGCAATCACCACTCTTGACCAGACTGCAACCACCACTCTCACCAACAGGTTTTCCCCCCCTTTTACTTTGGACTCGGGGGGACCACGTGGGGCTCAGCACAGGGGCCAACGAGCACCATTCTGTTCATGCCCCAGGGTGCTGGGTTATACGTCTGGGTTTTGTGGATTAAAACCAATTGCTTGTCCACATAATTGTATTATCGTATTATTTTTTATTAAATTTAACTCTGACTTGTGGTCTCTTTTGAGTTGGGTTAATTTCTCCTGCCACTTTACCTTTAAACCAGCACAAGCTGATAAAGGGGAATGAGTTTTAAGATACTGAAACAGCTGTGCACATCACTACAGAGAGGCTTAAAACAGAGGACATTTCTACTATTCAAGAATATAGAAGAGAGAATTAGAATTGTTAGTATTTATTGCATTAAATGTGTTGTAAATATGATCAACCCCAGCTGAGATTTCCCAGCAATTTCTCTGGGGAGTGGAGGCTCCCTTTTGGTCTGTGTGCCATCAGTATTCCTGCTCTGAAAGCCAGAGCAGTCCACCCAGGGGAATTCAGGGAGATCCCTGGTACATGGGTGAAAGGTTCCATGTAGAAGCCGTTGCCTGAAATCCTGAGACCTATGCTATAGAAGAGATTAGAGCACAAAATGTAACCCTCTTCTACATGCTTGGTGTGTGTCAGCCTGCTATAGAAAGACTTACATGCAGGGTGTCTGGGACATACCCTCACAGACCATTGCAACAGCAATTTACTGGGTGAAAAAGAAAATAACCTCAAAATCTCAAGGCACCCTATTTTAACAAGTGAGTTCGAATTGTAACTGCATTATCCACATAAGAAATCTGGAAATTTTACTAAAAAAATGATCACTACATATGAATAACCTTGAAAACACTTACTAATTTGGGGGGTTTTAATAGTATTTTGTTGGAGAGTATAAAGTCAATACTGAACATAAATAGTCCCTTGCTATCAGAGTTTGAACAGGTGCTAGGTGCAAGGCAGACTTTAAGATTATTTCTGCTACACCTATGAAATAGTTATGCCAAAGCAAACCACCTCCTCTTTTGACCTCATTTGCTTTAGTTGTTAAGACTATGCAATGTAAAATGCAAATAATGGCTGCTGACCAGAATTAAGTCAATGTTTAGAAAAGAGTGCTGCTGCCATCATATAAAACCAATTGCAAAATGTTTGCCTTTTTCTTGAAGATAGACAGGGGTATTTTTCTTTAGAAAGATATTAAGGAAAACAAGGGAAGAAAAGACAGTGAAATCTCTGCAATCCCTGAAAAGACCAACCCAGTAGGAACAGTTTAGCACTGGTGCTACAGCACAATAGCCATGTTATGGTCTGGTCTCTACATGACTGCCATCTGAGACACCTCGATGGTTGTCTGCCACCACACAGGGTTTGTGACAAACCCACAGAGGCATCAGCTGCATCTTTCTGATGGAGGTTAGCTCCTATGAATGGGACCAGTAGCAACCTGTGTGCTTCAAAAATGGTGGTCAGGCCAGTTAAATGACAGCAAATGTGTGCCTGTGTTTATATACAGGTTGATATGAACACCAAAGCAAGAGCATTTCTGTTACTGACGTGGAGAGTAGCTCAGATTTGTGAATGGGCAATGTTTTCTCTTTATGATGCATTGAACAACCCTGGCAATCCCTACAGGAAAATGCCATACCAACACTCAGTCTTGCATATTGCCTTTAGATCAGCGGATGAGCAATACTGCTGATAAAAAAGGCTTTCATAAATTAAAGCTATACCAAAAGCCCTATGCCATTTCTAAATAATTCCATCCAGGTCCCTTCTGCCCTTTCTATTCTGAAAAGACCTAAAATTACTGACTTAATAAGCACCGATTTACTAAAAGATAGTTCCTCTTTCTAGTATTTACTTTTAAACAAGCTGTACCTTGAGGTCTGCTGTCATTTTTTAATGAATACCTAAGGACTTTACCCAATGAAAAACCCACATGCCCATAACAAGTCATGTGTGGAATTGAGGTGCTTGTATTCAATACACGATTAGTAAATCCTTACCCTGGCACACCCTAAATTAAAAGGTATTTTTCTCTTTCACCTCAAAGCGTCCCAGTGTCACAGTCAGAGGAGACTGGAACGTTTGCTAAAGAGCATGAGTTATGAGATAGACCAAACTTCTCTCTCTCAGCAATTGTAAATTCAAAATTAAGGGGCTTTAATCGAGGAAGTGTGGAAAAAACAGAAGAAATAACAACCCTTTATTAAAAGATATATGTATGTTGGCAAAAACAGTAACAGAACACAAAAAAAACTAGACAGTAATCCCAGAAAAAAACAAACAAACAAACAAAAGTTTGAATGAATACTTCTCTGTCCTTTAGCGCAGTCCTAATCGTGGCCTGCAGGGGTTGCTGTTGGGTCTCTGGAGGTGCAGGGTCTGCAGTTCTTGTTGTCTCATGTTATGGTGTCTCAAAACTCTTCCCTTTTCTCCCGTGGGCACGCAACTCTCCGATGAAACATAGTAGATCCAGGCTGGAGACAAGAGACAGCTCGCAGGCAAGTTGAGGCCAGCAGTCCGAGCTGACTAGGACGAGAAGCCCAAAAAAGCCAGGTCCCCAGTCCTTCTCTCCAAATGCCTGCATGCAGACCCCCGTCTCTGTCCAAGAGAGAGAGCTCCGCCTTCTGCCTCTCCCCTCCCACCGAAGAAACTGCCATCCCCTCCCAAAATTTCTCTCCTCCTCCCCCAGTCTCTCTGATGGGCCATTAGCTAGGAATTTGGCCAGAATGACTCCCTTCCCCCACTCACTCCGTTTCTTCTTAGAGTGGAGCAGGGGAAGAAAAATTCTCCTATGGAATTTATAACCTATAACACCCAGCTGCCTGCAGTTCTGCACCACCACTCTTTCACAGCCACACATCCTGTGGCCTGGCACTGGCAGGGCAGGGAAATGTGGAGAAAGCTTATTTACGAGCAGGAACAAAGCTCATTACATGTTATTGCATCTATTTTGCTTTATTTCTGTTGTGGTCTTGGCCATCTCCCCTCACCCATTGCACGGACCGTACACCACCAGAGAGAGAAAATCATAGTGAGCATAAACAACAAACCAGCATGTCCTTCAGTCTATCACACCTGCACGTCCAGGGGCTCTACACAGATCCTGTCCAGACAAAAAGCATAAAGCCAGATCTGTTTGGATATGAGGTTTCCTAGAGGTGGACTTCCAGCTTCTCCAGGGATTAGCTTCTGATGGAAAAACCATGAAGCATGAGCCTCAAGGGGCCAGGCTTCGCCCCCTGAGATCCCGCCAACTCCTGCCCGACAAAAAGACAAAGGGCACTGGGAGCCTGTCGCAATCTGAGGAGACTGGAATGTTTGCTAAAGAGGATGAGTTATAAGATAGACCAAACTCCTCTTTCTCAGGAATTTTAAATTCAAAATTAAGGGGCTTTAATTGAGGAAGTGTGGAAAAAACCAGAAGAAATAACAACCCTTTATAAAAGACATGTGTATGTTGGCAAAAACAGTAACAGAACACAAAAAACTAGACAGTAATCCTAGAAAAAAAAAAGGGTCTGAATGAATACTTCTCTGTCCTTTAGTGCAGTCCTAATCGTGGCCATCACAGGGCGCTGTTGGATCGCTGAAGGTGCAGGGCTGCAGTTCTTGTTCCCAGATGACGGTGTTCCAAGGCTCTCCTCCCCTCCTCTCCCAGCAAGCACAGACCTCTCCAATGAAACAAAGAAAAAACAACCAGTAGGTCCCCGTGCGTGTCACGAGGCAGTGGCGGTGCAGAGCCGGTGGTCAGGCCTCACCAGGATGAAAGAACCAGAAAAAAACCTGGCTCCCAGGCTTTTCCTCCAGAAAATGCCTGGATACAGTCCCTGTCTCTGTCCCGTCGAGAGAACTCCGTGGTCTGCCCCTCTCCCCTCAGAACAGAGCCAGCCCCTCCTCTCTCCCCAGCCTCTCTGATGTTCCATCTGTGAAGAATGCAGTCTGGTGAGCTAATTCCTTTGTAAGGCTAATTACCTCCCTCCCCCCTTCCCTATTTGAAACTCTGTTTCTCTTACAGGGAAAGAAAAAATTCCTCTCTCAGATTTATAACCTATAACAGAGCCCTTCTAATTTCATGTTTGTCAAAAGTAGCCATTGGGCTGTTTTACTCTGTGCCAGAGATTTTCTGACTTATTACGAAGTTCATATGTATGGCAGTGGGTGGATAAGCATCAATTTAAAATACACCTTTATAGTTTAAAGGAGGTGTGTGCTGGTTTAAAGGTAAACCAGCAGGGGAAATGAACTCAACTCAAAAGAGAGATTATAAATCAGAATAACAATTTAATAAAATAATACAATAAGTACGATTATACAGACAGACAATTGGTTTTAACCCACAAAACCCAAATGTATAACCCAGCACCCTGGGGCATGAACAGAGTGGTGTTCGTTGGGCCCCCTGAGTTCAAAGTAAAAGGAGAAGGGAAAACCTGTTGGTGAGAGTGTTGTTGCAGCCTGGTCAAGAGTGACGATTGCAGTCCGGTTGAGAGTGATGGTTGCAGTCTGGTCGAGGGTGGTGGTTGCAGTCTGGTTGAAAAGTGGTGGTTGCAGTCCAGTCAAGGGTGGTGGTCTGCAATCTGGTTGAAAAGTGGTGATCTGCAGTCTTCCTCTGGATCCTATGAGTGGTTAAAAAAGTTCCAAGACTCCAAGATTATATATCCTCCAGTTCAGGCAGGAATGCCCAGTACTTCCCTCAGGGCGGGGAGTTCCACAAAAGAGTGTGAGGACAGGGAGGCACCCTCGTATCTCGAAGGCGTCTTAACACCCAGTTTATAGCCTGAGGAGTCAGCCTGCTCTGGGCAGAAGGTGTAAATAGTCTATTGATACCAGTTTCTGGGAAATGGCATGGAAGGCTATAGAATACACAGTTTTAGGTTACATCCATACAGTGATGAACTGGTCCCAGCTGTTTATAGTGTCCCAAGGTGTTTATAGTGTACCACTATAAATAGGTTTATAGCCTAACATCAAGAAAAACCAAGTTGCATACCAAGCACCTTTTACCAGTCTGTCTTTGTGTTCAATGATGCTCCTGTTGAGTCTCAGTAAGAAGCATCTTGGTCTGATTAGCCAGTTTTCAGCCTTTTCAATAAATATGGCTTCAAATTTAATAAATGTTTAAAATAATCTATGATAATTTTCTATTACTCTTATATCAAATCTCAAAATTCATCAAAGATGCTTTTAGCATAGGAACACTATGAGTAACACTAATCAGAGGAAATGTTATAGCAGGTTGAATGCAAGAGTGGATAAAAATGTATTTGTAACTCTGAAAAGATGTGAAGTAGCAGCAAGATCAACAGTAGTGATAATCCAACAGGGTGATTATTTTTTGTTATATCCTAAAAGAAGTGTACATTTTTAATGTGTAATTTTATTTCCGAGGAATTAACATGCTTATGAGCATTACAAAATTGCATACACTATCCATTTTGTGTTTAATTTCATAAAACACACAGAGAGGGATTGTAGACATCTATAGAAGCTTCTTTTACTATCAGTTTATGCCCTACCAAATTCAGTGCAGTCAGGAAGCTTTGTCTCTTCTGTCTGCTGATGAACCAGAGCTTTCATACAGTATTTTTGCCAAAGTGACAATTCTCTTCTGCAGAAATATAAATGTCTCTGGAGTCATCCAGGGTTGAGCCCTTAGCATCCCAGACAGGGCTTCAGCACAAATCCTACTAGAAGATGTCAGTGCTGCAGACATAAAGGACTACAGGTACTGAATACCCACCTCTGCAGCTTCCTAGAAGCCATATGTCATGCTGACAATAACAACTATTCTCCTTCTAAATACAGTCTCTGCTGCCAAAAGCGCAAGAGTATATACAATTGCTTTAAGAAATCTACTGAGGTGACAATGTGCTGTCACCTTTACTATCACACAAGCCTCTCACACTTGGACTGCTGTTAATGTGCACAGACCTCTGCAAGAATACTGGAAAATCTGAGTATTGAAAAACCAATAACTTCAGGGTAGAAAATCTCTACCCTGGGTGAAGCACAGTGCCTTCACTCGTGTGCCACTGAAAAATACACTGCAGGTACTATTTCACATGTGTTGTCAGTGGTTCAGCTTTCAAACCAGAGGGTGAAAATGAAATGTATCCATTCAGAACAGTTCAACATTATTTTTTACACTTCTCTTTACTTCAATTAGTACCACTGAATGTTAAAAGCAGCACGTTTTATTCTAAAAGTTTCTGCTTTCTGTTATCCTTGCTCTAATACAAGCAAATAAGTATACATGAAGTAAAACTGTTTACATTAAATCTGTACAAATACATGGCAATTTTAAGCAGTATTTAATCATCACACCTAGTGCAAATATACACATACAGTTGCACACATGGACGATACAAGTGCAATTTGTAAACACTGTGCGTGCAAAATTCCACGATGGGGCAGGTGCATCATGTTTAACGACCTGGGATGGTCAGTCTGCTTTCACACTGGCCAACTCCGGCCACTGGACTGTCGGCTGCGCCTGTCTGCCCGAGTAAAACCTCTGGATAAAACCGGGCAGAACTTCGTTTAATTTCTACATTAATTACATGCATTAGCAAGCTACTGAGGGCGAGCTGCCAGCTCTAGAGCCACGGCGGCTCCGCGCACAAAGCCTGGGCCGGTCGGGCTCGCGGCGCGGGGCTCTCGCTGGGGTGCGGTGGCCTCTGCCGCGCTCGTCACATCGCTCCTCCAGCGTGAATACCCCTTTTCCAAGGGAAAACGGGAAGCGTGCCGCCGGGTGGGGAGCGCTGCCAGCCTCACGGTGCGGCAGGTCCCGCTCCGGCCCGCCCGGGACACGCGTGGCCGGGGCGCGAAGGTCTCAGCGGCACCCATCGAAGCGGTGCCCGCCGGCGGCGGTGCGGAGAGTGAAGGCGTTTCCGCTGGGGAAGGCCAGGGTGGCGGATGGCTCCCGCCTCTCCCAGCTGTGCTCGCAGGCTGCCGCCCCCCTCCACGTCCCGCCGCCCGGGCGCGGGCGGCGTGGGCCGGTGCGGCAGCCCGCGGAACGCGCGTGCAGACGCGGGGGGCCGGGCGCGGGCGCCTTGGCCGTGGGGCTGCCCCCGGGGCTGCCCCCGAGCTCTTCCCTGGGCTGCCCCCCAGGCTCCGCAGGGCGGCGCGGCACTTCTCCGACACCGCCCGCAGCATCGCGTCCACGCCCTCCGCATCCGCCCGCCGGGTGCCGGTCGGAGCAGCGACGGCGGGAGAACGTGGAGGATGAAGAGGAGAAGGAGGAAGGGTCGCCTCGTCGGCGCTTTGCGGGAACATCAGCGTCTGTTGGGAGGAAGGAGCGCGGCTCCCAGGAGCTGCGCCGCACAGCCCTGCCCCTCACCGCCCCTTCCCGTCCAGCGCCACACTGTCCTCCACTGCTCCATCCCACACCGCATGGCCCCATCCCACACCTCACTGCCCTGCCCCGAACTGTACCACGCTGTCCCCCACTACCTCGCTTCATCCCGCACTGCTTTACCCGACACCGCACCAATCCCCATTGCCCTGCCTCATCCCGTCCCACACCATCGCACATCGCCACACACCACCCTGTCCTGCATCACACAGCCCCACACTGCACCACCCCAACCTCTACTCTGGACTTCCGGAGGGCAGATTTCAGCCTATTCAGAAGATTAGTTCAGAGCGTACCCTGGGAAACAGCCCTTGAAAACAAAGGGGTCCAGGAGGGATGGACATGCTTCAAGAAGCAAGTCTTGAACACACAGGAGCAGGCTGTCCCAGCGTGCCAAAAGGCGAGCTGACAGGAAGGATGACCAGTCTGGCTGAACAGGGAGATTTTGAAGGAAATTAGGGGGGAAAAGAGAGCCTACTGATTATGGAAAAAAGGGCTGGCTACTGAGGAAGAGTTTAGGAATATAGTTAGGTCAAGTAGAAAGAAAATTAGAGGGATGAAGGCACAATTTGAACTCAATCTAGCCACTTCTGTGAAGGATAAAAAAAAGTCCTTCTACAGATACATCAACAGCAAAAGGAGGGGCAAGGAAAACCTCCATTCTTTATTGGACATGGGCAGGAATATAGTTATCAAAGATGAGGAAAAGGCTGAGGTATTTAACACCTTCTTTACCTCAGTTTTCAACAGTAAGACAGGTTGTCCTGAGGACAGCTGGCTTCTGGAGCTTGTAGAAAGAGAAAAGAATCTGAACAGCCCCCCTGTAATCCAGGAGGAAACAGTTAGCAACCTGCTGAGCCACTTGGATCCTCACAGGTCTATGGGACCAGATGGGATCCATTCTAGGGTGATGAGGGAGCTGGTAGAAGAGCTCGCCAAGCCGCTCTCCATCATCTACCAACAGTCCTGGCTCACTGGGGAGGTTCCAGATGATTAGAAGTTGGCAAATGTCACGCCCATCCACAAAAAGGGCTGCATGGAGGACCCGGGAAATTACAGGCCTCTCAGCCTGACCTCAGTGCCTGGCAGGGTTATGGAGCAGATCATCCTCAGTGCAATCTCACAGCACCTACAGGATGGACAAGGGATTAGACCCAGCCAGCACGGGTTTAGGAAGGGCAGGTCCTGTCTGACCAACCTGATCTCCTTTTAGGAGCAGGTGACCCACCTGATGGATGAGAGGAAGGCTGTGGATGTGGTCTGTCTGGACTTCAGCAAAGCCTTTGACACCATCTCCCACAGCATGCTCCTGGAAAAGCTGGCAGCCCATGGCTTGGACAGGGGCACTCTGTGCTGGGTTAAGAACTGGCTGGAGGGCCGGGCCCAGAGAGTGGTGGTGAATGGAGCTGCATCCAGTTGGCAGCCGGTCACTGGTGGTGTCCCCCAGGGATCAGTGTTGGGCCCAGTTCTGTTTAATATCTTTATTGATGATTTAGATGAGGGGATCAAGTGTACCATTAGCAAATTTGCAGATGACACCAAGTTGGGGGGAGTGTTGATCTGCTGGAAGGCAGGAGGGCTCTGCAGAGGGACCTGGACAAGCTGGAGAGATGCTCTGATTCCAACGGGATGAGGTTCAACAAGGCCAAGTGCCGGGTCCTGCACTTTGGCCACAACAACCCCATGCAGAGCTACAGGCTGGGCACAGAGTGGCTGGAGAGCAGCCAGGCAGAGAGGGAGCTGGGAGTTTGGATTGACAGGAAGCTGAACATGAGCCAGCAGTGTGCCCAGGTGGCCAAGAAGGCCAATGGCATCCTGGCCTGGATCAGGAACAGTGTGGCCAGCAGGACCAGGGAAGTGATTCTTGCCCTGTACTCAGTGCTGGTGAGGCCACACCTGGAGTACTGTGTCCAGTTCTGGGCCCCTCAGTTCAGGGAAGAGATTCTGCCCCTGTACTCAGCACTGGTGAGGCCACACCTGGAGTACTGTGTCCAGTTCTGGGCCCCTCAGTTCAGGAAGGATATTGAGGTGCTGGAGCAGGTCCAGAGAAGAGCAACAAGGCTGGTGAAGGGACTGGAGCACAGGTCCTGTGAGGAGACGCTGAGGGAGCTGGGGTTGTTCAGCCTGGAGAAGAGGAGGCTCAGGGGAGACCTCATCCCTCTCTAGAACTCCCTGAAAGGAGGTTGTAGCCAGGTGGGGGTTGGTCTCTTCTCCCAGGCAGCTATTAGTAAGACAAGAGGGCTTAAGGTCTGTCAGGGAAGGTTAGGTTGGATATTAGGAAGAAATTCTTTACAGAGAGGGTAATCAGGCACTGGAATGGGCTGCCCAGGGGAGTGGTGGATTCTCTGTCCCTGGAGGTTTTTAAGATGAGACTTGATGTGGCACTTAGTGCCATGGTCTAGTAACTGCGGTGGTGTTGGATCAAGGGTTGGACTTGATGATCTAAGAGGTCCCTTCCAACCCAGCTGATTCTATGATTCTATCCCATCCCACACCTCCTCCCATGCTGGCTCTCTCTCAGCCTGTGCTGCCTCACCCCACATCCTGTCCCCCACTGCACCCTGACACGGCACTGTCCCACAGGGACCACTGGGGCACCTAGACCAGATGAGAGGGTGGCACTCACGTCAAGGACAGAGGCCAGCTGCCTGGCCTGACTTGCCAGTTCCTTCAGCTGCACGTTCCTCTCCCGCAGTGTTGCCAGCTCCTCCTGCCTCTGTATGAGAGTCTCCTGCAGCTGTGAAGGACAAATGTGGATGGGGTGGTTGGGACAGCTCCACTGCCCAGGTGCCAGGGGTTGCTGCACACCAGGGCCATGCAGTTGCCTCAGCAGGATGCAATGGAGAGAAAAGCAGTGCAAGCCAGGGAGGGCTTGGGTATCCCTACCTGGCTGTTTGCCTCCATGGCATCTCCCAGTGCTTTCTGGTGCTGGTCTGCCTGGTCCCTCCAGCTCAGCTCAGGGGAAGGCAGGCACTGTGGGGGCACCTGTGCCGGCATGCTGCTCTCCAGCTGCAGGGTGCAGGGCCCAAAGGCCACCTCCTCACCAAGAGGGAAATTAAAGTCAGTGCAGTCCAGTGGTGGTGGCATTAAGGTGGGTGCATCTGGAGGGAACAGCCACAGTTATTAAGACGCAGAACACGTTCATGTCCTCAGTTCCCACCAACCCCAGCACACCATTCTTCTTCTAAACATCTCTCCGGTATGTCCTTGTCAGAGACTGAAACAGTTGATTCTAAGATCACTAAAAGACCTTTGCAAACTGAAGCAAAAGAAGCAGCTTCTCACCCAGCAAAGATCCAACCCCCCACCTCTGAATACTGCAAAAGTGATGCCATTGTCCAGCTATCCTGAGTGCAGATGCCTGCCTGAGGAAGAGAAGAGGCTAGGAAGAGGCAAGTCCTGAAAGGGGGGAAGGTACAAGGTGGTCTGACCTGAGCTGGAAATGCGTAACTCATAACATTTTCAAGTTTGGTGGGAAGCTTCCCCCAGCCCCAACGGATCGAGACCATCACTTCAACTAACAGATATGGAAGCTGCAACTACCAAGTTTCATTGCTGGATCCCATGGGCCATGACTATATATATATATATTTCCACCTTTATCCTTTCTTTTCCTTTCTCTTCCTTATGCATTTCCTTAAGTGTTATTCTTATGCTCTAAGGATTACTATATAGCTATAGATGATATTGCTGTAGATTCCTTAATATTGCTATGTTTTCATAATAGTGCTATATTGCTATGATTTAATATTGCTATGTTTTAATAGTGTCATATTGCTATGCTCTAATGTTGCTTTATTGCTATAGATGCTTTAATATTGCTGTATTGCTACAGAATGGTAACACCCCAAATGGCAACATACCTGTTTACCTTTTAAAACGAAATTGTTCCAAAATAAACCCTACACATATGCTGATTATTCAGTGGCATTTCACTCTAATCTACCCCAAGGGATTTATTAATAAGAACTTGGGCTACCCTCCCTTTTCTGAGGCGGGTCGCAACTGTCTTGAAATGCTTTTACTCTACTGTGACAGCTATGCCCCTACAGCTATTTGGATTTGTCTCGCATGGGAGAAAGCCCAATGACAGCCCAGATCCCTCCAAGGGGATGAGCAGGAATGCACTGCCTTACAGACTGTGCCATGGTGGAACAAACATGCAGTGAGTCGGCACCCAAAATTCCAAAACGAAAGCAGAAAAAGAGGAGAGGGAATGTAGCGTGACTACAGATGTGCACACAAAGGTACATTTGGTTCAGGTAAAGAAAAATATCTACTTGCCAGGTACAAAATCATCCACAACATCTCTGAACTCCTGGAAATCAAACTCCGTCCCGTCCTGGAAGCAGGGACTCTAGGATGGGTGAAGGAAATGATCCAGTCAGCAGGGCCCAGGGCTCAGACCTGCCCATGCCGCCCACTGCTGCCCATACTGTTTCAGCAGCTGCCTGTGTTCAGCATTTTCCCTCAGTGCTGGCACCATCTCCTGCTTTGCCCTTGCCAATAACCCACCTAACACATG
The DNA here is from genome assembly GCF_001715985.3 of Manacus vitellinus. Lineage (NCBI taxonomy): Eukaryota > Metazoa > Chordata > Aves > Passeriformes > Pipridae > Manacus > Manacus vitellinus. The sequence continues at coordinate 624,655 of NW_021940508.1, read as the reverse complement.
GAACAAGGTGCTGTCCTCCTCTGTGCCCATTCCACAGGTGGGAAACCTGAGGTCAGGGAAGCTGCCAGCACCCATTGGGTTGAAGGGGCCACCCCTCAAGGTGCCAGGTGAGGCCAAGCCTGCCTCAAACAGTGGGGTTTACCTGCTGCAGGGTCACTGGGCCAGCTGGGGTGGTGGGAAGGATGGGGGTACAGGCTGCCAAATCCTGCCAGTCGATGGTGCTGAGCACTGGGGACAGTCAGAGACAGAAGTAAGTAGTGCAGGCGCAGCCAGGGGGGCATGGCAGAGTGATGAGCCCATGCTGGGGGCCATCCTCGATGGGTACGGCTAGGGGATGCAGGGCTGGGGAACGTGCTGGGATGCACCAGGGGGGAATACAGCGGCGGTCATGGATGAGGGACGTGGCAGGAAAGGACACGGGTGAAGGGCAGGTGGAGGGACGCAATGCTACATTAATGATCAGGGCAATCAAAGTTGAGAAAAGAGCGCTCTGAACGAGCTCAATGCTGTCTATTAGAATAAACGTGTCATCTTGCTCAACAGCTATTCTAGCAGAGGTCCGCCTGATCAGCGGTGCCTCTCCGTCTCGTAGTAGTCCGGAGTAGACACAGCGATGTGTCCACTGACGGGGCTGCAGGGACGCAGCACGGTTGAGAGGCACCAAGGTTGCGCGGTGGGAGGGGCACGTGGGAGGGGTTCACGGCTGGGGCTCAGGGCTGTCCGCCGCAGACTCACCGAGGGCGGGTGCGACGGGACCGGCGGGGCAACGCTTGCGGTCGCTGACGGGGCGGGGGCGCTCGGGGGATCGGGGCAGCCGGGGGGCGTCCACGCCGTCCCCCCCTCCGAGCGGGGCCGGTTCTTATGAGTGGCGGGCGGGTGGGCACTCTGGACCCTGTTGGGGCATATAGCTGCGAAGGCTCGGCGGCGGCCGCCCTTGCTCCAATGCTGCCGCCAGCGGCCCCGGACTCCGACCTCGGGGCTCCAGCTCCAAGCCCCGCCGGGTGCCCCGGGCCCGCCGGGCGCACTCCACCCCCGCGTCCCGTCGGCGCCGCCCCGCGGACAGGGGCGCGGGGGGCCGGGGCCTCATGCGGGGATGCCCGCCCGCCTTCCCTCTCGGGCGCCGACGAAAACCTCCCGCCGTCGCCCTGGCCGGCGCCGGCGGCTCCCGCGGTCGCCGGAGCCCTCCCGCGCCGCGGGCCGGGGCGGTTCCGAGCGGGCCGCCCCGCAGGGAAAACTCGAGCAGAGCTGCGCCGGCCCACCCGCCCGCCGCCCAACCCCTGCGGGTCCCCTGTCGGGTAGTGTGGTCGTGTGGACGTCGGCTTGTGGACTGGACTGGCTTTTATAATGATATTTGTTAAATGTCGTTACAGGGGTAGAGACAGTCAGCGCTGAAAGCAGGGGTCGGGGGGGGCGGAAAGGAACAGGATAAAAAAGAAACCAGCCCGCGGCATCTTCAACGTACCGAGCAGCCCAGCAGGAGAGAGTACCCCCGCACCGGCAGAGGGTCCCCCTGGCTGAAATCATCTACGGGGCTAGCGGAGGATGACCTGCCCGTTATTCCGTTGTGGTGGGCTTGTCGGCATTTTCTGTAGCAGCAGAGTTTCTGTAGCAAGCAGACAGGTTTTGCTCCTTCTGCCTCAACACCTGACGGCAGGCGGCGCTTGGAGCACAACCCAGTGTGTGGGTCCCCCGTGCCCTGAAAGGTGAGCACTCCCGAGGGTAGCTTTAGGTTTGTGTGTGCTCTTTTAACATCGCTTCTATGCACAGATACGAATGAAGAAAATTAAGTATCTTACAATATTATGGCTGTGTTCTGCCCTTGAATGTTTCCTGTGCTACAGTGCCAACTTGGATAGGAGCACGCACCTGGGTTACAGCCCTGCTAGAAAACTAAAAACCAGCTGTTTTTTTATTCCACACTTCGTTTTCCTACATTTTTTTTTTCCTTGGGCCACGACCAAGCTAGCGCGTGCCAGTTTGAAACGGGGAATGTCACTTTCGGGCATCATTATTTTGTGGGGTGGGGGCTGGAGTTAACTGCCGGGGAGAACTCGTTCTGTGCCAATGCGTTTCCTCTCCCAGCTGTTTGCACACTGCCAGCAAATAAACGAGTAGAGGTAACAAGTAGAAAAGAGTTTATTCAACATTCAGTGTGTCCTTTCACCATTATCTTCATGGATCATCCTCCAAATAAATAACACAGTACGTGAGATTCAGTATATTATTTACATGCTGAATTTAAAACCAACCGAAACAAACAGCACAGGGACAGTACAGCTGACACGATATATAACATCATTTGCAAAACGTCAGCTAATTTTCAAACTCAAGTGACACTAAGGCTTAGAGGATCAGACTCTGCACCGACTGTACGGAGCACAGACGGCAAAGCCAGAGCGGAGCCAGCGCCCAGCGCCCAGTTACGAGGGCTGGCGCGGCCGCCACTCGCCCTCAGCCGTCACGCCCCAGCCAGTGGCACTTCTGGGCCACCTCCGGGGGCAGGAGGAGCGGCAGGGACCGCCCGTTCAGAGACACTAGGAGCTGTAACTGGTCCATGCAGTCCCGCAGGGTCTCCTCCGAGTAGCCGCTGACTCGCAGGTCCAGAGGGCTGCGGTGTCGCAGCAGCGGTCCGCCAGGCCAGGCTGCCGGCGGCCAGCAGGGACGGCGCGTATTTGGTGAAGGCGTAGTCGGCCAGGCTGAGCTCCGCGACGCTTCCCCGCCAGGCTCCGGGCGTCCGCCGCCTCCGCGCGTCGGCCCCCCGCGCCTCTAGCCGCCACCTGGCTGAAGTGCTCCAGGAAGAAGCTGACGGTAGGCGCCGCCAGGTCGAAGCCCAGGCGGTGCAAGACGATGCACTCCAAGTTGCGGAGCTGCTGGCGGGTAAAGGCGCCGCAGCAAAGGGCGAGGAGCTCCTTCACGCTGGGAGGGTGCACCTCCACCTGCGAGAGGGGACAGGGGTGGGGAGATCGCCGCCGGAGAGCAGCGCGGAGGAGCGGGCGCGGAGCCCAGCCCGGCTGGGGCTGAGCTCGGAGCCGCTCGAGCTGCAGAGACCCCGGCGGGCTGCAGAGACCCTGGCAGCGGGGCAGCCAGACCCCGGGGCCGCCCTACCTGCTTGGAGGCGATGAGCAGCGCCGTTACCCCTAGGAGCTGGAAGCAATCGGCGGCCACGGGGGTGGTGGCGAGGAAGCGGTCGAGGATGTTGACGGCCAGGCAGAGGGCCTCGAAGGAGAGCCCGAAGTGCCGGTGCACGGGGATGAGCCAGCTGACCAGCTTGCAGCGCGCTTCCGCCGTCACCTGCGGCACCGGCAGCGGGGTCAGGTGGGACAACCCGGGGCTCCTCCGCCCACTCCCCGCCTCCGGCCCCGCTGCCCCCACTGCGGCTGCCGGGCCAGCGGCTCCTGCGGCTGGAAGCGGCTCTCAGCCTCTTGTGGGAGCGGTACCAGCTCTCTCCATAGTCACGGAAAGCCTGCAGCTCCTGCGAGCTGTCCCCCCACGGCCCCCGCCGCCGTCTCCGGGCGCCGCCGCCGTGGCGGCGGCGCGGGCAGCGCCCGGGGGAGCCGCCCGGCCCCCGCCGCTCCGGGTGCCGATGCCGCTGCGGCTACCGCACCGGCCGCTCGCCGCCGTCACCATGGGGCGGGCGGCCGTGCCAGCCCCGCTCCGGGCGCGGACGCGGCTATTTGAGCGGCGGGAGGTCACCGCCCGCCCCCCCGGGCACCTCGCCCCGCCCTCTGCCGGGCACCGCAAGGACCGCCGCCTCCAAAACAAAATCCGAGTCACCCAAACACCTCTCTCTTCTCTGCCGTTTGCCATCGGGCCAGACGGCTGCGGTGGAGTCGCCGTTGGTCTGCGACCTCCCGACCACGGCCGCTCTCTCGGGCAGGGCACAGAGAGCAAACTGGGCAGCAGTGCCATAAAACCACGGCAGCTGAAGCTGCCATGGCTTCTATTTTGACACTACTAAATCAGGTTTCTCTACAGTTTTAACAGCTAGACTGCTCTGCATAAGTAACACTTTCATTTGAAATCAGTGGGAAACAGCACAAACACACCACGGGAGATACCTGGGAACGGAGATCTCTGGGCCGTCTGGATCTTGATTACACTTCCATCTATGGACTATTTATGCAGTGGAGCATTATTGTAAATAGCTGAATGCAGGGAAATTAAAATACTCCTGCACTCCAACCACCTGTTTGCAGTCTGCTGTAAATGTGGAAAGACTTGCAGAAAGAAAAAGAAAACCTCTCCTAGGTCAAGCACTGGGAAAGATGTCATTGGGAAACAAGAGCTTCAAGCAACCCACACAACCCAGGAACAAAAGAGGGGAGTAGGGGGGTGTCATGGGTTGAGATTGGCCCTCCTGAGAGTCAGGGGCCCAGAGGTGATCGGGTGCCAGGGCAGTGTTCCCTGGAGGGCCAATCACCGCTTGTCTTGTTCGCTGCTGCTGAAAAATCACATATACACAACCACCAGAAGCTGTTGGCAATTCTGTGTCTGCTGCTGTGTGTGGGTGGAGAAAGCCAGGGGGTGGCTGGGCTTCCTTCTTTCCCTCCTCCAGGGGGGGAAAGGGGAGCCCTGTGGCCCCCCAACTCTGCCTAGGCCAGAGTTGGGGGCAGCATTGGAGTAAGTGTGTTTGTTGTAAGGAGAGAGACTCACAACCTTTGAGGTAAAGGAGAGAGAGAAGGCAGGCCTTGCAGCCAAGCCATCTTCTTCCCTCCCCCCCCCCCTTTTTGCAGTTAGGCTGTAGAGGGGGGATTTTCTTTCTCTCTCACTATGAGTGGAGGAGAGGCTCAGCATTGAAGCAGAGCCAAGTGGATGGGCTGATAACGAAAGCAGCTTGGTGCCAGGGAGAAGAAGCCCAGGCAAAATTGGAGATGGACTGGAGAAAGGCCTGGGGGATGTCTTTGCCATGATCTAAATGGACAGCCAAAAACTCAGAGGAGGAATCAACATTCCAGGGTGCGTACGTCGATAAGCTGACTGAACTACAGCAGCCTACAGAAACGAGGTATGTGACTGAGAGAGATCACACAGCAGAAATGACACAGAACCAAAGAGAAAGGACTCAAAGCTATCTTCTTGGACTTCGTGAGGAGAAAGGACTTCAGCAACCAGCTGGAGGTTGGTGAGGGAGTGTTTCAGGTTCCCGAACACTCCCACGAGAGAGAGATTGCGTTACCTATCAGCCTTGGAAGGCTTTTCCTGGACTAAAGTTAAAAGGAGAAGCTTTGAAGGGACTAATAGAATTGTTATATATATATATCTATATATATAGTTGCTTTTAGCTTGTATAGTATTTATTTGTGTAAATAAAATGTATCTATGCTTCCCCTTCCCCTATAGAAGCCTCTGGCCTGAAAGTTTTCTCTTCAGTGTTGGGATGAATTGTGGGAAGGGGTGGGGGAAGCCTGGAAATTGGATTTTGGATTTCTAATGTGGCTCAAACTGCCACAGGGGAATTCTGCAACTTCAATAGCAGGAGCAGAAACTCCTCTCCAACATGAAGACAGAGACCAGGAGGACATGCTGCCTTTAAAAAAAAAAACCTCCGAAGACGCCTGTTGAGACTATGGTGACAAAGATCCATACCTACTGACCACTCTTGTGTCTGACAAATGCTTTAAGAGAAACAACATAACAGTGTTAACAGAAGTCTTTATTAAATAAGTCAAGCAAAAGAGAAAGTTCATCCAGCCAAAAGAGCACAGGCCCAAAAGTTGCTCATGTATACTGCAGAAGTAGAAAGCCACCATAGTATTTGTTTGTTTGTTTTAAGATAACTGTGCTTATCTGTACACCACAGTGTGATTTCCTTAATCTGTTTTGCAGAAAACTGTTGCTCACTCAGAAGACCGTGGAATTTCCTATTTATTAAAAAATATCCCCTTATTTTAGTTCATCAGGGCATGCTAGAGGAACACAAAGAATAACTGAATTTCAACATTACTATCCATACATAGGAAAAAAAGCTCTCTGTTCATCACAGTTGAATAAGGGAGAACTCAAGGACAATTCACACTTTCCTAGGATTTAGCAATTTAAGACCAACAACTGATATGCAAAATTCAAATCCAAAAGGAAGAGGAGCTTGTTAGTTACTGAATTACTGAAATATTTTTTCTAGTTCATGTTTCCAAAGGACACAAATAAAAGATCTCAAGTGAAACAAAACGTACGAAATTATCAGAGTGCAGATTTAGTTCATATCTTCAATGAATATAGTTTGCAGGTTTTTATTTCAATGTCTGGGAATACAGAAAGCAAAAATAAGGTCTTAAGATCAAAACTTAATTGTTTAAATGCTTCCCTGCCTAAATGTGCTAAAAAAAAATCCAGAACCCAGTTTCTGTCTCATCTATGAAACCAAGACTACCACTAGTTTATCACAACGCATAAATGAATAACTTTTCCTTCAAAGTTCTTAATAAATTCCTATTACAACTTGCCTCTTCCTGAACTAAGTATAGGGTAACATCCACAAGCTGGTCCATTTTCAGCTTATGTTTCTCTCAGCACAGCAATACCAGTTGTGCTGTGATAACCTAACTGGATAGGCTCCATGTATTTTGCATTTTTATGCATTTTCCTCAGTGCCCTTTCTGGACACTATTAACTTCTGCTGTACAAAATCTTTATTTTTCAGATTAAACAAAAGTTGTCATCTACACTGTTCCTCTGTCTGTACGTACAGTTCCTACTTGACTGCAATTATTCAATTGCAAACCTTCCCCACCAATATATTCGTCATTCTTGAAAGCAGAATTGGTGATCTAAAATTGCGCTTCATAATTGCAAATAGCGTGGACAGGCGGAATGTAAGAGCATCTGGTTCATTAAGCTATCTGGTTAGGGATTTTTCAGTATCAAAGAAATAAGAAACAAAGGATCGCACAGACATACAATCACTGTGAGCAGGTTGTAAGAGAGAACAGTGAAGACCAGAAGGTTTCTGCCACTGAAAGTTTCCACCAGGAACTGCTCTGATAGAGCATTCAAACTTTGATCAATAAAGGGGGAAAAAAACATGCTCATCATTTGAAGGGGGCTTGCAACACTGCGAAAACCTTAACATAGAGAAGGGGCAGCAAAACATATTGCAATTGCAGGGAGAGACAAGGATCAGGGTGAACAGGGAGGGACAACTGTGAGAAGAGGCACATCCTCTGTTTGGGATGGGCTGCTGGTTAGTACACTTGTCTAGCTGAGCACCTGTTCACAGCAGTCCATATTATCATCTTACAGAGCATTTTCCTAATGTAAATAAAACAGAAAAATTAAGACATCTATAAGATGTATTGGTTCAATACTGTAAATTCATATTTTAAAAAAACATTTACCACTTAGGAAACCCACATAAGAAACATTTGTCATCTGTTTGCACATCTCTAATGGAATTCTACTCAACTGAGATACAGTCTTTAGTCATCACTACATACTACATCACCAGTGATGGTATGATTAGCACATTAAGCTGAGAAGGAGAAATCATTCACAGCCATTTCTATATTGAAAAGAAACTGATTGCAGCTATCATTGGTATAGTCAGACAAATGGCACCAAATGTATTATAAATCCTAAACATATCCAATGTTCATCTTTAAAGTCATATAGAGAAAGGTTAATCCTATGCAAAATCCTATGCAAAATCATGCAATCTATCCCCATCATGGCTGGTAGCAACCACACTAAGCATTTAAACGTCAATTAATGCTGGAGTGCATATTTCCCCCGCCATTACTGAAGCTCCGGTTTGTTACTGATTTCTGGTTTCAGTTACCATTCTCTGTTTTTATCAGTTCTTTGATGATGCGTAAGACCTTGTCATCTGGGAAAGAAAACACACACAGTGACTGAAAAGAGTGAGCTTAAATACTGATTCCTAAACCCCAAGAAAATCAGAAGTCTAGCTATCAGCAACTTAAAATCCTAAATGTTTTAGGCTAAGCCAGAATCTAAAGCAAAACAGGTGACTACAATTTGCCAAGCAAAAGGACAAACAGTTCCTCCACGGTACATATTTTAAAGTTTATAAAATTACTCAATTAACCGATGGTGGCCATTTCAGTACTTCACAAAAGAGACTGATAAAGTGATGGGTTACCTACAGATACATTAGTACAGGAACTCCCCAACTACTATATTATTCTGAACATGCGGTGTCTATCCCTTGACTTAGACAATTTGCATAACACTTAGAAATTATCCATGCCTAAGATTCTTCACACACAATCTTAATTTTGCGTTGAGATGCACACCTCACCATTACTACCACCACCCTGAATGTTGTTATCAGGAATATCTTTAAAACAGCAGTTGTGCAGATCTTTGTAAATCTGGCATGAGCCACACAATATATGCACAGTTAGTAATGACTTTCTGGATGTCTCTCAAGGTAATGGAATAACATTCAAGGTCACACCAACCCCACTGTGTGAGGATGCCATGTGCTAATGATTTCTCAGATTTGCCACAAGGTCCACTTAACAAACAATAATGTCAGCAATGTAGTAATAAAGTTACCTTCAAGTGACATTTTGGGATTTTCAAGCTTCTTCTTCAAAACAGACTCAATGAGAACTCTCAGCTGTTTGAAAATTACTGCTATCTTTACAGGAGCCTATAAGAACAAAACAGATAAACATTTGCATTATCAGACATTTTATACCAAAATACAGATAAAAAGATACTTTACATAGAAATAGAAATAGACATAGAAAACATGATGCATATGCATGATTTTAAGCATATGGGTAGCACACTTATTAAATGACAGGGCTTACATTATACATTATCTTTAAGCGCTGGTTGGTTATAGCATCACAGCCTAAAGAACAGCAGCTTAGAAGAGTAACTCAGAATGTGTTCCCACATATTTCATGATCAACCAGCATACAGGGAAATTATTAATTTACCAATAAGATCCCCAATTAATTACTTACCAACCTAAGATAAAAAAGTACAAATTAAATTTATACCTGAAATAATATAGCTACACATTTCCCTCTTGGGAAGTGTGTCAGGCATTCCAAGAAAGCAGTCACAAACCTCTCCTAAATCTCACTAGGAATTTTGATACCTAAAGCTGAACCCTCTTCCAGGAATATTTCTTTTTTTCTCCTCCCTCTTTATTCCACTATTTGTTTTGTATGCTGCCTTTGGTACAGTAAGTAGCTGTTATGGCAGAAGCACAAAATGCAACATATTCTGTTTAGCATGTCAACAGAAAAAATAGAAATTCTGAAACACATAATAAGATATGATTGGCTCAAACAAACAAACACTCAAGCAAACACTCAAATAGTGTAGCCACCCAGGGATCACAGAAAGAATCTCCAACAAACCCAAAGGGACTCGCTTTTTAAAATCCCCTATTCATGACAACTAGTGAATTCATTAGATGGCTGCTTACTTGCATCAGCAGAGTGCAATAAATTAAAATGTCTTGTATCTTAAAGTTGTCTTTAAGAGTAACACATGGCCCACAGGAGCGCAGAAAATTTTAACCAAGTAGCTGGGAGGGTAGCAACACTCAGTGCTTGCCACTAACAAAATTTACAGAGGATCCTGTCATGTCAATTGTTTTGTCTACAACTCAGTTTTCCCATTTTTAAATAAAACTTTTACACATGGAAAGGAAAAAACCTAATCAAGAAAACCAAACACCCCCACCCCAGGTAAGAAGGTATTTCACAATTTGGACTTTTTTCTTTCCCAAATAGTTTTGTCTGGGTATAGAGCAGTATATAAAGTAGTATATTAAAGGCAAACATGTAGTTACAAGATTATAAGACTGTAGGAAAGGGTAATATAAAACCAGCACACTCCTCTGCTTTCAGTACGACTCAATAAAAAAAGGTTAGTCTGCATTTATTTTCAATACCTTTTCTGAAAGAACAGTTTCTTCATTAAGAGAGAGGAAACTGGTTTGTTGCAAGTCATGTATGACAAGCCTATTCTTCTGAGTGTGATTTACTAAGATTTCATGACATGTATACAAAATTTCCCATAATTTTTGTAAATTCTCCCCCTTTTTCTTTCCTCATCTCCATCTCACATATATAGCGGTCTGAATTAAACTGGTGCATCAACTGTGTAATACAAAACCCCATGGAACCACAAAATGTAGTTTAGATATCACTCCAGTGCACCTGAAAATGGATCCAGCCATCAACTGTCAGGAGACGCTCCCGATGCTGGACTTCTATATCCCCACCAAAAAGCAGAATGGGAAAGGGGGATATTAAAGTAGTCTCTCTCAAATACACTTTAGCGTACCTCACCTGCATATAAACAAACACACGCATTAAAAACAGAAACAAAAAATCCAAACCATGTAACATCTAATAACAGATTTAATTGCTACTTTTGAAAGAACAAAATACACTTTTTTTCCTTTTCAAGATCCAACCAACTCAAGTTATTGCACACAAACAATCAATGGCTATTTGTCCACTGTAGACCACATAAAATAACTCACCTCTAAGCAAGTGACAGGCTTATACACTACCAGGAAACTAGCTAAAGCCATAGTTATCTTGTTAAAGTTCAAATGGAAAGGTAACGTTACCCTACTGATGTTCACAGAAAGAACATCAAAAGTAGTAAAACTACTGAAATAAAAGGCAGGTAAAGCTCTTATGTTATACATTACTCTTGAGAGCAACTGTTTTTTCAGTCTATCTATATTCATATATGCACTTGCATAAATGTGGTAAATACACAGACACAGTGACACACACACATAGTTAACTACTATGGGGCTCAGCATGCACTGCTTCTGGCTTTGGAGCCTCTCACAGATAAATCAGAAAGGGAGAGGAATGAGTTGCAGTGGAAAGAAAGGAAACAAAAAGAGTGCACTTTCATACAGAAGTGCAGGCTTTGTTTGTTCCACTGTTCAACAGAGTAACTTACCTACCTTAACTGCTGTCTTGTCCCTACACTATAAGGTTCTTGAGGACAAGAAATACTTTCAGCTCTCAAAAAAATACTATCACTTCATGTGCATTAAAAAGTCTAGTATTTCCTGCTTCTCTACAGCAAATTTGGGCATTAAGCAACTGCTGACAAAATTTTGCTGTACTGGAAGTGTAACTAAATATAAACACTTGAATTCAGCAAACAGCAGACAAGGAGGAAGAAAGTGACAGAAAAAAAATGAAATTAACTTAGGGAGTTCAGCAGTCAATTACATAATTGGCTATTTCATTTTATTACTGGAGTATGTGAGTTCAGTACCAAGTGTCAAAATCTTAGAGTCTGCTTTGAACAGTAAAAGAGAAAAGACATTTTGAAGTTTACTACTACACATGATATTTAAATCAACAGGACTGTATTCAAAAAGGTCAGTGATACTATCAAGTTAAATGATACACAGCAAGTTCCTTCCGTTTCTAATTACCAGTTTCACTATGAACAAATTTGTTGATGATCTTCAGCCTTATTTTCTTTTTCTCCAGCACTGCGTTGATTGATTTTTATGGACTTTAGGATCATTAGATAATAAAAGACTCTTTAAGTTAAAGAAAACATTCAGTCATTAAATAACATACACTAGTGTACAGTATATTAGAGGCATAACTCTACACAAGGTATCAGCTACATTCACTTATGTTCAACTTACCTTCTCCTGGTAAAGCAGCCATCCATATGTCTGTAAGTCACGGTTTACAGAGGAGGGATGCACTTGCGCTTTACCCTGAGCAGTTTCTACAGTACAAGCCAGTTTCTCTGTAATATCTACAGACTTCATATATAGTATTTTTCCTACATTGTCATACAGCCCAGCAGTCAACACAGCTTTAAGAAGAGCTATTTCACTGAGAGAAAGGGATCGTGTGACTCCATTTGCGTCCCATCCACATTGTGTTGTAGGTGCTGTGAACCCTGCTGCTCTGACCACCCTTATGAGTTCCTGCTTCACATCCTGAAATTAATAAGGTATTAGTAAAATTTTCAATTAAAAAAGTTATATACTCCAACAGCAGGCAACAACACTTTGTCTGAATTATTCATGCTCTTCAGGGGAAAATCTCTTACTAGAAAAACCACTTGTATTTTCTGCAGCTACATGGGAATACTGGCTATTTTTATGAGAAAAACATTATCTATAACATAATCCTGTATCTGGAATATAGGATCAAATATATGGAACTATATATGCTGCAAATACTAAATCTCATACCTCTTTTCAGTTAAAATGAAAAGATACATTTGCATCAAAGATCCACTTCTGCTTAGAAGTGCTCAGTGACCCAAACTTAAATACAGAAGATCAATTAAAACGTTTTCTCACCAAAAATAAAAGTCCATTTACATAAGTTTGTGGTTCATCTTTCAAATTAAGTGTTAACAGACCTATTGTTTGATTGAAAAAATAACACAATATGAATACTTTAATTCATAAAGTTTTGATTCCTTGGTGAAAGTAAGGCCTAGTTTCTCCAATGGTAGTGACTGCAAAACCGTATACCGAAGTGTCCACATCAAAACTCAAATACAGACACAGCTACCTCAATTGAGGGTGTGCATTTCTTCAGTACCTAGCATTCCACTTGCTTTTATCTTGTCTAAATAATAACTGTAATAACCTCTTTAAAAGGGAATGACATTTCAGAGGGAAATTTTAACAAATAACTTACAAGTGCAAAGCATAATTATTCAGTTTACCTCCAGAGTTAACAGTGAAGTCCTATTCAGGAAATTTTTTCTGCAGTAAGTCATTTCAGCACGATATCCCCCTTCCTGTCTAGCCCTTTTCCACCTAAGGAAAAAATCCTGTCTTATTACAGCAAGAAGAATCCCATCAAGAGTATAACAATAGAAACAGTAGTAAGTTAAAAAGGAATGATGTTTTTTGGTCAGCATTCTCCACTCTAAAATAAGTTGCATTCATGAAGATGAATGCTGTTGGTCTAAGGGCACTCAAGAGAACATGCCTGTAATATAGATTGGACAAGATACTAACAAAAATACAAGGTGATTTTCACTCAAAAAACACACATTCCTTGACAGCTGAAACAAAATTCAGGTGTCATTTTTGAGACTTAGTGACAATACCCTAAAGAGAAAAAAAAAATGTATGTCATTTTATACTTTTGTACTTTACCAAATACAAGATATTCTGGTTAGAATACCACAAACAGCAAGCAAAACACTTTACACACTAGGAAAAACTGACACAGTAAACCCCTGTATGTGTGTCAGCAGTGTTAAAACGAGTTAAAGAATAAAATACTAAGCAAGCTATCCTTTTGTGTTACAGTATTTGACAATCTATTGTTATTCTGAAGAGAAATACCTGAAGTGAAGGGAGTTCAAGAGGAGATATTAAGGATTCTTTACATAATGGCATTGCTTAAGTGTTATCTACAAGTCACTATAAGCACAGAATTATCATTTACCCCAGATAAGCGTTGTAGATTGTTATATGGTCTGAAACTGCCATAGCTAGAGATGATTTTGCAAGATCTGCTTCATCTTTTCGACCAATTGGTGTAGTAAATGGGGATTTTTCTGTCATAACAGCAGCCAGAGTTGCCTGCAATTAGTAAAGTACACATTACTTAACAGTATTTTATTACAACCTTACAGGCTTATAATGCAAATGGCTTTAAATTTTTACTGTTAGCAGAGAATTATAGATCTGTTTAGGTCAGAAGGGACCTTAAAGATTATCTAATTCCAAGCCCCTGACACAGGCAGGGACACCTTCTACTACACCAGGTTGCTCAAAGTCCCACCCAACCTGGCCTTGAACATGTCTAGGGATGGGACATCCACACCTTCTCTGGGCAACCTGTCCCAGTGCCTTCACCACCTTCACAGTAAAGGATTCCTAGTATCTAACCTAAACCTACCCTCTTTCAGTTTAAAGCCATTCTCTCTTGTTCTGTCACTACACGCCCTTGTAAAAAGTCCCTCGTTAACACTCTTCAGGTACTGAAAGGCTTAGGTCATCCCAAAGCCTTCTCTTCTCCAGGTTTAACAACCCCAAATTCCTTAGCCTTTCCTCACAGGAGAGGTGCTCTATCTCTCTGAGCATCATCATGGCCTCCTCTGGTCTTGCTCCAGCAGCTCCACGTCCTTTGTATTTTGGGGACCTCAGAGCTCCAGGTGGGGTCTCACGAGGGCAGAGGGCAGAGTAGACGGGCAGAATCACCTCCCTCAACCTGCTGGCCACCAGCCCAGGATACATCTGGCTTTCTGGGCTGCAAGCGCCCATTGCTGGGTCATGTCTAGCCTCTCATTCACCAGCACCCCCAAGTCCTTCTCAGTAGTGCTGCTCTCAATATCTTCATCCCCCAGATTGGACTGATACTGGTTGTTGCCCCAAACCAGGTACAGCACCTTGAACTTGGCTTTATTGAACCTCATGAGCTTCGCATGCGCTTCTCCAGCTTGTCCAGGTTCCTCTGCATGGCATCCCATCCTTCAGGTGTGTCAATCACACCACTCACTTTGGGGTCATCAGCAAATTTGCTGAGGGTGCACTTGATCCCTTTGTCTACATTAATCAAGATATTAAATAATGCTGGTCCCACTACGAATATCCATCGATATTCATAGTGGTCACTGATATCCATTGGGACTCAGCTGTTGACCGCTACCCTCTGGATGTGACCAGTTTCTTATCCATCTAAACTCCACCCATCAAATCCATCTCTTTACAATTTAAAGAGAAGGATGTTGTGAGGGACTGTGTCAAAGGCTTCACAGAAGGCCAGGACATCTGTGGCCCTTCCTTTGCCAACTGATATAGTCACTCCATCTTAGAAGGGCACTACATTGGTCAGGCAGAACTTGCCTTTGGTGAAGCTGTGCTGGCTGTCTCGAATCACCTCCCTGTCCTCCATGTCCCTTAGTATATACCTAGGAAGATCTGTTCCATGAGGTGAGGTTGATGGGTCAGTAGTTCTCAGGGTCCTACTTTCCACTCTTTTTTAAAAAAGGTGGGTAAAATGTCCCTAGTGACTTTCTCCAGTCACCAGGAACTTCACCTGACAGTCTATAAACTTTTTGAACATCATGGCAAGTGGTTTGGCAACTACACCAGCCAATTCCCTCACGACTCTGTAATCCACCTCATCAGCTTCCTTACAGTTACATAGATTCAGGTTCCTCAGGTGGTCAGGAACCTGAACCTCTGTAACAGTGGGAGGGACTTTGCTGCCCCAGTCCCCATCTCGCATTCCACCCACTCAAGAAGTGCGGCAAGAGAGGCTGTCATTGAAAACCAAGGCAAAAATGCTATTGAGTCCCCCAGCCTTCTCCTCATCCATTGTTACCAGCTGGTCAGCCTTGTTCACCAGGAGGGAACACTTTCTTTGACCTTCTTTTTCTGGCCAGCATACCTCTATAAGCACTTCTTGTTCTTCTTTGTGTCCCTTCCAAGTTCAGCTCCAGCTTTGCCTTGGTCTTCCTCACTGCATTCCTACACAAACAGACTGCATCCCTACAGTCTTCTCAGAATACCTGTTCTTACTTCCACTGCCTGTGCATTTGCCTGTTGCCCTTAAGTTTGACCAGCAGGTCTCAACTCATCCATGCCCATCTATTGTCTTCCTTGCCCTATTTCTTGAGCCTGAGGATCACTAGCTCTTGCACTCTATGCACAATATGTAATATTTAATGATAGTTTATCTTCTACTAAATTTCAAGGAAAACTTAGCACTATAAAAATTTCCTACACAGAATTCAGTACTTGCTATATTAAAGCCACTGCTTACATAATGCCTTACATACATGGATAAAAAAATATTAAATCTCAAAACTCACACAAAATGTTCTGCCAAATGACAGAGCAGTACCCGATACAATGAAGACCAAATCAATCAATTGCTTTACATTATACCACATTAACAGGAAATATTGAGAATTTTAACTTCCACTTTCTAGCAACTAACATACCCATGTTTCCTACTAATTTGCAATGAATTAAATGGATTAAGTGAAAATGCAAACTATGCTACAGTCTTTATAAAATAAATTACCACGTCAATTATTTTCAGTAACTTTACATCAGCATGTTCTTGGCCCACAAACTGTGGGGTAATCCAGACTGCCTAACCCATAAGTAAGAGGACTTTTTCTATAAGAATTAGACTCCCTGGGATCACCACAGAACTGAAGACCAAGCCTGACTATACCTTGTGAACAGTACTTAGGAGTTTAAAATAATAGAATCATTTTAGGTTGAAGAAGACCTTTAAAATAATTAAGTCCAACCATAAAAAATACTCAGATTATTCCCCTCCATGATACTTGGCTGCCCTCACCCTAAAATAAACATTTTAATTTCTTGCATCATCTTTTCAAGATATCACATTGAAAAAAATCAGGTTAATTACAAAGAGTTAACAATTTCTACACTTTTTAAAATTTAGATAAAATTTATTTTTACTCACCACAGGATCCAAGCAGCCAAATATAGCACCAAATATAAGCATTTTGCCAATCTTTACATTAACAGGAAGGGCTGCAAGGTGCTGGCCCAATGGAGTCAGCTTGGGCTCGTTTAACTGACAAGCCCCAATCTTCCTCAGTAGATTCATTGCATTACCAATTACTTGCTGCTGTGGTGGGTCTAATGCTCTGGAAAGAAAATCCTCAGGAGAGCCAAGATTGCATTTCTGTGGAGTAAAAGGGTATGTATTTCAATATAAAAACTTATAATAAAAAACTTTTCTAGTAGCTAAAAAAAAAAAAAACAACTGGAAAGTTGTTCCTGCAATCAAAAGCTCACACTCTCTCCCTTCTAAACAAGCCTATTGTTTCCTGGATAGCTGACGTGCCCCACATCAGGTTTACAAAACTTGTTTGGAAAGACTTCATACGGCACGACCACTGTTCAGAGAAGTGTGTTATCGGTGATCACTGATGAGCAGGACACTCAAACCTGATGGGATACAGTTCAATCTAGCACTAATTCACCAGGTTGCCAGTTTTCCCATGCATATCTTACTCACTTAAGACATGGAGAGAGGTAATGGAATTGCCCCCTAAAGCAGAAATGCTATTTAACTAAGTTTGAATTCTGACTCTCAGACAAGCTGGAATTGTATAGCACACTATTCTCACTGAATAGCATGCTCTGGATTTTCCAGCACTCAAGTGCTGAGTTACCCCCTGACCTTGTGGGAGAAGCCCCACTGAGTAATTACACTGGATTAGGTCTGTTTTAGCAGACCTTTTTAGCTAATAAGGTCAGCGATTCCAAAACAGACAGCAGTATGAAGGTACAAAGGCATGGACAGTATTTTTAGCTAGCAAGGTGCCTTGGGCTTCTGTGGACACGTGTGGTAGTTTCAGTCTAGGCCTTCCTTGGTGACCAGTTTGTAACCAAGGAAGTAGCCAGATTACCCGGTATTCTCTACGATTTTTACATAAGCCAGGGCTATAAAGAATAAGGACAAGGCTTTGCTCTCTTCCCTGCCAGTGGCTCTGGAGGTGCGGGTTGCCTGCTGTCGGGTCTGCCGTGTTGGGGAGTGAGGCCTGGTGAGGCCTTGTCGACCTTGGGAGGTGGAGGTTGCCGGCGGTTGTTCCAGCGTGATTTTCTGTTGTCCCAAGGAGAGCAGTAGGATATACTTTTGCTATGCTAATTCTTTAGTTGCTAGATCTTGGGTTATTGATTGTGTATAGTTTATTTTGGTTTTGTTCCCTTTTCCTCCCCCCTTCTCTTTCCCTTGGAGTTGTGCATGGTATTTCAACTGTATATAGTTGTATATAACGTAAATACATTTATTTTCATATAGGTTTGGCTAGTTTGGATTTTTCATGTTTTTTTTTTCCTTAGGTCTGTGCTGGAGGTATTTTGGTGTTGGGTCTGGGACTTGGTGGGGAGCCAAGTAAAACTTAGACAACATGTTTTGGTAGTAGGGATGACTGTGGGAAGCTGCTAGAAGCTTCCTCCATGTCCAGTGAAGCCAATGCTAGCTGGTTCCAGGACAGACCCACCACGCCAAACCCATCAGAGACAGGGGTAACACCTCTGGGATAAGTTACTGCATAGAAGCAAACTGCAGCCAGAGAAGGGAGGAGGTGCTTCAGCATGCTGCAGCATACAGCCCATGGGGAAGACCATGGTGAGGAAGACTGTTCCCCTGCAGCCTATGGAGGTCCATGGTGGAGCCCATGCCTGAGCAGATGGGTGCCTGAAGGAGGCTGTGACACCATGGGAAGCCCACACTGGAGCAGCCTCCTGGCAGAACCTGTGGCTTCCCAGAGAGAGGAGCCCACCCTAGAGCAGGTTTGCTGGCCGGATGTATGACCCTGTGGGGGACCTTCATTGGAGCACTTAATGAAAAACTGTAACCTGTGGGAAAGATTCACATTGTAGAAGTTCATTGCGGACTCTCTGCTGTGGGAGGGACCCCAAGCTTAAGCAGGGGAAGGAATCCTCCCTCTGAGGAGGAAGCCACAGCAGAAGTAATCTGTGATGAAATGTCCGTAATCCCTCTTCCCTGTCCCTCTGCTCTGTTGGAGGGTAGGGAATTGGAAAAAAAGTTAAGGCCAGGAAGGTGGAAAACATTTATAAGATTTAGGTTTTACTTCTCATTATCTTACTCTGACTTGATTGATTATAAATTCAATTAATTTCCCCAAATTAAGTCTGTTTTGCCTGTAACAGTAACTGGTGAGTGATCTCTCCCTGTCCTTAACTCTGTCTATGAGCCTTTCATTATATTTTCTCAGTTGAGAAGGGTAGCAATAGAGAGACTCTGGTGGGCACCTGGTGTCCAGCCAAGGTCAACCCATCACAGAAAGTTAGCAATTCCAAAACCAAAAATCCATACCATAATATGAAGGCATAATTCCTCCAAAGGCACACGCAGTATTTCTGGAACAGAATATTCCATGAAACTTTCAAACCTGCAATGTCATAAAAACATAGAATCGCATACATTCAATTTAATATTTGAATTTCACATGGTCATTCTTCATAGATATTCTTTTGAAGGGCATGGCAGGAGGAGCAGCACGGGTAAGCTATTCATCCTTTGAATTAAGGCATGTGTCGTAGCTTTGAAAGCAAGAGTTTGTTAGTCAGAGAGGGAAAGGCAGTAAGACCCCAATTTTCAAACCAGCCTGTAAAATGCATAGCTCTCAAACTGGAAATCCTGTATGAAGCTAAAATGCCCAGTCCATTGGTTGTATCACAATACTTTAACCTTAATTATTTTTCAGCTGAAAGCTGCTTCAGACTTTCAAAGAAGCAGGAAAAACGTTATTCACTGCAGTGACAGAAACTAATTCTGCCCCCATATCTTATCCATAGAGACAGAAACCACTTCAGAAACCCACAGATCAGTCTGATAAAAAATTTGAAGTTCAGGAGATAAGGTTTGCCCCTACTGGATGTGAGGCAGTAGGTGCTGTCAAAAGTTGATGTTCCACAATTCCCTGGTGCCGTACTTTTCCTTTAATTATAAATATTTTTTTCAAAACACATAATAGAGATACTAAGAATAAAAGAAACCTCTTTTAAAAATGTGAAACAAAAACTATTGTAACACTTTATACATACAATATTCAAATTCTGGTTTTGGTTGGGGGTTTTTTCCAGCTTAATCTTTCCAGTTTGCAGTAATTAAAGTGAATTTCAACAAGAATTCTTGGCTTTACACATAAAAAACCCCAAAAGATATCTATGTGATCTACAAAATCTTGCTAAGTTTACCATACCTCTCTCTTGTGTACATTCGGAAGCAGAACCCATCCCTAACACGTCCAGCTCTTCCTTGTCGCTGCAGAGCACTCGCTTTACTAACAAAGGTCTCTTCCAGGGAACTCATCTGACTGCTTTCGTGATACCTGAAAAATTCAAAATCAAAGAACCTTGAATATAACTTGAAAGTGTAAAGACTAGGAAGTGAAAGTTTTTTTATTATTTCATCTCCCTGGCAATTCAGAATTGTTCAAACACATTGTGTAGAAACTGAGACAGTATAAAAAGGATCGCCTTAATTTTTAAATCAGTACTTAATCACGATTCTCCACATCTATGAACAACTTCTCTTGTTGTTCAAATAATTTGAAAATCCAAACTTGTACCTAAATTGCAAGCTGTTCAATGAGCTCAGCACATTTTTGCATCCAGAACTGTGGTTTAATAAGGATATTACAAAATTCTTGCAGTACTAACCTCCAAATATCTACAGTAATCACAGCATGATTGATGCAAATCAAACTCTCACCTATTTTCCTTTGTTCTCCCAGTATCAATTACAAAGACAACATCTGGTATTGTAATACCCGTCTCTGCTATATTGGTTGCCAAAACAATCTGGAAAAAGTAACATAAAAACTGTTAGACATTCCATAATTCTTCTATTTATGTTCTCTTTTAAATTACTATTTCAGAGTAAATTTTTCAGGTTAAAATCTTTTACCCAGAAGTGTTTCCCTAAATAATCTGACAAATAAATAAATGCTACATAACTCAGAAAATGGTCTGGTTTTCCCCAGTTACTGAGGAACTAAAAGTTAAGTAAGAATTTCACATTCACCTTTTGTTTTATAATCCATTAAAATTACTGGCTGGTATCTTCTAAAATTGATCAACATTTAATTAAATAGTTTGGCAGTAAATAAAATACTATTTTCCTAGATAAAAGCTATAGTTACCGGTTAACAACAGTTAAAATACAGGAAAGCAACAACTAAAGATGTTAATAGAAAAATATCAGGTTTAAAAATTTGTTTGATTACTGTCCAAGTTTTTACACCATATTATCTTCTATCCATTACAGACCACCAAATTAGAATTGTTTCTTTTAAGTGACAAAATTCTGGGGACAACTGGTTGTTGCATAATTCTGTATGATTAGATTTTATAACAATTCAGAATTGCAACCACAGCAAGTTCCTCCTTTTGTTGGTGAACTTTCTAAATACATCATACCTTTCTAATACCAAGAGGAGGTATTGTAAATGCAGCTGCTTGATCTTGAGTTGAAAGAACAGAATGCAAAGCTATTAATCTGTGCCTAGAACAAGAAATTACAGTAATCAATACACACTTATCAAATAAGATACAGTAAAAAAATAAGACCAGCATGATGACAGTAGCTTGGAGAAAGCAACTAGAATGGAAATTAAAGAGTAAAACTTCGTATGATTAGGTATGAAAGTCTGCCTCACTGTATTATTACAATACAAAATAAAAATAACATCATTAGTTCACAGGGCTGTTCTATTCAGTAAAAACACAGGAAAAATACTACTACTGCAAAACTCTAGGTTAATTTACATCAACAGCCTAGCAAAAAAGGGAACTAGGTGTCTATGAACTCAAACTCTTTACATTGTGCTTCCAAGACAAGGACCACTATTGATACTTTGCACAGATCTATAAACACATGCAACTTTCGGATTGAGTAATAAAGGCCTTCAGGGATAAGACAGCCACAGAGATTTGTACTTTCCTTCTCTTCCAGACCTTAATATCTCAGTCCATCTATGAATCTCTGGCATTTGACTGCAAATGTTCTTTTCATGCCGTTGTCTTAACTTTTAGTTACCCAAAACATAAATTTCAAAACTATCTGTCATTACAGTCCTAGGCCATTTCTCTTGGTAGATTACTGTCTCTGGAGCTCTTCGCAGGAAGCAGTCACTTCCCAGTAAGCCACAGAAATCTATATCCCAGGTATGGCAGCTTCCACACCCTAAGTGGAAAAGAAGTAGTCAAGTGCTTTGTGATTAGGTTTGTTGAAAAATATAATAAAAAAATAAAGTTACTACTGTACCATTCCTAAGCATCTGTCATTTTTGCTTGTATAACTTTTAGATAATAAAAGGACATTTGTAGCACAAACAGCTCAAAGGTATAACTCCCAGTTTCCTTTTTCAAGAATAGCAAACATTGAGTATATTTGTTGTGTTGTAAGTTAAACTACTAATTCCATAGAAAATATCTGTATTACCTGTCACGCAAGTTAAATCTTCTGTCAGTTGAAATGAGATCATACAGCTGTTGGATATGGGCAAGGCCTGGTAAAAAGATCAGCACAGCACCCTCGATGTTCTTGAACTGGGGACTTCTGTCTGGAAAGTTACAGTACAGGCATATAGTTAAAACAAACATGCATTTGCAAACAGTTTCACATGACAACAAGAACTAATGCTAGACTCTGCAGTCAATACTTTTTAGGATGTTTCATGTAAGAATGAGTTCAAGTACTTCATTATCAGTAGAAAGTACTCAAAAATAAGCCCACAGGACAACCCCAACTACATAAACTTCTTAAGAATTAGATTGTACCTAAGTATGAAAGCAACTCCAAAACAAGTTCAAGGTTGATCTTGTAAGGGTTCATATACAAGATAGCCTGCTGTGTATGACTGCTATACTTCGCATAGTAAGGAGCCAAATCAATACCAGGTCCAGACTGGACTGGGACATATTCCTAAAAGACAAAAGCAGGCAAAGAAGATCATATTCTTAGTGTTTTAGAAGAATGTAAGAGAGCAGAAGACCAATTTGCTATTCACTTAAAACAGACATTGATGTAAGAGACATTTAACTAACTACCCACAAAACCCAATGCAAGTTAGATTAAATCACAGCCACTTACATAACATGCATAGCTATACGCTGTTATATGACATTTCAGATTAAAAAAACAAAGTAAAAATTAAAGTCTGTCCAAAAAGTAAACAGTTTTCAGGTCCATATCTGACATTTGTTCGGTATCAATTCAAACTGAGGTAGAATGTCCACTTTTCTTCCTAAACTCTTCCTTTGGGGTACAAGAAACCAGTTTCCCCTCTCTCCTTTCCCTCACTTGACTGTTCTCTAATGGTTGCAATGAATTAGGTGGCAACTTCTGCAGTGTTTTGGAGCCGGAGAGAGTTACAAGATGAGACATATATTTAAATTTACTGTTTAATTGTTTATAGACATCTTACATACATAGCATAAAGTTTCTATGTTAAGTGCCACTGTTGTATTGGGTTTGTGTGGTCAGGTTTTGGTAGCAGGGGGACTACAAGGGTGGGTTCTGTGAGAAGCTGCCAGAAGCTATGCCCATACTGGGTACAGCCAATGCCAGCTGGCTCCAAGACAGACTCACCTCTGGCCAAGGCCAAGCCAATCATGCATGACAGTAATGCCTCTGTGATAACATATTTAAGAAGGGGGGAAAAAAAGTTATTGTGCAGATGAAATTGCGGCCAGAGAAGAGTGGAGTGAGAACACGTGAACAACTCTGTAGACACCAAGGTCAGTGGAGAAGGAGGGGAAGGAGGTGCTCCAGCCACTAGAGCTGAGGTTCCCCTGCAGCCTGTGGTGCAGACCATGGTGAGGCAGCTGTACCCTGCAGCCCATGGAGGTCAACAGGGTGTAGAGATCCACCTGCAGCCCATGGAGGAGACTCATGCTAGAGTAGGTGGATGCCTGAAGGAAGCTGTGATCCCATGCAAAGTCCATGTTGGAGCAGCTCGTGGCAGGGACCTGCTGACCCATGGAGAGAGAAGCCCATGCTGGAGTAGGTTTTCCTAGTGGGACTGGTAGCCTGTGGGTGACTCACGCTGGAGCAGCCTGTGTCTGAAGGACTGCGCCCATGGAAAAGTGACCCATGTTGCAGCAGTTTGTGAAGAACTATTGCCTGAGGGATGGACTCACATTGGAGAAGTTCACAAAGGACTGTCCCCCATGGGAGGGATCCCATGGTGGAGCAGGGGAGGGACTCCTCTCTCTGAGTAGCCACAGAAACAACCTGTGATGAACTGACCATAACCGCCATTTCATATCTCCCTGTGCTGCTGGGGAGAGGGAGGAGACACAACTTGGGAAGGAGGCTGGGGTGGGCAGAAGGTGTTTTTAAGATTTATTTTACTTCTCATTAGCCTGCTCTGATTCTGTTAATAATAAATTTAATTAAGAGCCCCACTTCAAGTCTGTTTTGCCTGTGAAGACATTGGTGACTGATCTCTTCCGGTCCTTATCTCAGCTCATGAACCCTATGTTATATTTGCTCTCCTCTGTTGAGCTGCAGAGCAGAGTGACAGAGCAGCTTTGGTGGGTATGCGGCATCCAGCCAGTGTCAACCCTCTACAATTTTAAATTACTTCATTGTTAATACACTTAAAGAAGCTTGACACTGCATATCCTTCTGTACTGAAGCATCAATAGAAACAAACCACAAAGGTGGAGCAGCACTCATGAGAGTGCTTGGCCTTACAACTAAAGGATGCTGTTGTGATGTACGGGGTTACTACCATCCTAGGGGAGGAAAAAAACCCAAACAATCAGCAGAGCACATGAGAGTGTATTTTTCAACATATGCATCACTGTTTGTTCACACCAAGCTAAATGGTCCTGCAGAAATTTTGATAAAGCAAGTCAGAGCATAGTTTAGATGAACAGTCTAAGCTGCCACAATCAGATAGTATTGATATAGTCTCCCCTTCGAGAATTTTGATCCAGAAGCACATAGAGTTGTCACTGCAGAGTACCTAAGGATTAATCATAATTAAACAAAAAAAGCTTTGTACAACAACCTCATGTAAATCATCTCATTTGGTATGCCAAGTTGGAGCACCTTGGGAGTTTTTCAGCTAAGAAGGATAAGATCCTGACTCTTCTGTTTTTAGGTTTGCTACATAGGAGAATTCTTTCAGAAAAAAAAAAAATAAATGCTTTCCCTGCTGCTGCTTATAGATCCAGAGCTGGGAATCTGTACAGCAGAACTCAGTGTCAAATACAGCAAAATCAAGCCAGCTATATAGGAGATAGAGAGACAATCAAAAGGATGCAGCATTTATAAATACTTGGTTTCCACTGTAGGAGTGCCATTGTGTATGTCTTTTACCAACTGAAAAATATTTTATATTATACAATCCAATCACACTTGAGGAACCAAAATGATAAATAATAAAAAAAAGTCAAATTTTCCAAGTCAAAGCTAGAAATGCCTATCTTACCTGATGCTTTGTAGTGCCTCCTCCTTTGACAGTAACATTTATTGCTACTTCCTCCTCCTCCTCCAAGAACTTCTGACAATATTCTGAGTCTTTCTCCAGAACATAGCCAGTTGCTTCAATTACATCTTCAACATGGAAAATCTTTGGTGAAAATTTGCAGAAGAAACAAGGCATATCAAAAACTGATCAGCACTTTTTTCATTTTTTAAAGCTTACATAACAAAGGTGAACAGGGCATGCCTTAATGCTGTAATAGGTCTTGCAAATTTCAACTCATCTTTCTTAAGATTTTTGTAAACCTAAACTTAGAGTTGCTACAAGTTTGCTAATGGACTTTTTCATGTGATCACTAACACAAACTTTACCATGGCCTGTATTGCATGCATAACAAAAATACAGAGTGTAATGACAAAGTTGCATAGGGAGCAGGGTGAATTCTTTAATGTTTTCATTTCTGCCTAGGTTGAATAGATAAAAATCAAAATATCAGCGATGGACAGATTTTAATCAATAAATCCATCAGAAAAAAAAACATTACAACCTTATACTTCAAAGCCCTGAAGTCATCTTACATTTCCATAAAAGAAAAAGGGTTACAAATCCTCAAAAAATGTATTTTAAGACGTGAATTCTTGGTAATAAAAAAGCAATATAGACATATTTCCTACAGATACTAACCAGGCAAGCACTGTACACATGCATACAAACTGTCTTGCATACTGAAGAGAAACATCTACCTACCTCAACTGGGTAACTCCTCCCCGAAATCCTTAAAATGGGACAATGTGAGAAATAGCTGGAAAACTTCTCACTGTCTGCAGTAGCACTCATTAAAATCACATGCAGGTCTGAGCGCTTATGCAAGATCTCTTTCAGAGTAACTAGCAAGAAATCAGACTGGACACTTCTTTCGTGTACCTAGAATTAGAAAAACATATCTATAGCAAGGATTTAGTACACGCAGGGCTCAGAATAACTATAGTTTCTGCGGAATAGTAAAGAATTAATAACCTCATCTACAATAACATGAGATATACTTGAAAGAAGACCATCTTCTTGAAGTTTCCGAAGCAGGACACCTGTTGTACAGTACAGAAGTCTGGTGGCTTCTCCCATTCTTGATTCCATACGAATTTGATATCCACACAGGGAATTCTTAAATAAAATATTAAAAATACCTTAAAATAATATACAAGCTAGCAATATTCAAAATTAAATGAAACTTCATACCTGTCAGATTCAGACACTGTACAAGTTGCTAATTAAGTAGTGTGGTGCACGACTGCCACACTTTCCTACAAGTGATTCCCTTTGTTAAGAAAGGGAAAATACACTAAGTTTATTCAGAGTATCAAAGAGCTGGTAAACTCAGGGTTGTTTTCAGGATTCTTTGCCAGTCTCAAAAATATTTTTGCACAAACAGATCACCACAACAAATACAGGACTTTGGCTTTCTTCAAATAACAAAATAACTTCTGTTGGAAGGGAGCCTCTCTCAAAGCAGAGCCTCACTCAAGGCTAGATTGGATTGCTAGGACCCTTATTCTCCATCCCAGGGAGTTTTCTCCATCCCTAGTGATAGTGGTGCAACAGTCTTTGGGCAATCTACTCAAGTCTTTGATCACTCCCATTATGAAACACCATTGCTCTACATTAGCCTTTAAAGATTTTAGAAATCATATATGGATACCCAGACGTTTGCAAGTGACAACTTGAAAAGAAACAACTAACATAGCAAGAAGTCCTTTTTGAGCGAAAACAACATCCAATTCTTTAGTTGTGTAAGAAATAATGTTTTCACTTTGTACCAACAATCCAGACCCCTGTATTTGATCAAGACAAGAAAAAGGAATTCAGACACATCTTACTTTTCCTCCTGGTCCTGATTCGCAGCCTAGCTCTTCACAAACCCTGGTTGCCAGACTCACTGCTGAGATTCTTCGGGGCTGTGTGCAAACAATATTGCATTTTTTTGATCCTTCATCTAGCAACAAGTCTTCCAACAAAAAATGGGGCACTTGGGTACTCTTCCCACTGCCTGTTTCACCAGCCACAACAAGTACTCGATGTTTTTTAAGAGTTTCTATGATTGAGTATCTGTGCTTAAACACAGGTAACTCTTGTCTCTCTTTCAGAAGCTTCTCATATTTAGAAGAACTTTGCAGCTTTTTGAACAAAATCCTTGAAGGTTCCAAATTATCTGCATCTGAGGTCTCAAGGGAGAGACTGCTGAAGTCCTCATCAGAAACTAAGTTTTCCCAGGAATCTTCAGGACCCTCAGATACTTTAGGCTGGTCTTCAGACTGTAGCTGCTGTTGTTTTTTGAGTTTGTTTAATAATTTAGCAATAAAGGTATCACGAGGCTTGTTGGTTTCTATCTTGTTTTCTTCTTCCTTTTTCTTTTCAATATCCCTCCATTCTAGCCAGACATCTCGGTAGGTAGGAGGCAGTAACTGATGAACTGACTTCAGGTGCAAAAAGCAGAAAAAAATTACATTATTACATACTTAGTAGTATTGCTAATATTTTATCTGTAAACAAACTTGAGTGTCAAAAGATAATGACAAAAAAAAAGTAGGGAGC
Source organism: Manacus vitellinus (assembly GCF_001715985.3). NCBI lineage: Eukaryota > Metazoa > Chordata > Aves > Passeriformes > Pipridae > Manacus > Manacus vitellinus. The sequence continues at coordinate 597,148 of NW_021940508.1, read as the reverse complement.
TACTTCTAAACACAGAAACCATGAAAATAGTAATATAAACATCAACAATGCATTTTTGATTTTCAACTGGCTTGCATTCTTCACAACACTGAAAGAATAGCTTTACTTTCAAAAAAAATCCTTTCTGTATGCTGCAAAGCATACGCATGATTGTACATAAAAACAAATTAACATATAATACAAGCAAAGAATTTAATGGGAAATACATCATTAAACTATTTTTAGAATTTAACTACAGGTTTTATAACAAAAAAGTGCAGAGGCAGATTCCAGGCCAAGAACAGTAATATTGGTCAAAATCTTACTTGTCCTTTGGTTAAATGGTAGAGTGCCAAAGTAGCAGCTAGATGTTGTGCTTGCATACTATCTTCTGTTACGATTGTGGGACACATTGCCATTATATCATCTGATGATTTGACAATCCTGACCCTAAAAGAGAAATTCTTAAAGGCAATTATCTCAATTTTTGCTATCTATATAAACAGTACACCTGTTAATGTTTTTGTATAAAATAAAAGAGTGAAATTCAAATACAGAAACTAAGCAAAATAAACTTCATATTGCTCAATAATATTTTACAAACAGAAATAGCAGGTATAGTTTGATTGAACAGCAGAATATTTTCAGTAAGGATTCCAGTAATGATTTTATGACTTCTTTTTTTCTCTTAACAAATGTCTTCATTTTTTTCAAAGCACGAGTATTTATACACATACCAATAAGGTTAGGTGCTTGGAAGAAGGACTAAATATTTGTTTGTGTGCTTGTATCTGTCTAGGATAGATCAAGATGACATTTAATGAACTACTGAGATGCAAACAGTTGTTTAACAGATACACGCTAGTCAGAGTAGCAGCCAAATTTCTCATATTCTTAGGTGGACAATATATTCATAGCTTTTACCTTGAGTAAGAAAACAAGTTCTTTTATTTCATTCCTTCAAGAAATATTACTCATTTGTAATGTTGTATCTACTTTATTTGTACATAATAATATTCTACTTCATAACACTATATTACAGACTTGTTTTCTGAAAGAAATTTAAAAAATTAAAAGGTACTGTGCTGTTTTAACTACAAATTTATGGTAGCTTTAGTACAAATTTCTAACTTCCACTTTATGAAAGAATCTCCAAAGGGGTTTTAGTATTCATAAACTTAGAATCTATGATTTAATATACTACTTTGAATGAGAATACCAAAAGTCAGTTGTCTAAATTTATCTCACAGGTTTGCTTCAGACTAACCTTTCGTTCAGGAGTACATAAATAAAAATCTCATCTGAGCTTTACAGGGATCATTCACTAGAATCTTATTTTTTTTAACTGTACCTAGTCTAACTGTCACTTTTGTTATCCAGAGTGAAATACCTCCCTGATGGACTAAAAAAGAGTTTATATATATATAATACTAATATAAATCTGGATCAACAAGACAGAATTGGCCAGATTTTCTATTTTTAAATGAACCAAAATGAAGTTATACAGAAAGTTATACACAGAAAATACATACCTACATTTCCAGTATTTTCCAACTGGAATCTTTTCAAAAGAAGGATTTGGACTCTTGGGAAAATTTTTCCTGCACCAGTCAATCAAAAATTGTTTTGGAGATTTACCAGTCCAACTTCGAGCACTATAATCAAAGTTTCTTATATCTAGTGGTTCTTTCTTTTTCACTACAAGAGCAGAATGACACATTTTAAGTCTCCTAAAGTTTATTTTACAATCCTTTGAAGTCAACAACATTTTTACCTTTTATTCAAATGTATTTTACTAGACAGCAATATTTTCTGAAATATTTTGCAGAAATACTGGTATTGATAACACATGACAGAAATGCCTGCATTTCCCATAGAAGCATCTAGCAGAAAATTAGTTACAGTATTTTGTCATCTTTGGTCACCCAATAATTTTAGAACTTTCATTAAAGTCTGGTTGTTAGAAAATAATCTAACAGTTTGAAGATTTACCATGAAAATAGTTCAAAAAGATGAGACAGTGACACTAGAAACAGTAATCAGCACTACAATTGAAAAAAGAAATAATCTAAATTTTAGACAGGACAGGATGGCAAAAATAACTTTCAATGTAATCTACTAAAACAAATACAGATCCTTTAAAGTCAGCTTGGTCAGTGAGATAGACTGATCGTTTGCAGATGAGACCAATCTGGGCAGGAGTGTTGATCTGCTGGAGGGCAGGAAGGCTCTGCAGAGGGATCTGGACAGACTGGATAAATGGGCTGAGGCCAATAGTATGAGGCTGAAAAGTGCCAAGTCCTGCCCTTGTGCCAGGGCAACCCCAGGCAGGGGAAGAGTGGCTGGAAAGCTGCCCAGTGGAAAAGGACCAGGGATGAAGGTCAACAGCAGCTGAACATGAGCCAGCAGTGTGCCCGGGGGGCCAAGAAGGCCAATGGCATCCTGGCTTGGATCAGCAATAGTGTGGCCAGCAGGACCAGTGACTGGCCAACAGGACAGTGACTGTCCCCCTGTACTGGGCACTGGTGACGGTGCACCTTGAATTCCATGTTCAGTTTTAGGCCCCTTACTACAAGAAAGACATTTTGGTGCTGCAGCATGTCCAGAGAAAGGCAATAGAGCTTGTGAAGGCTCTGGAGCACAGGTCCTGTGAGGAGCTGCTGAAGGAGCTGAGGGTGTTTAGCCTGGAGAAGAGGAGGCTCAGGGGAGACCTTATCACTCTCTACAACTATCTGAAAGCAGATTGTAGCCAGGTGGGGGTCAGTCATTCCTCATTAGGAGGAATTTCTTCATGGAAAGGGTGTCAAGCATTGGAACAGGCTGCCCAGGGAGGTGGTGGGGTCACCATCCCTGGAGGTGTTTAAGAAAAGACTGGACAGGGCACATAGTGACATTGTTTAGTTGACAAGGTGGTGACTGGTCAAATTTTGGACTTGATCTCAGATGTCCTTTACAACTTAAACAACTCTGAGCCCTTCTGTGGTAGTCCGCCTTCCTTTCTCATGATCAGAGCTTGCTGACTCTGCAGTGCAAAGCAACACAACCTAGAAAAACAAGAACTAATTCTGAAAACTTGTGGTACACTTCAAGCTTGTACTACTGAACCTCTTTCAACACACCTTTGTCTTCCTTTGCAGCACCATCAGGTTTTTCAAGCAAGCTCAAATTGAAAGTGGTTTCTTGAGGCTGAGGTGAGGGAGTTTTTTTCTTTTCGCTTTCCTGTTTGTTTGAAATCTTTAGAGCTGGATTAAATACTGGATGTTCTTCAAGTACTCCCATTTCTGCCAGAAAGAAGATACAACTTACAACCACCAACTGCTTAAAGCACTCAATTATATTAATTCGTACTGAGTACCCAAAACCAGAAATAGTAAAATGTTACTGACATTTTAGAATTTGATCCACATGGAAAGTACAGATTCAGAAAGGCCCTCATTTCACACACTGACATAAAAGAGGATTAAATAATCTTCAATTCAATCTGACTCCAAGAATTATTTGCCTAACAAACACGCAGGCCAGAAAATAAAACACAGGTAACTCGCACAGCTCTACCTTGCTGAATTCTTCTTATTTTCTCCTGTGCCGCCTTCTGGCCTTGCTTGTCTTTGTCTTGCTTGGAGAGGCTTCCTTGTTCTTTTGCTTCTGAAAGCTTGGCAGACAGATGTATGTACCTCTCATTCTATTTCAAGAGAATTATTACTTACAAGCTGAATATTTTAACAAACTTTATAATAAAAAAACGAAGATTTTTTTTGTCACTTATACCAAGCTCATACAATAGAGAAACAATTAGTTCTTATATAACTGCCAAAACCTCTCAGAATTTGAGTCACTTTCCCAATCAAACTAAGATATATTTTAAGAATTTTGCCTTTCCAGATAAATACATTCAACATTTTGAACCCAGTACAAAAAACAGAGGAAAGGAAAAACAAGTTAGAAAAGGAGAATTTTCAACCCAGTAGCCCGCAACTGTGAAAACAGATCATGTAAAAAAGTATTCAATCTCCAACTTATAACAAATCCCCCACATACAGATGTACCAGACATTTTTGAAAGACTTTGTGAAGCATTATTCTATTCTTACTGGGTCAAACTGTTCCTCAGCTGTCTCTTTCAAAGACTCATTCTTCTCGTCATCACTCTGTTGCTCAGCGTATCGCAAAATCCATTCCTTCATACTCACTTCTTTCTCTTTCCTCACATTCATCTTATAAGAAGAGCAATATAAGTCAAAAGAAATTATAAAAGGAAGTGAAAACATCAATGCTCTTTTCTGCCAGGAACTAATGTTTAAGATTTTATATACAAAGATACGCAACAAAAAATCGTGGGGCAAACTTCTCCAACTGGGGTGAATATTTCACTATAAACATAAATAGATCTTAACACCAGAATGATTGTAATTGCTGTAAAGAATGAAATCTTGCACGAAATCTTTTTGATTTCTGGTTTTAAGATTCAATGACTACAGCAATCAAAACACTGCGAGTACACAGGAAAACTTAAACCCACAAATTATGTAAAGAGTGCCACCTGTAAATAAACAGAATAAACCCATTCTAGGATACAATTAGGCTTAAGAATCATAGAATGGCTTGGGTTGGAAGTGACGTTAAAAGATCATCTAGTTTCAACCCCAGCTCATGTTGATACCGAGACCTGCCCTGACCCAGGTGCCGCACCTTGCACTAGGTCTTGTTTAAACCTCAGGAGATTCCCTGTGCTCTACCACAGAAGTGACCTATGAAGAGCCTTCTAGACTCCACATGAAAAATACAATACCTTCAAATGACCATTCCACTAAAGTTAAAATAATGTGGGTGATAATTATTAATCATGCATTATTTCATATGCTTTATCAGTGTTGGAAGCCAATGCAACTCCTGTATTTTAGAAAACTTTGTTCTCTCTTCCCCCAGTAAATGCAGGTGAAGTCTTCAGTTTACCTTAGTTTCAGGGCCACTTGCCTTCTTTTTGTTATCTACTAAGTGAGGCGGAGGTTCATGCTGTGACACGGGAGAACAAAATTTTGCTCTTGGCTTCTGCTGCTGCTCCTCAAACTGCTGGCTAAAACCTTCAGGCAAAGCATCTTCAAAATAAAAAACCCATGTCACAGAAAATGCCAATAATTACAGAAAATCTTTTAAAGTGTGTTGGGAACCAACTAGAAGAACACAAAACCAAACTAGCACCCCTGAAATAAAATTAGATTTTAGCATTTATACAAGCTAGTATTTGCTTGTTGGACTTTCACAGAACTCCGAGAGTAGGAACAAATCCATACCACTTTAAACGCTAAAATATCCGACAACCAGAAAGCTGGGAATCTAGGAGAAGAACGCTGTGGTGACTACCAATCTTAGTGAAACGATATATTTATATAATTACTACTATGAAGCATTCCTATGGCAGAGTAAGTCCTATTTCTCTTCTGTTAAAAACTATTCTCTGTCACCATACTCACCATCAGGAAGATTTAAACAAAGCCAATCAAGGGCAGAGTGAAGATCACCACCATACAAAAGTGTATTTTTCATCGCTTCTTCAATGTGTTCAGTCTTAAAAGAGAATCTTTGTAAAGCCATGTATACATCCTATAAACAGAAAAAGCCAGAAAGCATCAGGATTTCATCTATCAGTGTAATACAGGTTTATAAACTCCTATTTCCCACATAGCGGAAAGCTGGCTTTAAATAAAGGTAAACAACATGGCACTCTTTGTATCATAAGGCTAAGCAGAAAATTCTGGTTTGCACATAAAATTTATAATGTTTTCTTTGTAAACAAGCATGCATAGGTATAAATAAATCTACATTCCAGCCTCTGTAGAGAATGTAATTTTTCAGTTAAAAAAAGATACACCTACAATTTTCCAGCTAAATGGAATGAAAAATATAGGAAACATGAAACATTCAGATTAAGTACTATTCCTCTATCTTTTCTGAAGACTCTTGATTTTAGTTCCTGAATCCATAAAGATGTGCTTTTCCTAATAAGCATACTTCTTGATTCCATTGACTAATCAATAATATAACCACTGAAAAGCATGCTGTAATGGTTTATACTGCACACAAAAGTGTAGTACAATACATGATAAAAATGACAAAAACTAAACCCCTTATTCTAAATAAGCAATGGTTGGAAAACAAAACTTTGAACTCTACCTGTAGCTTCTTTGCAGTAAGTCTTTTGGAAATTATTCCTTTGTCATCATTTTGAGTTTTATGGTCATTGATGACATCAATAATCCTTTTCTCCAAGTTACCATTTATTGTTACCTGCACACAGAGAAAATTAGTCGACACAAACAAACATTACAAGTTTTTAAGATATATCAATGCTATTCATGGCTAGGGATGTAAGAATGCAGAAATCTCTCTGCCATTCAAATTCACTCTTCTCCAGCTTTCCATAAGCACTCTAAACATTTCTTCTGAAAGGAACACTTCTTTACTTTTGCAACTTATGTGCTTTTACTTGAAATAGAAGAGTTCATTCCTTATTACAAACAAGGGCCATTTACATCTTCAAGGAAATACTCTAAGGAAATTAAAAAAAAAATTCTACTAGAAAACAAGGACTTTCTCCTCTGCTTACAAAAGCTGGTATAAAATAATGCAAACATCAAGATACAATCTGTGACACTCTCCCTCCTACATAACTTTAAAAATAATTTTAGCATATAATTCTAATATTTTTAACTCTTCTAAAGTATGAACCAAGCTTTAGTTGCTCCTAAGGTTGTTCTATAAAATCTATATTCTTTTTTTGACAGGAAGAAGAATCCACATGCACAGAAGAGCCCAAACATAATTCTTAATGGCCTTGCATGCAAAATACACTTAAAAAATAGACATTCTCCTATGCCATTAATTTACCCCTATTTCTTAAAGCACACTCAAAAACTGAAATATAATCAGTCAATATCTAATATGTGAATGTAGTTTACCTGCACATATAAAGCTGAAGAAATACTTACTCAGCTAAAGCAGTACAATGCAAATCAAAGTTATTTTATGTAAAGAAGACATTTACCTTAAGAACGGATTTATCTAGATTCGCAGCAGCCCCGGAATCTGTTGTTGAACTAAAACTATAAGTTTTCGGACCTGCAAATTGCAAATAACGATCAATTACATAAGCAGAAACTCTGGGAAAAGAGCTACCCAAACACCTGCTGTACAGGAACTCCTGATAATCTAATAACAAGACTTTTTGTAAATAACTCAACACACTGATGCCAACAAAGTGCATTTACTCAGGGACACCCCTGGAAGCAGAATCACAAACTAGTTATGGTAGAAGAAGACTTCCGGAGAACATCTAGTCCAACTCCCCTGCACATGCAGGGTCACCTAGAGCCGGTGACACAGGAACACGTCCAGGTGGGTTTGGAATGCCTCCAGACAGGGAAACTCCACAACCTCTCTGAGCAGCCTGTTCAGTGCTCTGTCACCCTAAATGCAAAAAAGTTCTGAAACTTTTTGTTTTAGTTTATGGCCTGTTTTAGTTTATGGCTCCTTGTCCTGTCACTAGGCACCACCGAAAAGAGTCCAGCACCATCCTCTTGACATCTGCCTTTGAGATATATTTATGTGTATTAATGAGATATCCTCTCAGCCTTCTCTTCTTTAAACAGGCCTGGCTCCAGCAGTCTCTCCTCTTACGAGAGACGCTCCAGACCTCTCATCATCTTTGTGGCTTTCGCTGGACCCTCTCCAGTAGCTCCTTTTCTGTCCTTAGGAGCACAAACCGGGCACAGCGCTCCAGACACGCCCTCACCGGCGCCGAGCAAAGCGGCAGGATCACCTCTCTCGACCTTTCAGACGGGTAGGGCGGACTGACGCCAGGACCAACCAGCCTCGGGGTGGAGTGACTCCAGCTGCCTCTCCCGACGCCGGCAACACCAGTCCTTCTGCTGGGCCTCTCCCTCTTTCCCAGTCTGCGGGCAGCTGCAGCCGCCCTCAGGCGCTCACCCCTCCAGCCAAGGCAACCCTCACCCGCGCACGCCCCCACAAGCACGGGCGCTCCGCGGTGGCGCGTACCTTGTTTGACACGCAGTTCCTTGGCGGCGGGCGCGGGGCGGAGCGGGGCGGCCTGGCCAGGGGCTCTGCGCGGCGCGGCGCCCTCGCGCTGCGGGGGGCTCGCGCGGGCGCGGCGGCGGACGCGGCTCGGCGCGGACGCATGAGCTGCGCTTGCCCGCGCTTCTTAGCGTTGCGGCCGCCCATAGCGCGCGCCAGCCCCGCGCCCTGCGCGCCTGCGCACATCCGGGCACCGCGCGCGGCACCGCCAACGCCACCTCCCATTGGTCAGTATCACTTCCCACCCACAGCGCACGCGCTCGGGCCGCGCAGCCTCCTCTTCCTCCTCCCTCGGCCTTCCGGGGGCGCAGCGTCCAGGAGGACCCGGAGCGGGCCCGAGACTGGGAGCGGGCCCGAACTGGGGCGGGCCCGAGACTGGGAGCGGGCCGTGCGTGCGGCCCTGGCGCCCAGGACGGCGGGCAGCTCTGTCTGTCCCTCCCCTCTCGGGGTGCAGCGCCGGAAAGGCCCCCCCGCGCGGGGCACTGGTGGGAGCGCGGCGGTGCAAGCATGGCGGAGGCGTTCGGGGACGAGCTCTTCAGTGTGTTCGAGGGGGACGCGGCCGCCGCCGCCTCTGGGGCCAAGAAGGGCAAAGCGGGCGCCGTCGAGGCCGCCAGGAGAGCAGGGTGAGGGCGCAGAGAGGGGCCGCGGGTGCTCTGTCGGTGGCGGCTCGGGTCGTAGCACAGGGCCTGGCTTGTGCCGGCGGGTGTGAGCTGCTGAACCCCCCCGGCACCGGTAGTCGGTGCAGTCTGAAGGAACCCAACGTCTATAAGTGTCTGAAGGGCGGGTGCCAAGAGGATAGAGCCAGGCTCTTCTTGGTGGTACCGAGCAATAGGAAAAGAGGCAGGGGGCAGAAACTGATGCACAGGAATTTTCATCTGAACATGAGGGAGAACTACTTTATTGTGTGGGTGACCAAGCACTGGAACAGGTTGCCTAGAGAATTGATGGAGCCTCCCTCACAGGAAATATTCCAAAACTGTCTGGATGCAGTCCTGTGCCATGTGCTCTGGGATGACCCTGCTTGATCAGGGAGGTTGGACCACTGTGGTGCCTTCTAACCTGACCCGTTCTGTAATTCTGTGACCTGCTTTCCCAAAATTTCTGGCCCTAAAGCTGTAGTCAGCCCTGGTTCAGTGAAAATTGGGAAGTATTGGGACCTGCTAGGCAGCTTATCTGGAAAGTGGCCTGAAATCCCACAGTTCTTTTTGTGAATGGAATTCCCCCTTTATTGTTCCCTGAAAGCAATGTGATCGCAGTCACCGTTGGGACAGCTGTTTTCTTTCATGAAAATAAATAAGTTAAAGATGCAAAGTTTAAATTTTTTGTCTGTTTATGTTGCAGAAAAGGATTGGAAGAAAAACCTTCAGTACCAGCAACAGGGAAGCCGAAAAGGGATGTTGAGGTTGATAGTACAGAAGCTGTCTTTTTGGGAAAGAAGCCAAAATTGGAAGATGTATCAGAAGATGTTAAGTAAGTGCCCAGCTTAATGTGTAAAGTAGTTCCAGCAAGCCGTACTGGTTAGCCATTGCTAAACGTGAACAGTCACTATAAAGTAGTTTTGCACTGTTTTTGAATAAAGATGAATTTTTGTATGAAGATTTGCATTTCCAGTGTCTGTTTTAAGTGAGTCTGCTAGTTCAGTCTCAGCAGTGATGAGCACTGGATGTGTTTAAAATAAAGGTGCAAGCGTTCATGTATTTAGTCATGTATTTAGTATTTATCACATATGTAAGTACAAAGTGTTATATGTTTGTGGGTACTCATATGAATTGAGAGTTCTTGGTCAAAGCCATTGTGTTGATTCCACACACAGCAAGAGATGAGCAGCCAAGTACATGGGAGGAGGCAGGCTTGGTTTGCTGTGTACCATGCCATTGAAAAACATAGTTGGCTTGGGATACTCTGGGGTAATTAGAGTAATTTGGCCAGAGAGACAGAAACAAGACTTTTGAGGCATGTAAGGTGATAACTGCAGTAAATGTTTGGAATCTTGATTACAGGTATGCATTTAAATTTGAGCATAAATGGCGGGTGTTTGACATGGATAGAGGGGTGTACTTGTACATGTCAGCAGCTAGGGAGATGAGGCAGCTGAAGGGAAACCAGAATGCTGTTTTTGTGCTGTAGGATCTGCATTATCTATCCCTTTTTTCTTTCTAGAACTTCATGACTGCTATTATGAGGTGTTTTGAAAATAGGTGGAAGGGGCAGTGCAGGCACTTTTTCATCTTATTGTATCTTAAGAGGTTCTTGGAAACTCAGAAGCTTATGTTGATTCAGAAAATTAGGAGGGTTCATGGGAAAAAAACTCATCCAGACCTGCCAAATGCGGGTGTGCACTTCCTGTTCAAGGTGCAGAAAACTGTACTACAGAAATATAACGTGTTTGCTGTACTCTTATGCTCTTTTCTGGGTGATGTGTTACTGACTTCTGTCAGGCAGAATTCTGGTCTGGATTATCAGTTGGTCTTGCATATTAATTTTTCCTAAGTTGAAAGTAAGATTTTCTGAGAGAAGGTCATGAGAAGACTTCTTAGAGCACTGTAAACAAAGGGTATAGAAGCAAGAGAAAACCAGAGGCAACATTTTAAGTCAATTTCTGAGTGGTATCAGCAGAATGTGTATTCGCCCACAGTAGCTTATAAAATCATCAGGAATAAACAGTTTCATGCTGTGAGACTGTATTCCTTCCTTGTGGCCATGAAAGAAGGAACTGGTAAAGAAACTGGGCCTTGTCTTCAGGCAGCTGCTTGGGTTGATCCAGGCTGCTGTTATTCCGTGTCATGACTAGCAGCAGGAATACAGGTCTTGAATTTTGCTTTGTTGTATATTGGAAAAAGTCCCCATTTAATCATAAAACTTTATGCAAACAAATGAGATCCAAGTGCTGTTTTGTGGTGAAAGATTTAAAGCAGCAGCTAAAGTAGACTTATGTAGCAGCAAAATCTTAACTTACAGGTATTAGTCTTAGTAGTAGTCTCTGCCGACTGTCCACGTCAAGATTGTGCATATTTTCTTTGTGTCACAATTAAAGTAGAGATGAAATTCAACATGTTAGTGTTTATAAAGACAGAAGAATTTTTGGATGCTTTTCAGTGATCCTAATTCATGTGTTTTTAGTCTGGCAGACCTGATGCCTCAAGTAAAGGTACAAGCTGTGGAAACTGTTGAAGGTTGCACACATGAGGTAAGTGCAGTGAATATGCATATGGAAAATATAGGCTTGTTTCATATAATTGTATTTATTACTGCTGGGTTAGTAGTATTGTTTGTTTCCCTTTTAATTATTGTATCATAGAATTGCGAATCATTTAGGTTGAAAAAGACCTCTAACATCATCCTTAAGACCTTTGAGTGCATTAGCCCAGCACTGCCAGTTCCATCACTAAAGCAGGTTCGCTAGGGTCATATCTCCATGTCTTTAAATACTCCCAGGTTTGGTGACTCAGCCACTTCCCTGGGCAGCCTGTTGCAATGCTTGACAACCCTTCCTGTGGAGAAATTTCTTCTGATATCCTGTGTATGTCCAGTTTTCCCTAGCACAGCTTGAGGCCATTTTGTATTGTCCTGTCACTTTTTACCTCTGAGGAGAAACCGGCCGAAACCTGACAGCGCCGTGCCTGTAGCCCTGCCTGGAGATGTGACCCAAGGGCAGGACCCAGCACTGGGCCTTGTTGAACCTCATACTATTGGCCTCAGCCCATTGATCCAGCCAGTCCAGATCCCTCTGCAGAATCCTCCTATACTTTAGCAGATATATTATTTTATATTAAATTTATGCTTGTAAAGAGTTTGAAGTCTGTGTCTGACATGGAGCATTCAGAAAATGCACTTGAAAAATTAGTAGGATATCTTACCAGAAGTTTGAATCAAACTTGTAATGTAATTGAGTGATTGTGAAAGACTTGATCATAATGTAGATAGGTTTCCATATTTGAAAGCTACCAAGAACATTCTGAGCACTGTTGTTGAGGAGGAAAACCTACTAATTGTTAAAATAGGACTGTGTTCATATTGTGATCTATGTGTGCAGCAGTGCATTCTCTATTATGCCATATTCTGCTATTCTTGTTAAAGAATGAAAGGTTTTCTTGTAAAGCTGATTACTGTTGAAAATTGCATACTGGCAAAAAGAAAAAAAGAGTTTTCTTTTGTGAAAACAAAATTTTGGAAATTATCCATTTTCAAATTGTATTGATAAACATAATTACACATCTAAATGCGAAAAATGGGAAATATTAATGCCCAGGTGTCTGTACAATTATTGTTATCTTGAGTTGTCTCATAGAGGTTTACCTTGAGTTAGTAACTGAACAGAGCTTAAGTATTTAGAATGAATAAATGTGGGATATTGGCTGGGAACAGGAACATTACCTGTTTAAATAACAGTGTTGTATGGAAAAGGAATATAATCAGTGTGAGCTGAGTAATTGCTTCTCACTACCACTGGCTGAAAGCCATGATTGTGTCTTGTCCTGAAGAGCTGATGTTCCAAGGTGGGTGAAGCAGTAATATTTCACACAAGACAGCAGGGGTATCAGCAAAGTGAGAGAAGGAGCATTGTTGGGGCAGGAGAATAGAGAGATTAATTGAAAAACTCTAAGAGGAAGGAAGGAACCTTTGACACATGAGCTCACAGAAACAGGATAATAGCAATTCAAGTTAGTTTTCGTACACTTGATGTTGCCAGACATCACTGCAGTGGACACAGAATTCTGCAACTGTTTTTATTTTAAATGTATTTTATAGGTTGCACTTCCAGCATATGAAGAATTCACAGGTCTGAAGCCACGAACTGGAAAAGCTGCAAAAGTATGTGGTAGATTGCATTTCTTTTTCTTTTTTGTACATGCTTTAGATAGTAGATGAGAGTAGAGCAAAAAATTATGTACTTTGTCAGTAAGATCTGGAAAAGATGGCCTGTCATAATTAAGATGTTTGTATATGTAAAATCTGGTAGAGAAAATTATATGGTTGAATGCGGTGGATAGGCTGTTATGTCAATTCTTTCTGCAACATCAGGTGGTGGCATCACTGTAGTTTCTGTTCCTAAATTAGTAAATTAGAGAAAATTCAGTCATCGGGGCAAAAGTTTAATTTGGTATGACATCAAGACATAAGCATAGATCTTAGGTGTGCTATTAGATAAAAATATTTAAATACAAAGCTATTGCAGAATACTGGACTAAGATCAGCTGAAATTACAAATATCTGCAGGATTTCTGCCTCTAATTTGCGCACTGAATCAGTCAGAAAATTAATTAGATGTAACTCTGTTTTAAGATTGTGATGTTTTTGCTTTTTTTCTTTCTAGGAATATCCCTTTATTCTTGATGCCTTTCAGAGAGAAGCTATTCTTTGTGTAGATAACAACCAGTCTGTGTTGGTGTCAGCTCATACATCAGCTGGTAAAACTGTTTGTGCTGAGTAAGTTATTTTCTAACAATCTCTAATAGAAGGGTGTGATATTCGTTATGTCATTTTGTTGCACCATCAGTAGCTATTGTGTCCCAGTTTCTTGATGCAAAGTTCAGTCCATAGGTGTTAGAATTAAATTGGCCACTCTTGAATGTAAAAATTACATTTCTCATCTTGTTTACTGGGTAGTGAAAGGCTTAATTTGTGTTTAAGCTTAACTCCTATTTTTGAACAACCTGTCGGGATGTTATTGTATAGATTGAAGAGAAAGTTTCTTCAATACTGATTTGCATAAATCTGGAAAAAAAACCACCTTGTTTTCTAGCTCCTGGCTATAACTAAAAGACTTCCTTGTGTGTGGTTTTTTTCCTTTGTCAGAAGCACTTGTTTGATTTAGTTTGCAACTTTAATTTCTATCAGTCAAGAAATTTTTAAAAGCTAGTGTATATTTTCTGTCAGTGTTTGATCGTACAATGGAGTGACTTTGCTGACCTGAAGTAAAAAGTAAAATGTACATGAAGATATATTAGAGCATGGACTCAAATAATAGTAGTTTTGTTGTGAGACAGTGACAGTTTTTTAGTTAAACCAGATGTGCTCTGGTGTCTATAAAAATCAGGTAAGTTGGTGTCAAGGATTTTTTACTCTCCAAAGGGGCATATGTAGTTAAGTTAAGATTGCACTGAACTTAATCTAGATATGAAATGCTGGATTTATTAGAGCATGTGTTCAAATGCTGCATATCATTCTACTGGTATTCTGAATTGCATAATTTATTTTGCTTTTAAGCAGGAGATTGGAGCAAAGTAATATGCTCTGAATGTCTTCCTGAAAACTCTAATATGTACAGTGTTTGAATACAGGTATGCAATTGCCCTGGCTTTGAGGGAGAAACAGCGTGTGATATTTACAAGTCCAATTAAAGCTTTGAGTAATCAGAAGTACCGTGAAATGTATGAAGAATTTCAGGATGTTGGTTTGATGACTGGAGATGTTACCATTAATCCTACAGCTTCTTGTCTGGTGATGACAACCGAGGTAAGATCAGACATTAATTCTTGATCTGTGTGTTTTCTTCTACCTTTTTTGATTGGGAAGGTCTGGTATTAAAACATTAAAGTTGCCCAGTTAGGGTAGAAAATATTCTAAAGTTCGTTAAGACTCCTTTGAATGTTTTAACTTTTGGTTATTTAAAAAGTGAGGTTTTTCAGAACTTTTGAACTGTCAGTCAGGAACTTTAATTCTAATGTGGAGAGAGTCAGAACTTAATTTCTGAGTGCTCAAGGCACTGACTTTTCTTTGGATAGATGTGAAAAGTTGACAGTCACACTGTGGGGTCAGTTCTAGGGGGCAAAATGCAAAGAGCAAAATCATGGAGGGGTAGTTGAGTGGCTCACAGTAGATCCTGGAACTCAAGGAATATGCAGCTTTTAACTTCTGGTAACAAAGTCCTGTTGGCAGAGTTTTGTCATATTTCTGTTGTAGAAGTCTGTCTAGCCATTAGTCACAATTTTTCTCTTTTTGTCTTTACCTCAAAGGAACAGCCAAAACTTTGGTAGGGAAAGACTGGGGTAGAGAGACTGGATGATTTGATTTCTGACAAAGGAGTTCCTCTTAATCACAGGGGGGTTATGTATTAAGATGAGAGAAAAAGAAGGCTTGGCAGAAGTGGATCTGTAGACCTGTGACAATTATGCTGACACACAGAGGCTGGGAGAAATATGTTTTATTCTTTCATGTTCCTTCAGTGTTCCTTGCCGGGAAACCGGTTCTTCTCATGTCGTGAGATTTGTTAGATTGAAATCAACTTGAAAAGCATCTAAGAACCTGTCTAAAATAGCGTCTAAAATGCTTTTAGGTTTTGTGCAAAGTAAGATTTCATACTGCTGTGTAAATGTGAACCAAAAATTCTGGCAGTTTTTTACTGACTTCTATGTAACGTGACTATTATTTCATGAGATGGAACTCAATTCTTTTTTTTTCCCTAGATTTTGAGAAGTATGCTCTACAGAGGTTCCGAGGTTATGCGGGAGGTCGCATGGGTTATTTTTGATGAAATTCACTACATGAGAGACTCAGGTATCCCGTGTGTACTGTCTTTCTTTTCAAGAAATCTTGTTTTTTCCTGAAGAACATTTTCTTTTCCTTTTGAAGAATTTAGTCTTATTCTCTCTCTTAAAATAAGTCATCTTCTTTATAAATCTTTAAGAATTTGTTTTTTACTGAATGTATATAATTATTATGTGTTGCAGTTTGCGTTTTCTTGTCCAAGGCAAAAGCAACTTTGAGGACATTTGATATATTCCACTTGTGTAGGGGAGACTTGTTTTAGTTTTTGTTTTTTGTATTTACGCATGGTGTTCTTTGGCTTCAGGGATGAAAAATATGCTTTGATCACATAAATTTCTCATGTGACTTTTCCATTTTCAGAACGTGGTGTGGTTTGGGAAGAGACAATTATTTTGCTCCCTGACAACGTACATTATGTGTTCCTTTCTGCAACTATTCCAAATGCCCGTCAGTTTGCTGAATGGATCTGCCATCTTCACAAACAGGTTGTGTTTTTCATGTGCTACACCTCCATCTTTGTTGTTTTTTGACATAAAATGGTATGGCTGATAGCATCTGGGCCTTCGAGTGTCGTTTTAGTCATGTCATTGCTTACAGATGATAGTAGATCACTCCTGGCTTCTATGGTTTTAATCTTACTTTTGCAGTTCTGCTGCCTGTTGGTTCTACATGGTAACGTTAAAGTAATTTCTTCAGTGTTTATTTTCCACAACTATTTAGGTACCTGCCTGATTTGAACAAATATTCTGAATTATGAAACATGATGAATGTACAGTAATTTTCTGAGAGCTAATAAACAAGGTTATTGGGAGAAATTTTTTGAGGAGCTCTGTAAAAAGCCCATGAAGGAATCAAAGTAAATCTTAAATCCATAGGAAATATTGTATATGCTCATAAACAAAGTGAGAAAAGAGAAGTGTAAGAAATCTACCTTGTCCGGTAACCTTTAGGGTTTTAATTTTGATGTTTTTTTTCAAGACTTGCTTTTGTAGCAAAGAATTTGTGAATTAGAATTGGGGAATTTAGTATCAACAAGAGGCCAGTCCAATTTTAAAAATATCCCAGAGATTGATTCTTATGTTGTTTATGATGAAGGGAATATAATATAAGACATGTCTATTTAAACTTGGCACAAAACCTTGATTCTGTTTTGCATAACACTAGGTCATAGGGTTTTTTTTCAAAGCAGATTTAGGTAATATTTAATGTTTTAAAGGAAGTGTTTTGTTTGTATTTTCCTAAAGAAGCTTTCTCTATCCACTGAAAGTGGATGTTCATAAAAGTGTACTGTGAGCCTTTTTTAGGTGCTTTAAGAAAAACTTCAGGCTTTTTTACAGAAGAGAAGTTAACAGTTTTTCCTTCAATTTTAGAAGGTGTTAATATTGTGAGTCTGTCTAATAATGCAGAAGGAAATATTACCTGTCTTTACTTTTTGTGTTCACAAGAGAGAATTTTTGTAGCCAACTTGTGTTCTAAAGCATTTGCAAACTTTCATTTTCTTAAAGAATGTCATTGGTACAAAAACCGTATTCAGGAAAGAAAATTTATTATTTTACACTCTGAGAGCCTTACTTTCTGGCCTCTAGAAAGTTGTATTTTAGTAGTAATGTATTGGCTTTCTAATCAAGTGATTTTTAAAATGCAATTATAAAATATTGATGTGAATTCTGTTTTTTCTTTGTAGCCTTGCCATGTGATTTACACTGACTATCGACCCACTCCACTACAGCATTATATATTCCCAGCGGGAGGAGATGGACTCCATCTGGTTGTGGATGAAAATGTAAGGAAAGTTCGGTTTGTTTGAAAGATTGTTTTCCTCACTCAAAAGCTTGAGCTCTTGCAAAATTTGAATAGGCTGTATAAAGGATGCTTTTGTTGAAATTAAGTACAAGTGAGTAGTTATGTTCTCTGAATTGCTCTTAGATTTTTAGAGTCTTATACAAGAAATTGGTTATCTAATGTCATGCAGACAGCTGAGTTAATACTTCCCTGAAATGTCTTAAGTGCCCACATCCTTGCTTTGTTTGCAAAA
The DNA here is from genome assembly GCF_001715985.3 of Manacus vitellinus. Taxonomy (NCBI): domain Eukaryota; kingdom Metazoa; phylum Chordata; class Aves; order Passeriformes; family Pipridae; genus Manacus; species Manacus vitellinus. The sequence goes on along the minus strand of NW_021940508.1, from coordinate 579,559 downwards.
CTGCATGCTGCTTTCTGTAAATCTGCAAAGTAGTTGATATTCCTTGTACTGTTTCTCACTCAAAACGTAGTGGCATGTAAATTTTACTTTGGTAGAGAGTGCAAAATGCTTTTGTTCCTTTAGGTGATTTTGAACTAACAACTTGTTTAAAATTCATCATCAGCTTGCTCAGGAGTAGCTAATGCCATAAACAGCAGTATTGTGCTTGAAGCTAGATCTTCTTTGGACAGTGCAGTTTTATGTGGACATTCCTAAAAGTCAGTTTTGGTATTGTGTCGTTCAGCATATCTGGTGTGATTGATGGTGTGATGGTAGGAGCAATGAGCAGTAACTTCAGAGACGCCGATGTAATTCTGTGCTGTGACATGACCTAGTAAACTCTCTTGCCAGCTTATGTATTGTTTTTGTTCCTCTGCCTGTATATGTGGAGTAATGGCACTGGCTGTGCAAAGCAGAAAGTATTTGTAAGTGGACTGTGTAAGAAGTAACTACTAACAAAGATTGTGTTTTACATCTAGGGAGATTTCAGAGAAGATAATTTTAATACAGCAATGCAAGTGCTTAGAGATGCAGGTGACTTAGCAAAAGGGGACCAAAAAGGCAGAAAGGGAGGAACAAAAGGTGAGTTTGAATCCCACTCTGAGATAACTTTTTGTATTAATACTACAAAGTTATATGTGAGTTATGCTTGTGTTTTAATTATTCAATAAGACTTTTTTTTTTGTAAAATTTAATTTAAATTAATGTAATCTCTCTGCAGGTCCTTCAAATGTTTTTAAGATTGTGAAGATGATCATGGAAAGGAATTTCCAACCTGTGATCATTTTCAGCTTCAGTAAGAAAGACTGCGAAGCCTATGCACTTCAGATGACAAAGTTAGATTTCAATACAGGTACAGATAAATCAAATACAATTTTACTCAGAGATATAATGTAATGTGAAATGTTACTTTTTCTTAGGAACTGTCTGTACATATGGCTTTTTCATTTACTATGCCAGTACATCAGGCTGTTTTCAGTAGAAAAATATTGGTGCACAAAGAGTATTTCGTCACCACAATGTTGAACAGTTATTCTATTTTAAACTCCACTTCTTTCTCCAGTAACCTGTTTATTATAATAATAGCAGGTGAGTTCCTAGAAAATTCTGTATATAATGGGAGAAGACTGATCATAACAGAAGTATTTACCAAAATTTTCCTGTTATGTCCACTTCAAAAATGAGTATTCTCTCAAAGTGGTTGTCATGGTTTGAGATAGCCCCAAAATCCAATTCCCTAGCTCCATCCCCCCTCCCACATCTCAACCTAATGTGAGATGGGTTTTTCCAGACAAAACACACACCAGACTCAAAGTGGGGGAAAGGGAATATATTACAATGACTGTACAAATAAATACCATATCACATTATACACATGATCACAAACTATCTCTACCATGACATATGTATTTACAGTGGATCAGATCTCTTCTCCCCTCCAAATAAAAGTCCAGGAGGGAAAGAAGGGCAGATCCCTTTCAGTCTTTGAACAGCAGTATCTTCTGAGGCAGCAGTCTGTCTTCTCCACATGCAGCAGCTGATAGCTGGATTTCTGCCAGCACTCACGAGGGAGGTATCCAACCTCTCTCGGCCCCATCGCCTCCAACCGAGGGGTCTTCCGTGGGCTTCGTAACCCCAGACAAGGTCGTATCACCACGTCATATCACAAAGACACAGGGGGGTCTTCGTGACGGTCTGGTATCTCCAGGAGACTCAGCTCCTTGCAGGGCCTCTGTGCCCTGTCTCTCAGGTTGCCACCGTGGCAGCAGTGCAAGGGGGGGGAAGAGCCAAGGTCAACTCCCCCCGCATTCCTCTGGCCGTCCCGGTCCAGCTCCGGGACGCTCTGAGCTTCTCAGCTCCTCTCTCTCTCCGGTGCTGCATGTCTAAAACTCTTCTCCTTAATAGGAGTCCATCTCCCTCTTCTCCAAGAGGGTCTCAAAGGAGTTTTGGGGGCTGGTACAGTCTTACCCCAAACTCTGTCTCTCAGCTGCTGGCTCTCTTTCTCCTGACTCTCCTTCCAGGAGTCCTTTCTCTGGTGCTGCATGTTGTTTCTGCTGCTCCTTCAGTTCAGGTGTTATCTCTCTGGCTCTCTGCCACCGTTTCTCTGGTCAGTGCCGGCTGCTGCTCTGCGCCCATGGAGAAAACATCTCCCGGCATAACTACAGGCACCTAGCCCAGCTTTATGCTGTTCCAGGTCCCTGCAGCCCCCCCCAGCCAGGGGCTGGGAGGGCCCAGAGGGCCCAAGGGGCTCAGAGCCCCTTCCTCGTGGCTCTACAACATGGCCACCTCTCCTGCAACAACCAAACTACAACTCTTCTTTTCCGGTGAGCTTGTGGGATGTTGACATTTTTGCAGGAGCGCCCATTGGACAGAACTCCAAAACTTCCAGGGGTTTCCACCCCTTGGGGTCTACCACTTTTCTAGCCTCTGGGGGAAAACAAGATTCAAACCATGACAGTGGTATAACAAACCACTAGGCTGTTCTTTCTCAACTATGCAATCCAGTTCCTTTCTTTCCTTCTTCCCCTTTCTTCTCAAAAGTGAAAACCAAATGTAAACAAAGAATAATTTTTTTTTATCTTGGACTAAGACCACACTTGGCAAGTAAGTTTAAGTTGATAGCTTCTCGGAAATCTAAAGAGTTGTAACAAAAATAAGCAATTTGTTGTAAATCAGTGTATTGTTTCACATTTGTGAACTGTTCGGGGTTCTTGCTTGCTTACTTGCTCCAATCTTCGCATGTTTTGGTTGTGTTGCAAAATAGTGTAGGTGTTTCTGTCAGAAAATTTAAAGTATACCTAAGTACAGAGATGCATTTTCATATGTGTTCTTCAGGGTCACACCTTTGAGTATATTTTCTTTGTATTCATACAAATGAGTATAAAGGGTGTAAACTGTAAGAGTTAATAGGGAAGAGCCTTTGTGTCAATGCTAACATGGACTAGTGGTTGGAAGAAAAATGGGGAGGTTCATGAGATAGATTGGTGGTACATAAAACTATAATTCCCAAGTTTGGAAGTAGCTAAAGTTTGGATTATTCTGACAGGTTTGTTCTGTTTTCCTTTTTCCTGATCATCTACTGCTGGTTACTGTTAGGCTTCTTTAGGCTCGTTGAAGTCTTGATTGTTTGACCCAGTGTGGGAGATTTTGTTTAGACTTCACAGTCTTCCATGGTATTTTTATTGTAAACTTCCGTAAATATTAGAATGTGGTAACACTTTATTTACATATGGTATTAGCCTTCTACATTTTGTAATAACTTACTAATTGCCTTCTTAGATGAAGAAAAAAAGATGGTTGAAGAAGTATTCAATAATGCAATTGACTGTCTGTCAGATGAAGACAAAAAGCTTCCTCAGGTCAGTGGAAGTTGAATAGGGTTCTTTTGAATAGGATTGAATTGGTGTTCTCCTGTTTGCTGCAACTTTTGAGGCTGTGGATCTTTTGTAGAGGGTACAGAAATTTTAAAACTGGAAATCTTATTCATCTCCCTGGGTAGTATCTCTTTCATTGCTCCTTGTCATTATGAAATAGGAGATTAAAGATTCCTTCTAGTTGTGATTCCAGCAAATGACATAAGCCAAAATTACCAATGGAGTTCCTACCCCTTGTTTTATTTTTTCTAATTATGGTTTTAAGTAAAAGTAAGAGCTTATAAAGAGATAGACCTGAGTTTAAACTGTATGGAAATAGTTCAAGTGAGAGTGCAGTATGAACTTATCGGTTATTGGCGTCTGAAGCTTTCAAAAAGTTGCAGTGATGCATCTGCAATCTAATTTATTGTACAATGACTAAGCATAGTGACATTTTCCCATCCTTACAGTGGAAAAATACAAGCTTCTAAATGGACAGAATATTACAGGATTCAGTACTTTTGTAACAAAAACTATCAATTTTTTTCTAACCCCTTCTTATGTTGATTTGTGTCCATCACGTCTTAATGGTATGATCTTTATTGTGAGTATAGCAGTTTCCCCTTGCAAAAAATCAGCCATTTAATTTTTGACCATGCCTACTTGGTTTGGTTTCCACATATCTGTTTTATGAATATGGAAAAAATCCAGAAAATAGGGATCCAATATATAAAGTGGTATGTGCTGGTTTTCTTGGTAAGCTTAAAAAGTGGCATTGTATCTAAGTTATCTGTTTGAGTATCCGTGTATCCTCAGAATTAGGTTTGGGGTGAAAACCAAGTGTTAATAAATCATTAGTGAGAATCTTCATTGTCAAAGGAAAAAAAAACAAAGAAAGCTAAGTTTACTTAGGTATTTGTTTGAAGTATAATGTTGTTAGAATTGAAGAGTGTATTTCAGTCATTTGCAGCCTGAATTTCCCTGTCTGGTTCTCATAGGTGCTGACTTCACTGTTTTACAGCACATCCCAATAAGTGAAATTATGGCAACTAAATTTGAAAAAAAAAATCTCATACATACCAGAATCACTATTTAAAAAATTATTTTAAATTAGGCTTTTTTTTTTTTTAATAGAAACAAATTTAAATACTAACTGCATGTGTAAATTAGGTCATACCTTTACAGTGCTTAACCCAGTTTGAGACTGGTCTACTAAAAGGATTGGCCTCTGACTTTAACCTTCATATTAGTCCTAGTTCTAACTGGAATGTAATATTGAAGGAATATTTATTGTGTTTTAAACTGGGAAATAGTGAATGTCATCAACACTAAGGGCAGTGGTGAGATTTTCCATACAAGTTTTATTTTTTCGTAACAAATACTAAAATTTGTTTATTGATGTTTGTACATTTCTTCCCAGGTCGAGCATGTACTTCCTCTTCTGAAACGAGGAATTGGTATTCATCACGGTGGTTTGCTCCCTATCTTAAAAGAAACCATAGAAATTCTTTTCTCTGAGGGCCTGATAAAGGTATTTTTTATGTCCATATTTAGTTTGTTCTCTGTTGTGAATACGTAGTTGGTAATACTGAAAATCCAAAAGTATGTCTTAGCTCAGGATGTACATTAGTATTATAGTGTACAGTTGCAGCTTGTAGTTTTAAGTGTTTCAGATTTTATTTGAAAGTATTTGAACTTGAAATAATCTAGTTTGGAACATTTTCTTCAACTATTTTATGTTAAATTTTGTTCCTATAGATGTCGCTGGACATTCACCAACCTGTTTGTTGGATGTCCTAAGTGTCATACTTTCAGAAAAATGTAACCTTATATGAAAGTCGTGGGAGGTTTTTTTGGGTAGCTAATTCCTATTTTCTTCTTGCAAAATTTGAATATTGGAATTATTATTATTGATTAATGTAATTTGCGCCCCCTAATGTTTGTTTTTGGAGTCTAATTAGTCCCATCTAACTAGTTTTCATGTTTTACCAGAGAAAGAAGGGAAAGAGGGAAAGACTAGTTTTCTCCAGGTTTTAGGTATTGAATGTGCCTGTGTTCCCTGTGTTGACTGTTCATATGTATTAAAATCTGGAGAGATTTTGTGTAGCAATCTCTGAATATTTTCATGTTTGTTTTGAAAGCCTTTTTTTCCTTGCTTAATTTCAGTCTGTTTATTTAGGCCTTATTTGCAACAGAGACTTTTGCTATGGGAATTAATATGCCAGCCAGGACTGTGCTATTTACGAGTGCCAGTAAATTTGATGGGAAGGATTTCCGATGGGTAAGTGAAAAGCAGGTTCTGTAGAGTAACTGAATTGTGTTATTTAAATCTTATTAGGATTAAATTTACTCTTGACATGTTCACTTCTGTCCTAGTTAGAACAGCTGGGACCAGTTCATCACTGTATGGGTGTAACCCAAAACTGTGTATTCTATAACCTTCCATGCCATTTCCCAGAAACTGGTATCAACAGACTATTTACACCATCTGCCCAGAGCAGCCTGACTCCTCAGGCTATAAACTGGGTGTTAAGAGGCCTGTGAGATAGGAGGGTGCCTCCTTGTCCTCACACACATTGTGGAACTCCCCGCCCTGAGGGAAGTACTGAGCATTCCTGCCTGAACTGGAGGATATATAATCTTGGAGTCTTGGAAGTTTTTTAACCACTCGTGGGATCCAGAGGAAGACTGCAGATCACCACTCTCAACCAGACTGCAATCACCACTTTTGACCAGACTGCAACAGCACTCTCACCAACAGGTTTTCCCTTCTCCTTTTACTTTGGACTCAGGGGCCCAACGAACACCAATCTGTTCATGCCCCAGGGTGCTGGGTTATATATTTGGGTTTTGTGCATTAAAACCAATTGTTTGTCTGTATAATCGTACTTATTGTATTATTTTATTAAATTGTTATTCTGATTTATAATCTCTCTTTTGAGTTGAGTTCATTTCCCCTGCTGGTTTACCTTTAAACCAGCACATTTTTGGCACCCAACGTGGGGCAGAGAGAGGAGTCAGAATCACAATTTCATTTTAAGCATTTGTCTATTTGGAAACAGAAATTCCCTGATCACCATGTTGTTTGATGTATTCATGTGGATGTTGTATCTGAGCCTGTTCATATTTCCACAGATGGGGAACTATTTACCTGTTTTGATGCTCTCTTTGAGACCAGGGAGAGGGATCCAAATTGCTTTGTTAGTATACTATGTTTATGTCATCATAACATCAGAAGCAATGAGTTTCATTGCGAATGTATATTGTCTTGTTTGCCTGTCCTGGTTTGGGTTGCTACCTCTGGGGCCTCATTAAAAATTGCACCCAGCCCTTTGGGGGAACAGGAGGGAATGGTTGTTTCCAGCCTCTCACCTCCTTCTTCCCCTTCAGGCCTGCTACAACAGTTTTTGAAAATATTGAGTTCCCTTTTGATGTTAAGGACAGCATAATGTTATTGTTAGTGTTGCTCTGTCTGCTCTGTACTGTCTACACCGTGCTTAGGGTCAGAACAGGGACTTCTAGGGGGGCTGTTTGGACACCTGCCCTGGGAGCAGATAATGCTGAGTGGCACGGGAAGTGGGAGGACATCAGCCAGTATTTGGAGAAGTTTTCTCCTCCAATGATCTGGAAATTCACCCCTGAACAACTGCAGGATCCTGTTAGCATGATAAGACTGGTGAAGGAAAAATGCTCTGGCAGCTCCAGAGATGGCCAGCTCACAGCAACCTGCTGGGCCCTGGCCACTGCCTACCGGGCACTGCTTGACATGATACAGCACTGTCAGGGCGAGGAGAGAAGGAGCAAATCCGCAGACACCACGTCCACCCAAACCACAGCTGAGTCAGAGGGAGAAAGAAATAAACCAACCGGCACCGTGTCCACACAAACCATCGAGGAGCCAGAAGAACAAGCAAAACCAATAGCAGTCACCCTGTCCAGAAAAGGAAATCAAAGACTAAATCAGTCCGTATAGCAAATGATGACGAAGAGGCGGGACCTTCACATCCACCGGAGGAGACAGAGCCAGAAATAATCACTCGGTCCCTGTCCCTGGGTGAGCTACGTGAGCTCCGGAGAGAGTTCACACGACAGGCGAATGAGTCCATTCTGACCTGGCTGCTCCAAATCTGGGATGCCGCAGCTAACGATACGATCCTAGATGGGAGTGGAGCCAGACAACTGGGATCCCTGTCTCAATGTAGTCATTGATCGGGGGATTGAAAAGAGGCAGGAAACTCTCAGCCTCAGGCAGCGACTGTTGTCCAGTGTGAGGGAGAGATACCTTTGCAAGGAGGACCTCCACGTACAGCAAGGACAGTGGAACACGATGGAACAAGGTATCTGGTGCTTAAGGGAATTAGCTGTATTGGAGATAATCTTTTCAGAGGACGAAAGATTCCCTAAAAGTCCCGATGGTGTACAGTGCACCTCCCAGATGTGGTTAAAGTTTGCACGACTCGGGCCAGAAATGTATTCCCGCTACTTAGCAACGCTGCAATGGAGGGAGGGAGAGGACAAGGTGGGTGTGTTGGTCAGTAAACTCAGGATTTATGAAGACACTGTCACCGCCCCATTACGAACCCACATCTCATCTGTGGAAACCAAACTGGTTGAACATGTCCAAAGCCTGGAAGAGAAGATTGAAGAGGGACACCAGAAGCTAAGGGAAGAAATTAAGGAAGGGATCTTCCATATCTTGCCAGGACAAACAAGAGTCTCTGCTATTAGGAGCCAGTGTCTCACAGCTAAGGAGAGAAGATACACTCCACGTGGCAATCTATGGTTTTATCTCCATGAGCATGGAAGATATGAGGAAGTGGGATGGGAAACCCACCTCTTTCTTAGGAGCCCAGGTACGTGAATTGAAAAGAGGAGCAAGTACCACAAGGAACTCTTCAGGGGTAAATGCTGCTCCGGTCTCTCGTGGGCAAGACTCCAGACGGTACAGGAATGATGATACGTCTGATCTTCTTGAAGGGACCTCCAGTTCATACCTACCCAGGGTGCTGGGTTATACATTTGGGTTTTGTGGGTTAAAACCAATTGTTTGTCTGTATAATCGTACTTATTGTATTATTTTATTAAATTGTTATTCTGATTTATAATCTCTCTTTTGAGTTGGGTTCATTTCCCCTGCTGGTTTACCTTTAAACCAGCACAACTTCAATGTAGTAGAAAATATTTTTTCTTTCAGGAATCTCTGTTCTCTAATCCATTTATAATTGGGGTACAGATTCCTGAAGACAAGGTTCCTCAGATTATCCATGAGATTATTTAATAGATACATCAAAAGTTCATGGAACAAGCTAACAAGGTTAGCAGCAGACATTGGTTCAGACTAAGACTATGTAATTGTAATTAGCACTTTATGTGTTCTTCCTATTTTTCTAGTGTTTGTTAATTTCTTTTTCTCATTTTATCCTAGATATCCTCAGGTGAATACATTCAAATGTCAGGTCGTGCCGGACGCCGAGGTATGGATGACAGAGGAATAGTAATTCTTATGGTGGATGAAAAAATGAGTCCAACAATTGGCAAACAGCTTTTGAAGGTAGGAGAGAGATTATTTTGTTTCTATTCTCCCAATAAGGTTATGCTCATTTGAGTAATGTAACATGCAAAATTATACACCTAAAACAAGAAGTATGATCATGCATGTACAAGATGACAACTCCTAAAAGAAACTTTCTGTAAATTCTCGTTAGAGGAGAAGTTTCTATTGTGAAACAAAATTGGAAAACTAATATTCTTCGTATAAAAGTAATATTATCCTTCTTTGTATAAAAGGGCTATCAGGCAGAAGTAGAACTACATCCTCTTTTCTAATGATAGCGCTACTACTGAAGTATTCTTTTTCTTGCTGAGTGCAGTCAGTTCAAGGGTTTTGCTGAACTAGGAAAGGTTTGCTGAGATTTCACAAGAATTATTAAATTCTTGGTTCTCTGATGAAATAAAACTTTGTTGGTGGACTCTCAGTGTGGTAGACAAAAGTCATGCAAAAATGAGGTAGATACAATAAGTAAGAGCAAAATGGCTGTCACTGAGCATCTAGAAGAAATTTCATGTCAAAACAGGCTAAGAAAATCTATACAGACTAACATTTTTTCTATATTTACAATTTGTAGTTATCATTAAGAATTACTTAATTAGGTTTTATTTACCGTGACAGTGCTTATCTGTCTTAAGATCATGATCCTGTCTTGTGGAAGTATTTTGCTTTGCTCCAGGATAACCTAAAGATTTATACGAAAAACTCCAGAAGAAATAAATTAGCCATATTGAGAATGATAGAAAATTTACATAGAACATTTTTGTCATAGCTCTTCAACCCTAACGTGTGTCTGATCCAAGTCATTTCCTGAAGACCAGAGCAAAACATCTAGGAATCATGTTGTCAGCTGCCTCACACTGCAATTGGCAAAGTGAGAGCCTTGAGTGTGTTGGTACCAGCAATGCTGCTCCAGCTGTGCTCTCTGGCTGTGGCACTGTCCATTGCGACATTGTATACAGTCCTTCTAGCTTAAATTCAGCTCTCCATTCTTAGATGGAGTTCTTACAAGGGATATTTGTAAATATTTCTTAAATTCAGTAATGTGTGTTAGTCTTCTACAGTGTAACTAGGTTTTTTTGTTTATCCTTAGCATTTATTTGACCACTTAATATTTAGTAAACTAGTGACTTGCAGAAATCTGTAAACCTAAATGCTTACAGTACTCTTGGGGCAGCTTTCTGAAGATGCTAAATTATAATTTGACATTTGTGTAATACTAAGAAATATTTTGGTGGAAATTTTATTTTTGTTTCCTTACCTAAAATCTTTAAACTATATTATGTTAGTTTGGGTAGGAAGTTTAGGTAGGAAAGAGAACTTCTCCTAGATAGCCTTTGAAACCAGAGCAGCATCTCTCTAGCTGGAATTTGGCCATGTTACAAGGATTTATCCCTCCAGTGAGAGTAGAATTAGTTACTCAGCAGTGCTAATCTGTTATGTCTCTAAAAAACAAAAATCTTAAGCTAATTGTGTTATGAAAATGAATGATTTTATACTGAAAGAAAATGTGCTATACCAGTAGGTTTTTGAGCTTTGAATTTGAGTCTGTCAGTGCTTGGCATCTACTTACTCCATCGCAGGAGAAGGTAGATGGACTGAAAAAAATGGAAAGAAAACATACTATCATAGAATCCTTTAAGACCTATCTAATCTGAATCTTCCCTGTCTCATTTTAAGGCCATTTTCTCTTGTCCTCTCACTGTAGGCCTGGCAGAACAGACCAGCACCCCCCCCCCCCCTCCTTTCAGGTAGTCTTAGAGAGTGATGAGGTCCCCTTGAGCCTCCTCTTCTCTGTACTAAACAAACCCAGCTCCCTCAGCTGTTCCTCATAAGACCTGTTCTCTAGACCCTTCATGAGCCTTGTTGCCCTTCTCTGGACAGGCTCCAGCACCTCAAAGCCCCTTTTTAAAGCGAGTGGCCCAGAACTGAACGTAGCACTCAAAGTGTGACCTCATAAGTACTGAGTACAGGGATATGATACTGCCCTAGTCCTGCTGGCTATATTCAGGAATACATTCATCTAGCGAGATAAGGTACACATTATTACACTTTCTTGTCATTTGTAGGTGAAATATGAAGTGCCCTTGATGCCAAGCAGTAGAAGATACTTGACTAGGTAGATCTGGCTCCTTGGCTGGGCGTTCATTTTATAGATTGGCCTGTATGCTGCTAGTAGAAATCCAGCTGGCCTGTTTGTATTTTGTTTTTACTCTTAAGTTGTTTTATTGTGCCAGGCAAATGAGCAGGATAGCAATTCAGACAGTTCAATAGTTGTCTTTTTAACTTTCTACCTGTTTGCACAGCTACTTCATATAACCATTGTGCAGTTGTTGGCAAGTTGCTTAATTTTTAAAAGGCAAATCATCATTCACTTATAATTGAGATGTGTCATTAAGATATTTTGTGTTTTAGTCATCTACTATGTATTCCATACAGCTACTCCTTTCAGACTCTCAAGAATAAGGAAAATTCTATTTAGTATGAAAAGCAGTGTTTACATAAAGGTCAGTTTATGATGATCAGCAATAAATGTAAGATTGGAAATGCTAAGGAGATGATGACAAGCTTCAGAGTCTAGAAGAGGAAGTGTGTGGAATGGGACCTATCTGATAAGATTGCTGAAAGTTAGTATTCTTGCATAAGCATAGCTTATTACTTCACTTTTATGATAAAGACTCCATAGAATCTTTAGTACTGCTGGTTCTCCACCCCTTTTAAAACTGTACTGTGTGGAGATTTTCCACTTACTTTTCCCTAAATGCTTTAAAGATGTCCCTAGAGAAGCAAACTAGTATTTCAGTTCATTTCCCATAACTTGTGAGTGATTAGTAAGTAACAGCTTTCTATTTAATCTTGTTCTTTGTGACTATGCATAAGACAGCAGGTGAAGGCTTCTAAGAGACTGTCCTGTCTGCCATCAGCATTCAGTCCATCTGCAAACATCAGCTTTATGTGCCATCTTAATTACACTGTTGTGCTTTGGTGTGATTTAGAACTTGCTCCAATAGAAAAAAAATGAAAAGCTTCAGGATTTGAGAAATCTACCAAATCCTATTCTGGGGAGAGAAAGAGACTTCAGCTGGAGGTTGGCACTAATATACTTGTTGGAAAAACTGTTGAAAAATGTAAAGTAATAGATTGTCACTGATGGTTCGAGGGCAGTAAAATGTACTTCTAAAGTTGTGACATAGATGAGAATCATAATGAAACAAATATTTTGGATACTTTATTAAAAGTATTTAGATAAAAACAATTTTAATGTTTAATATTTGATTTTATTGTAAACTTCCAAACTTTTCTTGTTCTTATGAAGCTTGCACTGCAGAAATTTTCCGGGCTTTGGTTCAGGAAGGTACTTGACTTTTAACCCTAACTTAAAATCTGCTGAAAGTCAACAAGAGTTTAGCATGAAATCACAGAGATAAGGGAAATGGATATTCAAATGCTTTTGTAAACAGGGTCACAGGTTTTGTAGATAATTATGCAAGTCAGCAGATAGAAAAGAACAGCAAATTGCTGTTCTTGCTGATGTTTGCAACCAAAATGTGGGAAGATGGGGTGCATCAGGCAGTGTGTAAAATGGTTTGTCGCTCTTGAACTTCACCTTAGGATTTTCAAAAGCCTGTAGGACCAAGCTAACCGGTTTTATTTATTAATTGTCGTTGCTGCTTGTTAATACTACAGGTTACTTCAAGTTTTATTAGTTCAGCCTGTGGAAAGTAGTTTTTCTCCAGCTAACAGATTTCTGGGAAATTTTCTTTTACTTTGATAAACTCATCACTACAAATGTGGATGCATTTTGGTTGACTAAGCTAGATTTTTTTTTTCTTTAGCTTCTTATTCTTAAAAAGGATAAGTTTGAGATTAACAGAAGACAAAGATACTTTTTAAAATTTATTTTTACATTAACCTTTTATAGAAGTTAAAACATGAAATTGTCACATCACTGACCTGATACCTGTAGTGGCAAATCTGTTGAGGATCTCAACTAGCTTCTGCATGCAGAGATCCCATTTGCTTTTTCCAAAAACAAGAAGAACAGAACCTGGAGTTATCAACGTGAAGTAAAACTAAGGATGGTTACAGTGGTAGGACCTAGTCTATTAGAGAGGGTAAATGACTGAAAAGTTCTGTCATTCAGAACTAACTTCAGATGATGGTAATTGCACATGAGAGAAACAATTTTTCTAAGCCTCTTGTTACAACTGGAGCATTTGTGGAACCTCAGCCTGAGGTATTTTCACCTGCAAAGCCTGCTGAAGCAGCCTTTTGCGACCCACAGTGGCTTCTGTTTGTGTTGGTGAAACTGTTGGGGGCAAAGCAGTGAACCTGATGGGTAAGAAAGGTGTGCTTAAAATAGCTGATTACCATTGTCTGTTAAAAGAGTTTTTTATTGGTTTTTCAGTCATGCTAATGTAGCTCAGGGTAATCATACTATCATTATAACTAAGCAGGATTTTTTTATATTTCTGAGGGAGTGCAGATTTTTCATGTAGTTACTGTATCACTGGTATATGGAAAATAGTGTATTATTTCACAAGAGTTATTTCTGTGTCTTAGATGTATCAAGCAGTCACTTGCGTTTTTTATTTAATGAGGTTTTTAATAGAAATTCGTAATTATGACTGTTAGATTTAAGTGTACTTATCTTCTGTTATGAGGGAAAAATGTGTTCTGTTCTTTGCTCTTTTTGTAAAGTGGTTTATTGTTCACTTTCTGGAAACTCACTGATTCAGTTTATTTCTGGAAATACTGATAAAGAAATGAAACTCTCACGGGACCAGAATGGTGTAAAATATGTCCTGTGTTTTATCTGATTTTGGTAATATGAAAGATACTTTACTTGCTTTGCAAGTTTCTTCTTTCCTCTTCGTTAGCTCATAAGGTCCCTATGAGTTAATTTCAGATAGTATTTGCCATCTGCTGTTCTGTGACAGGCTGGAGAGCAAGAAGGTTATGTTGAAAATTTGTTCCTGTCTCTTCATGGGAACAATATTGAAAATGTAAATATTATTCTCCCAGTGTAAGAGAGAACAGAAGGAGTAACCCTTACCAAATGCACATCTTGCTCAACACTACATGCCATAATGCAGTAATGACAGCCTTCTGGTTAGACAAAGCTTCCAAGTCTTAACAGCAATCAAAAAAAAGAAAAAATACTGTGAATATTAATTCCAGACACTAATCTTCCTTCTCCCAATCTTTATATCTTTCTAGTTTATGTGGACAAGAAATGGTAGTAAATGCTGAATGCCCTGTTGGATAGGCTATGTTAAGAAGAGTGTCCACTCTGAAATTGTTGGCAGTTAAACAGGGAGCACTGTATAGCAGCTATAGTTTTCAGATTTTTAATTCTTGACTTCTAATTTTTTAAGTTCTTTATTATTTCTGTAGTGAATTGTTTATGGTCATGTTCTTGATTTCTAACATTACCAGCTTAATCCAGTCATTCTTTTGCAACCCAAATTTTGGAAAGCTTGAAAGGGTGCTCCTGATAAGTTGGCTTACAATTTCTCAAGAAGTGAAGTGGTTGCCAGCACACAAATAGTTAATTGATTTCTGAGAACTTTTAGTTGATATATGCAGGTGGTTCTCATGCGTCCAGGCAGTTCTTATCCAGAGGGATAGAAAAGCTTGCAAAATCATTCTGGTTTTTATAAAATATTCAGAAAAAAAATCTGTTACAACTGTCTTGTTGAAGATTTGGGGTGGGAGGGACTGGCCTCTTCGAAGAGATGAGAAGGAGGATTACTTTGCAGAAAGGAGGCTGGAGAACTGGGACAGTAATTCTCCAACAGCAACAAAGTCATGGATACAGTGGGTGTTTGAAAGTGAATTCTTGATGCCTGTTCAAGGCAGTCTTTTTCAGCAACTTTTTTGCACCTCTGATTAGTCAGGCTTTTGCCTGATCTTCTGCATGAGTGGCTGGTGTTCCTTCCTTTCTCTGATATGAAGCTTTTTCTGTGGAGTCAAGGGAGAGGCTTCCTCAGAGACTGAGAGATACTGAGGCAGATGATGGTGTACCCTGGCTTGTTGAAGGCAAGGTTGATGTATTGTGACGGGAGGATCTAGGGCAGAGGGTGAACAGTATTTTTAATAAAGAAAGAAAAGTAATTGGTCTGGGATCTAAAGTAGTTGGAAGTAATCTGGTGGCACAGGGGTTGAGCAGAGAAAGGCATTGCAAGAGGAGAAAATGGAGAAAATGTAAATTAAAATTGATTTGCATCTTATTATGTCTTGGCAACAAGCAAAATTCAGGATAGTTGAACACTTGACAGTGTGTAGGCTCTTTGAGAGCAAGTTTAGAAGGAAAGGCCCACCTTTGTCCATTTTCTTTTCAGTAATATATCCCATCTTCCTTCCCCTCCTGTTCTTTGCATCCCTCCACAATATGTATCTGACTAGTGTCTTTAGGTAAGCAGTAATTGACTCCTCAATAATCATGGCAGCTTTTATTATTTGCCATAAAAGGCTGATGGTCTACTCATGTTTTGAGTGTACTTAGTATAAAAGAACAACTGCATTTTGCTATAAGGTTTCCTAAAGCAGGTGCAAAATCTGTATCTTGCTGCTAGGTAAATGAAGAAAGGGCATCCAGGTGATTGCTCCCTGTTAGATATGAGTCTGTTGATAGCCTGGGGTAGTCAGTGTAGACTAATGCACCCTGCAGAATTCACTGGCTGTGCTGACAGTGTAACACACTAAAGCTAGTATAGTTTCATTTAATTTGAAGAGGTAACAGTTCCAGTTTTCAGAAAAAATAAGCTTCTCAGAACTCTTGATTTCAAATGTATTGCTTAGAGAATACTGAGAAAACAGGAATTTCTGAAACTTGGACAAAGATGTGTCTGTGAGATGAAGGAATGGGAAAAATTCACCATTTGTGCCAAAACAGAATTTGTATTTTAACTGCTTTGTCTTAATAGAATGATCTTATTTTCAAATTGTAAAATGCTGATCATGTGTTTAAAATAAAAATTGCCACATCCGCAACTGGCTCAAATATCGCCTTTCAAGTAAGTCTGCTTTATATAATCCCTGAAATAACTGGGTTTTTCAGGTTTTAAATCACTCCTTCTTCGCAGTTGAACTCTGGTAATTTTAAAAAAGCCTTTAAAGTAAATCTGCAGGAATTGTTTGGTCTTTCTTGGCATGTTCTGTGCATTTATTATATCATAGATGTATGAAGTTCATTGTTTTCTCACTTTATGATTGCATTTAAGTGAGGGTGCGACAGGATTCTATTCTTTCAGATAGTTTTTAACCTTGCAAGCACACAGCAAAGTTTTGCTTTCATCGGGTCTAAAGAAAAAGCTGTGTTATGTTTAGCAAAAGAAGTTCTGTCATCTTTATTCGATGTACCAGATCAGAAGCATCTCTAGAAACTTGAGCTTTCCTCTGAACGCTGCAGCTCAGCGTTGATGTTTTAATTAGTGACACATTTCTGTTAGTAGAAACCCATTTGTGTAATTTCAGAACTGACTTATTTTACACACACATTTCGTGATCTAATTTAAGAGGTATTTCTGCTCTGAGATACATCACTTGAGGTGAAAACCTATGTTTGTATTTATGATTCACTCACAGATTTAAGCTAGAATGACTGAATGAGTATGTGGCTGGGGAAAGCAAAACACAGAGTCATAGAATCAACAGAATTGGAAAAGACCTCCGAGATCACCAAGTCCAACCCTTGATCCACTACCACCGTGGTAACTGGACCATGGCACTAAGTGCCACATCCAGTCTCATCTTAAAAACCTCCAGGAACGGAGAATCCACCACTTCCCTGGGCAGCCCATTCCAGTGTCTGATTCCTCTCTCTGTAAAAAATTTCTTCCTAAGACCCAACCTAAACCTCCCTTGGCACAGCTTAAGACCATGCCCTCTTGTCCTACTGATAACTGCCTGGGAGAAGAGACTGACACATACCTGGCTACAACCTCCTTTCAGGGAGTTGTAGAGAGTGATGAGCCTCCTCTTCTCCAGGCTAAACTGCCCCAGCTCCCTCAGCCTCTCGTCACAAGACTTGTGTTCTAGTTCCTTCACCAGCCTTGTTGCTCTTCTCTGGACCTGCTCCAGCACCTCAATATCCTTCCTGAACTGAGGGGCCCAGAATTGGTCACAGAACTCAAGGTGTGGCCTCACCAGCACTGAGTACAGGGCAAGAATCACTTCCCTGGTCCTGCTGGCCACACTGTTCCTGATCCAGGCCAGGATGCCATTGGCCTTCTTGGCCACCTGGGCACACTGCTGGCTCATGTTCAGCTTCCTTCCCAGCTCCATTTCTGCCTGGCTGCTCTCCAGCCACTCTGTGCCCAGCCTGTAGTGCTGCATGGGGTTGTTGTGGCCAAAGTGCAGGACCCAGCACTTGGCCTTGTTGAATCTCATCCCATTGGAATCAGCCCAACTCTCCAGCTTGTCCAGGTCCCTCTGCAGAGCCCTCCTGCCTTCCAGCTGATCGACACTCCCCCCCAACTTGGTGTCATCTGCAAATTTGCTAATGGTACACTCAATGCCCTCATCCATATCATCAATAAAGATATTAAACAGAACCGGACCCTACACTGATCCCTGGGGGACACCACCAGTGACCGGCCACCAACTGGATGCAGCACCGTTCACCACCACTCTCTGGGCCCGGCCCTCCAGCCAGTTCCTAACCCAGCACAGAGTGCCCCTGTCCAAGCCATGGGCTGCCAGCTTTTCCAGGAGAATGCTGTGGGAGACAGTGTCAAAGGCTTTGCTGAAGTCCAGGTAGACCACATCCACAGCCTTCCCCTCATCCACCAGGCGGGTCACCTGATCATAAAAGGAGATCAGGTTGGTCAGAAAGGACCTGCCCTTCCTAAACCCGTGCTGGCTGGGTCTGATCCCTTGTCCATCCTGTAGGTGCTGTGGGATTGCACTGAGGATGATCTGCTCCATAACCTTGCCAGGCACTGAGGTCAGGCTGACAGACCTGTAGTTTCCTGGGTCCTCCTTGCAGCCCTTTTTGTGGATGGGCGTGACATTCGCCAGCTTCCAATCATCTGGAACCTCCCCAGTGAGCCAGGACTGTTGGTAGATGATGGAGAGCGGCTTGGCAAGCTCTTCCACCAGCTCCCTCATCACCCTTGGGTGGATCCCATCTGGTCCCATAGACTTGTGAGGATCCAAGTGGCTCAGCAGGTTTCCTCTTGGTTTACAGGGGGACTAATTCAGCTTATCATCTCTGTCTACCAGCTCCAGAGGCCAGTTGTCCTGAGGACAGCCTCTCTTACTGTTGAAAACCGAGGCAAAGGTGTTAAATACCTCAGCCTTTTCCTCATCTTTGGTGACTATGTTCCCCCCCATGTCCAGCAAAGTATGGAGCTTTTCCTCGCCCCTCCTTTTGCTATTGATGTATTTGTAGAATCAATTCTTGTTATCCCTAACGGAAGTGGCTAGATTGAGTTCAAAATGTGCCTTTGTCTCTCTGATTTTCTTTCTACATTGACCTAACTATATTCCTAAACTCTTCCTGAGCAGCTAGCCCTTTTTTTCCATAATCAGTAGGCTCTCTTTTTCCCCCGAATTTCCTTCAAAATCTCCCTGCTCAGTGATGCTGGACATCTTCCCTGCTGGCTCGCCTTTTGGCACACTGGGACAGCCTGCTCCTGTGTGTTCAAGTCTTGCTTCTTGAAGCATGTCCATCCCTCCTGGACCCCTTTTTTTTCAAGGGCTGTTTCCCAAGGTACCCCTCTGAACCAGTCTTCTGAGTAGGTCAAAATCTGCCCTGCAGAAGTCCAGGGTAGAAGTTTTATTGATGGCCCTCTTTGCATCCCTGAGTATTGAAAACTCTATTATTTCATGGTCACTGTGCCCCAGACAGCCTCCAATCACCACGTCTCCCACCAGCCCCTCTCTCTGAACAGCAGGTCTAGCGGGGCCCCACCCCTAGTAGGCTCATTTACCAGCTGGAGCAGGAAATTATACACTCTAGGATTCTCCTAGACTGCCTTTTCTCTGCTGTTGAGTTTCCAGCAGACATCCAGCAGGTTAAATTCACCCACAAGAACAAGGGTTGGTGATTTCAAGACATCTGTCAGTGTCAGCTGCCTGTAGAATAATTCATCACCCTCATCATCCTGATTGAGTGGTCTGTAGCAGACTCCCACCAGGATGTCAGCCTTGTTGGCCTTTCCCTGACTCTGATCCACAGACACTCAACCTTATCACTATTGACTTCCATGTTCTCCAGTCAAGAGACTCTCTAACATATAGAGCAACCCCTCCACCTCTCCTACCTTGCCTGTTCCTTCTGAAGTGCTTGTAGCCGTCTGTGGCAGCACTCCAGTCATGTGAGTCATCCCACCATGTTTCTGTGATGGCAACTACATCACTGCTTTCCTGCTGCATGATGGCTTCCAGCTCCTCTTGTTTGTTACCCATGCTGTGTGCATTGGTGTTCATGCACTTCAGCTGGGCTGTTGATTTCACTTCTAACTCTGGCTTTCCACACTTAGGCTCATCTCTGGCGAGCCCGTTTTCAGTCTCTTTCCCCTTCAAACCTAGTTTAAAGCCCTCCTGATCAGCCCCAACAACTTACGGGCTAGAGACCTTTTTGCCTTTGCCAGATAGATGAAGCGCATCTGACTCTAGCAGGCTAGGTAACATAGAATTTGCCCCATGATCAAAAAACCCAAAATTCTGCCAGTGGCACCAATCCTTTAGCCACCTATTGATAAGACGGGTTTTCCTACTCCTCTCCTCATTCATCAGGAACTGAGGAGAACACCACCTGTGTTCCTGTCCCAATAACTAATCAAACCAGCTCCTTGAAGTCCTTTTTAATTAGCCTGGTGCCTCTTTCATTAATGTCATCACTGCCAGCCTGAACCACCAGCAGTGGATAATAATCAGAGGGCTGGATTAGCTCAGGGAGTGTCCTACTAACATCCCTCACCCGGGCTCCAGGAAGGCAGCAGACTTCCCTGTGGGATGGGTCCAGTTGGCATATAGGGGCTTCAGTTCCCCTCAGAAGGGAGTCACCAACTACAGCTACCCTTCTTTTTTTCTTTATAGCTGTGGTTGTAATCCGTCAGGTAGATGGGGTGCAACCGGGAGACCCTCCAGACAGATCCTCTTCTTGACTGCCCTCTGCCTGACTCTGGATCCAGAGCCTCATACCTGTTCTTTAAGGGCACTGTGGGAGCTGATGGGGGTCAGGAGGGGATTCCTGCTCAGGGGATTCCTCTCTGATCAGGGACCTGTTTCCATTCCTCCCTATCGACTTGGTTTGCTCCATCTGCCTGATGGCAGGAGGGGCAGGGCTTCACCATCTCCTGCTGGACCCTTCTTTTGGGGTCAAAAGGGTATGACTCCACCAGACTGTTTCCCTTTCCCTAATACTTCTTGGCCTCTCCAGTCTTCCTTGAGCTCTGCACAGCAAATCATTCACGTGCTTGCATCATTGCAGGCATCTCTCACACTGTCCTCTGGTACTGACACCAGGCTCAGACACTGTGCAAACGGTGACCTGAACAGCTGCATCCTTCCGGGGGGGTTCTGACTGGGTTAGCACACTCCCCATGAGAGCAGCAGAAACGGCTTTTGCTTGTTTGGAAACCACTGCTGGGACGAGTTGAGTTGCAGGAAAAAGCAAGGAAAAAAAAAAACAAACAACCAAAAATCAAAACCACACACTTACCTCGCAGCCCAGCAGAGAGAGCTAGGAGGGTGGCTGTGCCCTTTCTGCTCCCCCTGCCTCTGCGAACTGCCTGCTCCCTGACGCAGTTTAAATCTCCTGGCAAGGAGCTCGGCTCCACGCCCTGGTCAGCTGATTAGGCCTAGCAGGGCAGCTGGACCCTCTCTGTGCCAGACTGCCCCCCTGAAGAGCGGCTCATCTGAGACCCTCCCGGCACGGGGGTGCTTCATGTGCGACCCTGCCAGGACTCCCCCCCCTCTCCCTGGCGATCAGCTCATCTGAGACCCCCCCACAAGCACCAGGATCATTCCAGGGGGGGCTTTGCACTGGTGGGGGGGAGCTTTCTATGACCCCTGTGACACAGTCAGGACTCTCTTGCACGAGGGGCTCATCATGAGACACACCCCCCAGGGGCCCTCCTGGTGCAGCCCCCTCCCAAGGGGAGACTCATCTGAGACCCCTCTGAGCATGAGGGGCTTTGCACAACCCCCCTGTGACACAACATTAGGCCCTCCTGGTGCAGCCCCCTCCCAAGGGGAGACTCATCTGAGACCCCTCTGAGCATGAGGGTCTTTGCACGACCCCCCTGTGACACGACATTAGACTATATGATTTATCTTTAACTCGTCTTACATGTAATTGTGTTGTTACTTTCATAGTATAAAGATACGCTGAAGGCTTTTCTGTAACAGCTGGGGTTTTTTTCTGAGGTGAAATAGTCATGCAGTGAGTATGAATCTGGCATTTGTAAAGTAATGTCATAAGGCTCTATTTCACTTAAAACAAATGGGATTACAGTATTCTTAAATCTTGTACATGTGAAGGAGTACTTAGATTCAAACTGTCTCTCATTAAATCTGATGTCAGTGCATCAGTGGATGTAGGACATGAATTCCTGACAGTACATTTTAAAATTGAAAAAAAAGTATGTATATTGTGGTATTGTCATTTAAAATCCAATAGACTTGGCGTAATCAGGGAGAGCACTTGATCTGAATTTCAGCATTTGCATTTATAAACTCATCATCAGCTGGCTTTTTTAATAGCCTATGCTTTTTTTATTTTTTTTATTATGGGAATATCTCTGTTAGATACCTTATTGTATAGGGAAAGGCAAATAAATTAGTTGCAAGAAGATATAATTTGTTTTAAGTAAAGCAGTTTTTGAGCTTAAAAAACGGTGCAGAGGAGCATGCTTCCTAGTGTCCACCCTCTCTAAACTCCTTAAATGTCTGATAGAATATGTGGAACTCTAAGCAGTCATAAAGTTCCATGAAAAATATGTAGTGAAACATCCTCGTTTTCTTGTTATATATTTTAAAGTTATGTAAAATGTTCAATCCTAAGTGAATTTACTCATTGGCCTTGCTGAAATGACAATGCTTATTTAGTGATCTCTTGTATTTTGTGGGTATGTCACCCTTAAATGAACAGGAAATACAAAACCATTGCAAACTGTTGCACATCTTTTATTTTACTTTCAGATTAGATTTCACTTGTCATTTTATTCGTCATCATGCAGCTCTGTGGATTATGTCTCTGGGGATCTAGTAGTATTTTTAGCAGACCTTGCTTTTTTTCTATCTTATTATTGATTATGTTAGTTTGGTGGAGGTAGTGAGGTGTGTTGTCAAAAGCTTTTCAGGAATTGAGGAGGTATGATAATCCATGTAATTGTTAACACCTTCAAAGAGCTGTGAAATATTTTTGGGATCAAACTTGGTTTTTATAAAAGCCTATTTATGTTGCTGTTCTGCTGTATTCTGTCCAGCTGCCTGTTGCTTCTGTTTTCCATTCCTCTTGTTGCACAGAAATTGTAATTTTCTGCTTCATAATTCCTGGATTTCCCTTGGATCCTTTCTGAAGAATTGTCAGGCCCATTTGACACTGGTGCTATTTGGATGAAAGGTTATGCACTGCAGTTGGGCAGTTTCATACTTCAGAAGTGTTGGGTCTCTGGCAGCTGATTTCAGTGGCTTCAGTGGTATATCAGGATAGCCTTCTGTGTTGACACTCAAGTGAGGCTGACACTTAAGTGAGACACAGTTTCTCAGGCTTGCCCTTTCCTTGGAGAGGCTGTAGTTCTGGGGTCTCCTAGATCTTCCTTGGACACTGTTTAACTGTGTTGTGTGTGTGTGACAGCTGGTTGTTTTAATGCCTATCAGTTAAATGTTTGCTCTTTTATGATAACAAGGTTGTCCGCTTGGGTAAGACCATAGTAAAGCCATGGTGAATCAGGCCAAAGGTGCATTTACTTAGTCCAGTACCCCTTTTTGACAGAGGACAGTAGTGGAAGTTCTTAGAAAATAAGAGTGGGTAAAGAAGGTAGTGATGTGATATTTCCCAACAATGCTTCCTGAGCATCCTTTCTTCTTAGGTTAATCAAAATACCTGTACCTACCATATTGTAAAAAAATTGAACTTCACAGAATCCCAGAATGGCTGAGGTTAAAAGGGACCTCTAGAGGTCATCTTGTTCAAGCTCTCAGCTCCAGCAGGGCATCTAGATCAAGGTGTCCAAGGTCCAGATGGGTTTTATGCATGTCTGTAATAGGACAGTCCACAACCCCACTCAAGCTACCTGAAAATTATGTTGATTTTATAATGAGACATAAGTTGAAGAAGTTGGTGTCTTCCCAAGACATCAGTGTGATCAGCAAGTCTTGAAAGACTTGCAAATAAGATGTTTTCAGTGTTAAAATACTGGATTGTTTAAAATAGTTAAGTAACAATTACTTTGAAGTTAAAATAATGGAATACAAATTGTAAACCATAGGAAACATCTAAGTTTTTCGTCTGGAATTTACATTTCAGTAAAATCTAATTTATAATATTATAGATATGGTAAGTATCTATACAGTATAAATAGTTTTACATGTTCGACATAATAAAATTGCAAAGGATTTGTTGAAACATAACCTAAATTCAAGACAAGTTGTACAATTCATCAGAGCATCTCCTCATATAAAACACCGCATCATAATATATTTGATATATTCTTCTATGCTGCAATGAATGTACTTTTTTAAATGGACAGTGTCCTTGTATCTTTTTAGGGTTCACCTGATCCTTTAAACAGTGCTTTCCACCTGACATACAACATGGTATTGAACTTACTTCGAGTAGAGGAAATTAACCCTGAATACATGCTAGAAAAATCCTTCTATCAGTTCCAACATTACAGAACTATTCCGGAAATAGTAGAAAGTAAGTATTGCTGCACATTGTTCTCACGTGAGGTCTAAAAGATTGTGCACTGTGAGGCTGGGTGGTTACACTTCAGTAGGTTTATAGAAGTTTATACCTGTGCAGTTTTTGTCTTCCTTGCCAGGAGTTGCTACTGCATCATTTGTTGCTGTGTTACAGTTTCAGTAAGAGTAATTTCCTCTTGTTCTTAGGACCTATATTGATGTGCACTGTCAGTTTATGAAGAGAGCTTTCCTCTCTGAGTCAGACAAGAATGGTTGTCACATTGCTAAACTGCTGGGCTGGAAGAAGGAAAACCAACTTAAAAATTTCTGTGCCTTATTTGAGATGCAGGGAAGAAAAATCTCCTACCTTTTAATATCTCATTACAGTCTGTAAAAAGAACTTAAGCACACTGCATTTGGACTAGCATAAGAAAGAAATGTTTGATTATAATACGAAGCTAAACTCAGAGGACTGAGACATCATTTGCACTGCACTGAGTAACATTTTGAGTCATGATCTTTAAATAGTGGGTTTTCATGAGCCAAAGTCAGTTTTCAGAGTTCTCAGCCAGTGTTTGAGAGCAAGGCCTCTTTCAATACTTAAGCCAGAAGAATCTTAGGAACATGACAGGTAACTATGATTAATAAGCAGTCCATTAATTTATTTCTTAATTGAATATTAAGAGAGAAAGTGTGTAGTTGCATGTAGCTTTGAAAGACATGCAGAGGGAGAGTTTCAATTACCTTTGCAGAGTTTCTGTTAGTTTGCAGGTGCACTAGTAGTTAAATATAGTATTTATTTCTTTGGAACGTTCCCATTCTGGTTGACATGCCAAGATCTTTAGTCTGTCATTCCAACATTGCTTGTTTAAATAGAAAAATAGAGCTGAAGAACATTTTTCATAGTTTTTGGACAGTTTCAGTTTAGGCACCATACATTAGAATTTTGTAACCGCTTCAGCCGCAGTTAAAAGCACAAAGGAGAGAATTGGCTCTTCAGATCATAGAGGAAAGTATGCCATGAGCATGGATGAATGGCTTATTTCTTTAAAAAGGTGGCATCTAAAAATAGGGAGCGCTTCCCTGAGCTTTCTCTCAAGTCCAAGTGAAGTGGGATTTCTGGGCCACTTAGAAGCATTCAAATAACACACTAGAGAGTGAGTTGGTAGAGAGAAGAAAGTGACTTTTATAAAATCTGCCCTTAGTTTATATTTACTAGTGGTATTACCAGTGTGAGAGGATGAATCATATTGCTTAGTTTTAGTGGGACTTCTGTGCAAACCTAAATCAGTTATTCCTGCACAATTGGGTGTCTAGCCTTCTCCAGTTTCTCAAGCTTGTTTACTTAAGAAAAATAATGCTAGTATTTAATTTTCTATAAATAAATTTAGTGGACAAATTTATAGATTTCTAGCTTTCCAGAGAATGGATTATTGTAAATAGAAAATGGGTACCAAAAATGATCACAAAATATTAGTTATGTAGATCTGAAAGTGAAACATTGATTTCTAAATCTGCAAAGTTATAAATTTCCATCATATTTTACTTTTCATTATAGGGGTCAATAATTTGGAAGCACAGTACAACAAAATTGCAATTCCCAATGAAGAAAATGTGGTGATATACTACAGAATCCGACAGCAGCTTGCAAAACTGGGTAAAGAAATTGAAGAGTATATTCATAAACCAAAGTACTGCTTGCCCTTTCTACAGCCAGGAAGACTGGTAAAGGTAAATTGATTTTTTTTTATTATTTTTTTTTTTATTTCAAATCTTTACCTATCTGTGAAATCTGCAGGATTCATTTTTGTCTGCCAGTTTAACATCTTGAAAAATTACATGCATCACACTAAGCACCAGTTTTGACTTGTTGTGTTTCTTTGCTAAACATTCAGTAATGCATTGAAAGAAATACTCTTTTCATAATGACTGCTGTTGTAAATATCAGAAATACAAAAAGTTATGCTTGCTAGGATGTGATTATATGTGATTATAACATCTTGTAATACTTCCAGGTGAAGAATGAAGGTGATGACTATGGATGGGGAGTGGTTGTTAATTTCTCTAAGAAATCAAATGTGAAGGTAAAATACACATTCTCTCCACTAGCAAAATATATACCTTACTGCTTTTTCTGAGAATAAGATAAAACTATTTTGTTTATATATAGTTTTCAAAGGCAAAAATATTTCCTTTCACCCCAAAATTTACAAAAAGCTTCGGCCTTCCTGATGCGAAAGTGCAAAGAAAAAATGCTATGGAAAATGGGACAAACCCCATGTCCTGCGTTCATTTTTTAAGTTTTGATGTATTTGTGCATGCAGCATTGAGGGCACGGACCCCATCGCTTGCGGTTCCAAGCAGCTGAATCAAGTTTATTGAGAACAACCCCACCTTATATATGCAGTTTGAATAGTAACACAGGATCTTCAACCAATCACATCCAAGTACTCCGTGGAGCATGTGCAATAGTGTATCAGGAACTACAATTCCCAGAATGACCTGTGGCATTTTTCCTGGGATACAAACCGCCACAGTGGAGGAAATGCTTGCTTGTGCATAGCACTGCAGACGTTTCAAACCAGGTTGTTTCTGAGACATCTCCTACGCTACACTAAGCTGCTCATGAGAAAGCTTCTATAAGCGAGGCTTAAGAACATATGGAGACTGACATTTGGCTCTATGTAGAAGGTGATCTTAAACTGGGGAACTGTCTTGAGTCCTAAGTTAGTGCATGAGACGTGGGATTGCTTGTCCTCCGAGACATTGCTGTAGAGTTGAAAGTTGAGAAATTAAAATACAAAGAGAGCAAAACAATAGAAATGGATGTGGGGAAATTTGGAAGACAATACAGAGGGCAGTGATGCAATAGTAGCTTTGGTTTTCTATCTTCCTTTTGAAAGCCATATTTTTTTCTTTTTTCAGGTTGAAAAACTGGACTGTTACTGCTGTTGTTTAAACCTTTTTTTCTAGATTGCTTATTTCATAGAGCCACATTAGTAGTAAACCAGATTTCCCCCAAACCCCAGCTTCCTGTGTAAAATTGACAACTTCTGTATCACTGAAGGCATTTCTTCAATCTGTGTCATATTTTATCCACATATATATTTGCCTTCCCTATCTGGCCTGTCTCACTGTTGTGCAGACCTTTGGGTTTGAAGATTAGCTTTGCAAGTACGGTCTGTGTTGCAAGAGATGGTTCTGTCTCCAGCAGCACTTTTTTCATCAAGTCATTCTAGCAGCTGGGTTGAATTTTTCCTTCTGCATGTGTGGAAAGAATGACAGCAGGTGCTGGAAGTTAAAGAACAGACCTAAAGTTATGTAACTTTTAAAATCAGTATGAAAATACTAGTTTCTACGAGCAGAGGCAAAAGAAATTACTTGAAGAATCTGTTATTTACCCATTTTAATGGTCTATTCAGTGCATTTTTGTCCTGAGATACAGATACCTTTCCCTGTTACTGTTTAATGTTGTAGTATACTTAGTTAGTACTGGAAAGATATCACTATTATGCCATGTCTTTAAACCTTCATCCACTTGTAAGCTGAACAGTTCTTTGGATTTGCTTTTAGGAATTGTGTTGAATTCAGTCTATAGTACTAGTTTTTCTTCAGTTGTAAATTTTTCTGCACTGTATCATAGTTCTGAATTAAGTAATTTTTTTAGTGAAGAATGTATGAATTAATATTGACCTTTAGGGTTATATTATGTCTGTATTTCACTGAGTAATACTCTTTGTTCGTTGCACTGTGAGAGCATGAGTCATGTCAGTTATGTTTATTGTTAGTTATATGTAGATGCTTTTCCATCATAATTTCACATTTCAGTATTCCACAAAATTGTCAGTGCAAATAGCACTTTATCTGGAATTACAGTAGACAGAATAATTTGTATCAAGCAGAGGTGCTTGCTATATATTGTACATTATAGTAGACGGCAAAGTAACTGTTTGCTTTGGAATTCATAAAAAACCCAAATATTTTTGAGTGGGGAATTTTATTTCCACTATATTGTGCTAGCAGTATGCTAGTGATATTGTTGTGCTGTTTACAGTCCACATTGTCATCTCATCCCTGATTCTAGACATCAGATTTTTGTCTGTAAACAGTTATTGATACTAAAATTTGAGATGCTGGAATTCTGTTCCCCCTTTCAGATTATTATAATCCTTGTTTATTTATAACATTTACTATATAAACATATTTTTAGTGCTATACCATGGTCATTGAATTTGAGTCTCATGTTACTAATCTGGGATTCTGAATTCGTTACCTGTGCTGTAATTGTTTCTTTTTTATTTTTTAATACAAAGTTCACTGCTAGCATGATGCAAATATGCAAAAATGTTTCAAAACATGTTGGCTTACTTTGAAAGAGCTACATCTAGAAGAAAAGGCAGGAACACCTAAAGCTGCAAGCAGACTTTAGACTACACTGGTGGGGGAGGATGGAGAGGGGTAATTTTTCAAGTGTGTTTTTCAGTGGGAGGAATCTTTCAATCAGTACTAATTCAATAGTTTTTAGAATATACTGCAACACTGAGCTGGTACTCTGTAAAGAAACATAGCTCATTTTATACTGTTAATGTTGAATAAATCATTTATTTTCCTTCCATTCTCTCTGATATTTGAAAATAGCTGTTATAGTCCTGTTTTTTGTCCTGTACCCTCAACAGCCAAATTCTGGTGAATTGGACCCGTTGTATGTAGTTGAAGTGCTCCTACACTGTAGCAAAGACAGTTTGAAAAATTCTGCTACTGAGGCTGCAAAGCCAGCCAGACCTGATGAGAAAGGAGAGATGCAGGTTGGTTATACATGTTTATTCTCTATAGTTCCTTATAAACTTTCTCCAGTATTGTATTTCCAAAACATTTGCAGACTGTGGTAAAAGAGGGGCTGATGCATTAAGGAAGAGAACAGAGTGTACACCTAACTCTACCTTCTTAATAAATTATTAAATTTTTAGCAGTGATATTTGACAGATACTTTTTTAAATCAGTATCTTGTCCTTGGGAACAGAATTCCTTTTTTATTTCTTAGAATCATAGAATCATTAAGGTTGTAAAAGAGCTCCAAGATCGTGAAGTCTTAACTTTTGACCAAACACTCCCTTGTCAACTAGACAATGAGCACTAAGTGCCACATCCAGTCATTTCTTGAACACTTCCGGGGATGGTGACTCCACCAGCTCCCTGGGCAGCTTTCCAAGACTGTCTCATTCTAAAATTAAATTGAAATATTTATTGAAAGTATTTGCATTGTTTAAAATTTTCGATTTGAAACCCTGTATCAAGACAGTTACAATTCTCAGATCAGAGACAGTTGTTTAATTTGTCCAACTTATTTTTCTCAGA
This sequence comes from Manacus vitellinus, assembly GCF_001715985.3. Classification (NCBI taxonomy): domain Eukaryota; kingdom Metazoa; phylum Chordata; class Aves; order Passeriformes; family Pipridae; genus Manacus; species Manacus vitellinus. The sequence continues at coordinate 550,402 of NW_021940508.1, read as the reverse complement.
AAGTCCATTTAAACCTTGAGATACAGTATGGATTCTTTGTGATGTTATCACGGTTTTGATACTTAGGAATATATATTTTCTGGTTTGATGTTCTCTATTAGCATTCTTAGTTAAGTATATGACAATAATTTGTCTGGTTTGACTTATAAAGGTGTTCCAGCAGATAAGACACAAGGTAATAGAAAAGCTGTTGTTTTCATGTGTAGCTTCTCTCCAGATTTAATTGTATTTAGAATTTTTCAGTTTGGACAAATTTACTTTTCTTCTTTATGAATACTTTATCTCATTCCTGCTTCCTGATATTCCTTTACCCACTGCTGTGTCCTATACTCAGTTTTCCTTTTCCTTTGAAACAGTTTTGCTATGGACCAATAATAAGAAATATGTTTTTTACTAATTTGTCAGTTACTACACTGTCTTTGATAGGTTGTTCCTGTTTTGGTGCATCTTATCTCAGCTATCAGTAGTGTCCGACTTTACATTCCGAAAGACCTGAGGCCTGTTGATAACAGGCAAAGCGTGTTAAAGTCTATACAGGTAAGCTCCAGTAGGCTGTGTAAGCATTCTGCTCTGATGTACTTTTGGACCCAAGACAACTTGTAAAGAATTTTGTATAAAGCTTCTGTCAAATCTTCAGCCTTATTTTTTAAAGGGATGGGAAGCCACAATGTACGTCAGTTGTTTCTCCTTGTTGAGACATTTTAAAATGACTTTGAAAACTGCTGAAACATCACATAACAAACATGACAGCCTTCTATGTCCCTATAATTATGCCAGCTAATTTGTAAAATGTGGTTTATTTTACTCTTGCTAATCTTACAAGAAAAAAATCTTCTTTCCTCCTTTTAGGAAGTACAGAAGCGATTTCCTGATGGAGTACCATTACTAGACCCCATTGATGACATGGGCATCAAAGACCAAGGGTTGAAAAAAGTAATCCAAAAAGTAGAGGCGTTTGAGCATAGGATGTATTCACATCCTCTTCACAATGATCCCAACTTGGAAACCGTATATAAACTCTGTGAAAAAAAAGCACAGGTAAAGAGACAAACCAAAACAGAGTATGTTTATTTAGCTGCAGACTGAGAGAGAGAGAGGATAATGGTTCTCTTCTTGCTTGCTTTGCTTTTTATTTGCAAAGCCCAAATAACCTTTTTTTTAAAAAATGAATAAGCCCAAATAAACCCTTTTGAATACAGTAAAATTACTAAATCTCAGTAACAAACTGGCTGAGTTGGTGTTGTGTCCTTGATTGATACAGATGGGAAGTACATCTGGAAAGAAAACTCTGAAGAAGTCATTGGGCATTAGAAGGTTACAGGGGATCACCAGAGTGTCTTTTGCTGAATAGGCATAGCACAATACAGTGTAGGAAAAGTCTTTATAGATAATTTTTGATACATAGGTAATTTTAACTTAAAATTTGTAGTATACTTGTGCAAAGGTAAGTCAAATTGATGGGGCTTGTTAGCTTACCACAGAAATCATTGTGCTGCCCCTTTCTGATCTGACTCCCATCCTGGAAGCAATGCACTTACTTATTTTGTATAGAGTTGTACCCTGCTAGACTGAAACTGGTTGTGCACAAAACCAGCTCTCCTGTTTCTGTGCTGCTCCAGAAAATAGTTCTCCAGGGGTTGCTTCACAGGAGTGAAGTAGTTCTGGTATGGGCAGCACAAAGTTACATGTGCTGAAAGTTACCTGATGAACTGAGCAGCCTTCTGCAAAGGGTGTCTGCTGTGAGGATCTGGACAGTGACTGTGATGAACTGCCAGACACTGGAGAAACTCAAAAGTGCAAAAAATAATGCCTTTGGGTTACATTTCATTGAATAGTTAGTTAGTTGAGACTTAGTACAGATCTCAGAAGATGAGTGCTCATTTCTCAATGAAAGATTGCTTCCATGTCCTTTTGGTTTGGGCTTGCTTGGGTTGTTTCCCATGCTGGGTAAATAGCTTGACTTCCCAAGCTTGCCAGAGTTTCCTATGGATAAATGGACCTGATTTTTTTAGATTATTAGTATTATTTAATTTCTTCTAAACCTTCTTCTTAGTAGAGTTAGGCAAGTCAGTGTCAACTAATATGTTCATATACAATTGTTCTGACACCTTGTTTTTAAAACAGTTGCATCTGTTAAACCAGCCACATATAATTGCTGTCCTTCTGCCCCCCTAGATTGCTATGGATATTAAAGTAGCAAAGCGAGAACTGAAGAAAGCCAGAACTGTCCTACAAATGGATGAACTCAAATGCCGCAAGCGTGTTTTGAGAAGACTGGGGTTTGCCACCTCTTCAGATGTTATTGAGATGAAAGGACGGGTCGCTTGTGAAATCAGCAGGTAGGTGGTGTCTGTGCAAAGTATTTATTGTCAGGAATACACACTTCACTGTCCTTGTTGAAGTTAGTACCTTATGTTTATATTTTGAAGTTCTGAGACCATCATAAGAAAGATTCTTCAGAGGCTGTGATTTGTGTAACAAAGGGAATATACTGATTAAGGCAGTTAAAGTAAAGGTAGCAACTCAAGGACAAAATACAATAGATTTTAAAATTAAAATGTGGACACGAAAGTGCCAAAACAGTGGCTATTTTGAACCTGGCTTAGGCAATAGCTTGTGTTTTCTTTTAATGTTGTACATTACATGAGAGGATGGTCTTGATGCCTGTGGTTGAAGCTCAACCAGGACTGTTGGTACAGAGTCACTCACAAACAAGAGCATAACAATGATTGTCAGCAATTATCAGGTTGCTGACAGGTTTGGAATATAGCTTAATTGTTTCCACAGGGCTGATGGAACATTTCTGTGAACTGGTGCATTTTACTCTAATACATTTAGCAGGTACCTATATATTGAAAGATAGGGAAGCTCATGAATTGGACTTTAATATTTTACCGTGTAATTCAGATTTTGGTAGAATTATGTATTTTTAAAAGTCACAGTGACTGCTGTACTCCTTGTCTTACAGGTGAGTTTGAAAGATGCTTCCTATATTTGTTCAATATCTAATAACTTTTTCCCCTGCAAAATTTGATAGCAAGTGAGGAAGCTGAATCAGAATTTTATCAAATTCCTGCCTGTATGAAACTGTTTGATGAGTTACACAACTCTTTGTAAAAGTCTGCTTTGTTCCACCCCCATCCTATGCATTTGACTGATAATCTCTAAAAACAAAGGTTTTGTCTTACCAACAATTCGGTGTTTTATCCAAATAAGTATGTGTTTGGATTTTGTACCCACATCATGCACTTTCTTTTATGATTCATAATTAAGTCTTTATTTTTCAAGTAAATTGAAGCCAGTTTGTTCCTTTTTTCAGTATCATGGAAATATCCAGTTGAATCTTTTATGAGCAACAGTGGTACGAGTTTTAGGCCTTTTAAATTGCCTAACTCTATGGTTCTTTTCGATCTTTTGATATCCTGTCTGAAAAAAACTGACTAAAGCAACTGTTAATACTAACTTACATGAACTGTCAGGAGAGATAAGTCTTTCCCCTAAGCTTCCTTGTCTTTATTTTAGTGCTGATGAACTACTCCTGACAGAAATGATGTTCAATGGTCTCTTCAATGACTTAACTGCAGAACAGGCAACTGCACTACTCAGCTGTTTCGTATTTCAAGAGAATGTGAGTTACTTCTTCAGTTCAAGAATTCTGGACATTCCTGTGTTCCAACAGTATTGTTCATAATTCAGTTCCAGGAATCGGTCATAACAGTTTCAGCCATTGCAAATTTTTGTCCCTTCCTAAGGTGTTTGTTGTGAACTTCACAAAAGCATTGCAGCTTCAGTGCTAAAGTATCTTTCCTCATGAGTGACATGCCAAAGGTTGTGTAAAATGGCAGTCCTTCTCATGAATGAAGCAGCATGAATAGATTCTCAGCATACATGCTGATATTTATGTATGTATACAAACATACCTCCATATAATTTAAAATGTAGAAATGCTTATTTCAAAAAGAAACACTCAGGGGTGAGGCAGTCTTTAATTCTGAGACATGTCCACGTTATGTTATTTGGACAGTACCCTTGACCTATTGATGGAAATGGCAGCACACATGGAATTGATACTGAAAAAAGCTGTTAAAAACAGACCATATGTTCTTAAAAGCAAAAACATGGGCATTTGATACCAGACGTCATTGTTTTCTCATCTACAAGCTGTATAGGTTAGCATCATCAGGGAAATATAGTAAACTTCCATATGAAACATTTTTGCCAATAACTAGCAAGATGTATCACTCAATTTGATTCTAAATATAGAAAAAACAGCAGCAGATGCTAATGAATTACATTTGTTAGTAGAAGGGACACCAAGGTAAGCCGTTGTTAATTAGAATATTGTGTTTAAACTCAAGTACTATTGTTGAGTGAAACAGCAAGGGCATAAAAATGTGGCTGTATTTTCAACAGCCGCATTTTCATACTTGCCACTTACGTTTAAGTTATTAAAAGCGTTTGCAAAATTTTTATATTGTTAAAAGAAAAGCTTTAATAGTCAAAAGCAGTAAATGGCAGTTCATTTGGCAGTCCAAAACGATGATACAGCTAAATAAAGGGAATTTTGGAAGTATCCAGAAAGTAGGTGCTTTTTTTCATAGTGGCAGCATACTGTACAGAAATATTTAGTTTTCTGCTTTAGTTTGAGGAAAAAGTATTTGGGGAATTCAGTAATTTTAGTGTTTGATAATACATTTGAGATGTTTTTTGAATAATTTAGGATGCCAGTATCACACCCTGAACTTCTGTTTTTGCATTTAATTTGGTGTAGAGTAAATATACAGGAGCACATGAGCCTATTGAACATTTTCTTTTTCAGTCCAGTGAAATGCCAAAGTTGACAGAGCAGTTGGCAGGACCACTTCGGCAAATGCAGGTAATTAGAAATCTGTCTGTGCTCAGGGTTAACATGAGCAAAAATTATGAATAATGTATAATAAGTGCACAGTAAAGACCTGATCTTGGATCATCAGTGAATTTGGCTGGCACTGCATGTGATTTTGCAGTGTGTAATAATGGGTTATATTGTTTGCAAGAAATCTGTGCAAATTTAGAACATGCCTTTAAAACTTTTATAAGCTTGCTTACTGCACTGTAAATTGTTAGTGCAGGCAGGCTTAATGTAAACAGTGGTTTACTTTCTGATTCTGAGTAATTTCACACTAGAAAGGAAACCTCATCCTGTATGTAGTACCTAATAATGTACAAGTCTTTCTATCAGTTAAACACTTACTCTGTTTAAATATATTATAAATTTAAAATATTTTATTTTAAAGGAGTGTGCAAAAAGGATTGCCAAGGTGTCAGCGGAAGCAAAACTGGAAATTGATGAAGAAAATTACTTAAATTCTTTCAGACCCAACCTAATGGATGTTGTGCATACATGGGCAAATGGAGCTAACTTTGCTCACATCTGCAGAATGACTGATGTCTTTGAAGGTAGGTTAATCACTTGTTCTTTAGAAGATGTGAGATGATAATTCCACAACATGGAATGGTAATTCTGAAAACCCTTATAATAAACTCAGATGTATGCAGGTATCGGCATGGCTAAAATGAAGTGGGAAAAAAATTATTGACTTTATATATTAATTTCTAGTTACACTGTTGATAATTTAGAATCTAAGAAGATTTTCAAAAGGGATATCTCTGTATTTTAAAAACTTTCTGTGAAACTAAGAAATTCTAAGCATTAAGACAAAAGTTAATGTTTACTTTTTCTAGTTAAAGGGAAAAATACCATATTCTAAATGCTTGTCACGAAGAAGTACATCTCTTGTGCTTGCTCTCATTACGGTTAAATGTTTTATTTACCTGGTAACCAGCTGACAGTTCCTCCTGCTGACTTAATCATGACAGAAGAAAGAAGTGGTAATAAAGTCTCTGTTTTAGATGGTTCATCACAGCACTGCAATGCAGATAGTTGTAAAGCCCAGATATAAACTGTCATATAGGTTAATTAAGTTCCTAAACCTGGAGTACAAGAAATCACCCCTTGAGGAAGAAGACTTTGTTTGCATTTTTTTAAAAGTATGATGACTTAAAGCCCAGATACTTTTTAAAAGATACCTTCACACCCCTGAAGGTCAAACCACAATAAAAAACCTAATTTCATCTTCTACCAGCTGTGTTGAAAGTTGTGAAGAACAGTAGGATGCCTTACAAGTCTGTGTGCAGTGACTGATACTTGAAAATTCTTTTGATTTTTGAAGTTGTTGCTGTCACCGCTGCCCTGCCTCTCTCAGATGCGGTTTTCTTGTTTGCAAATGGGAGCCCTTAAAACGAGGGAATTCACGCACGTAATTCATGCATGTAATCCAATGCATAGACCCAGGAACTTTCTAAAGTATATTGCCTGGGTGCAACAGGAGTCCTGACAGTCTTTGATTCAGCAGATTCCTCCTATTGCAATGAGTATCTGAGCCTTCCATCTGCTGTAGAGGCACCCTGAGTAGGTGGAACACAAAAGTAGCAGTAGCTGGTCTATATTTTTACATTGACACTTGACTGTTCAGAATACATTGGGCAGTAACATTTTCCATTTACCATATATGTACTAAGGCTAGTTGCTCAGCTTTGTCCTAGTCCATAGTGCCAGCTCCCTCAAAATTAGACCTTAATGGCCTGTTTTGAGGTCACCTTTTTGGCAAGGGTCGATGCATGATTTTTCCCTTAATTTTCAATAGGCTGGTTTTCTGTGCATTGTCCAAAAGGAAGGAAAGCACTTCAGGCATCCACTGTTGGTTATGCTTACTTTAAATGCAGTGTGGTATTCCTAAGTTCCAGGGTAGTTTGCCCTGGTTAGCCAAGTGATGACAGTGATTTCCAAATCAGAATACAAAAGAAGCCCAAGTGCTCCAAGAGCAAGTGTGCTTGCCACACATTGGAGCAGTGTTGACTTGCTAATGAAAATGCATTGCCATTAAGCTGAAATGTGTGTGTTGGGAATAAATAAAAAAGAGAGAAACTTTTTAAAGCTGTCGGGAAGAATGCAAAACTGGATTGTGCTTTGGGTGAGATTTTTCATCTCATGTCACTGCAGTAGGTTTTACAGATTGCTGTCCTTACACAAACTGTTCTTACTGTAGAAACTGATATGACCTACTGAGGCCACATAAATGTTTTTTAGAAGAGAGGTGTTATTTTACTTTTCATGATTTCTCTCTTTCCCAAGAGCTTTGTAGAATGTTCTTTTCATATAGATAGTTTTACTCCAGATATTATGCCTTGTCTAGAGGTAGTATTTCACTGAACCATAGAAAGGTCATATAGTCCAAACCCTCTTCAATGAGCATCTTTCACTAGATCTGGTTGCTCAGAGCCCCATCCAACCTGATCTTAAATGTTTCCAGGGATAGGACATCCACTAGCTCTTTGTGCAGCCTGTTCCTGTGTTCCACCAGCCACATACTAAAAGATTTTTTTCCATGTATGTAGTCTGAATCAACACTCTCAGTTTAAAACCATTACCTCTTGCCCCTATCATTGAAGGCTTTACTAAAAAGTCAGTCCCCATTTTCTTATCAGTCGTTGTAAGTACTGAAGGGCCCACAATAAGGTCTTGCCACAGCCTTCTCTTCTCAAGGCTAAACAACCACAACTCTTTGAGCCTGTCCTCAGAGGGGCTCCATCTCTGATCATTTCTTTGTCCTCCTCGGACCTGTTGAACAGGTCAAGGTCCTTCCTGCGCTGAGGATCCCAGAGCTGGATGCAGCACTCCAGGTGGGCTCTTACCAGAGCAGAGGGGCAGAATCACCTCCCTCTCCCTGCTGCCATGCTGCTTTTGATGCAGCCCAGGACACATTTGGCTTTCTCAGCTGCAGGTGCACATTGCTGGGTCATGTCCAGCCTCACATCCACCAGCAACCCCGAGTCCTTCCCAGCAGGGCTGCTTCTTTGTCCAGTCATCCCATGTTTACCCTATGACAGTTATTTTGCCTACAGTAATTTTGACTGTAGATATGAGGTGCTGCTGGAGGAAATGACCAAACAGGATACTGTTTGCCTGTGGCCAGAAGAGCACAAGTGTTTAAGGTCTTTGTGAAACTCATAGCAGTGACTCAGGCTGAGCTGCAAGGAAAGTTTCAAGAGGAGATGGATGCTTAAAAAAAATCACAGTGGGTGTTGGGTTGTACACAGAGCTTGTGTACATTACTGTAATCATGCAACTGAGTGATAGAGTGGTCCATGGACTCAAGTGGCACAGCAGTAGTAAGGCAGATCACTTACTCTTTACTGTCCCTCAACTAAAGAACTAAGGGTTATCAAAAAAAAAAAAAAACACAAACCAGAAACAGATCTGTGGTGGTTCTTGAAGCAGCAAATTTTTGAATCCCCTAATCCCCTATGGTTTTTGAGGGAAGTTTTCAGAATTACTTGAAAGAAAAATCCACTAGGAATTACTTAACAGCCCACAAAGTCCTATGACTAGATAGAGACTGTGAGGCATTTCCTTGAAACTGTTTCCAAATGCTTGTCCCTCTGCTATCTTCAGAGAGAAATTTACTGTGCAAACAGAAACCAAGTTTAAGACATATGGCTGTTCTTACCCTTTGCTTCTAAATAAATTGAACAGGGTTGAAGAAGGAATCATTACTTTGGTCCTGAATTACTCAGTGATATGATATGGCACAAAGTGATACAAGGTTTTCCCTCACTCTTTATGCAGGTAGCATAATTCGTTGCATGAGACGGCTGGAAGAACTGCTTCGGCAGATGTGCCAGGCTGCAAAAGCCATTGGGAACACAGAACTGGAAAACAAGTTTGCAGAGGGTATGTATTTGACTTTCACAGTCTACAAAGTAATACTATAAAGCACATAAAAGTGCCAGAGAGGGTGGGCTACACAGGTAGTGATGCCTAGAAGTGAATGATTTGGTAATGTAAACTTCTGGTCTTGACTTCAGGGTAAATGGGATCACTGCTCTTGGTTATCTTTCCAGATAACATCTGTGTTACAGATGTTACAAAGTTTGACTTAAAGAGGTACATAATGACAGTTTAACTAAGTTTGTGACTGAAAATGAATGTACAAGGGCTTCCATTTAATACTTGTAACATGCTTGTAACTGTACTGAAAATAGTGATTTTGTCAGTTAAGACTGATGGATATTAACACGCTTTTCCATTTTTAATAGGGATTACAAAAATCAAAAGAGATATTGTGTTTGCTGCAAGCCTTTACCTGTAAAAGATGTCTTCCAGAAACAGTACTATATTCACATATAGGATGGAACAAGTTCATCAGCATCACGTTACTTCCATGTCAAGTAATTTCTTTTAATGGTGTGTACTTAAACCAGAGTTGTTTCAACAAGGCATATACAAACAGCAGTGTATGTAATATAACTTGTTACTGTTTTTCAATAAAAATTTACAATTGGAATAGCTTTTTTCTTTTAAGTGAGAGCTATAACCAACAGAAATTTTAAGTTTAGATATACAATAACTGTGGCAGATGTTACTATATACAGGTAAAGTGAGCATCCAAGAGCAGCAGCAGTCCCTTAAAGGCATTTACTTATATTACATAGTTAAACTTGTGAAGTTGTTTTCTTTCAGAGCAAGACAGGTGATGTGGTTCATTCTTCATGGTTGATGATTGCTGCCAAAATGATTTCCATTTGTTGGGGTCTCATGTAGGGTTGTATGGGAGTCTTCTTTTGGTTGAAATGTACATCCTCTCACTTTGAAGAAGTCAGACACATACACAACCTAAGGGAACAAATTAGTGTTACATCCCTGCAGTTGTAAGTCTTTGAAACAACAGTTTTTGCAGAAGATAAATTCCATGATCAAGACTAATAAAAAGCTTAATCAGTGTAAAACATTAGAAAATGATTAGGAAGTCTTGTGTGAAATTCTGACATCTGTTCTTTCATTAGTTTTTTTATCCCTCCATTTTACCCTCCCACTGACCATTTAGGTCAGCTGATGGTTTAAGCCAAATTCAAGGCCTGTTCTAACAACTGCTGAGTGCCTTACAGGCACTGCTTCATTACAGCAGCCATACTTTGAACAGCTCTAAATGAAGGAGCAAGGTGTGCTTGCTGAGGGGCCCACATTGCAAGTATGGGTAAATTTCTTCTGTAATTTATGCAATACAGGAAAGCTTGTGCTTTAGCTGAGGAACAGGGTTCAGTAGTTAGTATCTGCTATTCTCCGGGGTGTCACTCTCACTTGAATTTCTTTAAAGCCAGTTAAACCAAGCTTGGCTTCCTCTCCTTGGCAATGCTCACAGCTTCTCCCTCCTCCATACCTGTCCCTCACCCCTAAGTCCAGCACCTGTAAGGACAACTCTAGCTACAGCGTCCTTTCCTGCATTCCTTTGAACATAGCACCTCACTTCTTTCACAGCTGGCAGACATCTCCCCGACTATGAGACAGGTGCCTTGATCCAGTTCTGCACCTTGCTGCTCACTTCACCAAGGCACACTAGTGTATGTTCTGGGTACAGTGCTGCATGGAGTGTAATAAATGAGGTGCCTTCTTTCATGACACCTTCCCTTCCTACGTCACCTCTTCCCCTCCCACTGCAACCCTGAGAACTGCAGAACATCATTTATGGCAGAAGAAAGTCTCCTGCACTGGCAGCTGGCTCATGAGCCACCAAACTGCTTTAGCCACTGACCAGGTGAGTTTCAGCTTCCACTTAATGCTGGATTAGCTCAATTCAATTTAGCAGTCCAGTTGCAGTTGCTGCCACAGCATGCTCTTGCCTCAGCTCAGTTTCTGGAGAGGAACTCTTCAGTTCTTCCAGGTAAGAGTTTGGGGAGGGGAGGGTTGGTGGTGTTATATATTTTTAAAAACAATTTCCTCACCTTTTAACTGTTCACTGTAATGCCACCTTCTGTTGTTTCTTGTATACCAAGAACCTCTAAGATACCTTCTGAACCATCCAACCTCCTTCACTAAACTTGTTTTCCTAATAAAAGTGCCCTCAGCGCTTCAATCCCTGATGTTTCTTACTGCTTGCACTCCTTTTCTTAGAAAATAAGATTTTTGTACAAAAACGAGGGGTAGGGTTTCCCAGAGCTGCTCCAAGATTTGTTTTGATTATTGATTGCAACAAGTAAACAAAGCTTTGTCTTGAAATGAACCATACCCTTCTTGAGAAGGGCATGGACTTTAGAAAGCTGACAAAGTATTTATCTTGGAGGTGGTTCTTCCCAGCTGAGCCTCAGTTCTTGGTATCCGAATCCTTCAGTATGACCTCAGTTAGCTCCCATCTCTGAACTGTAAGTCTCTCTGTCTCTTCCCACAGATGAATCAGCCATGGCACCCTGGTGACAGTCAGTACAACCGCTGCCACTAAGCCAGGCATGCTGCAATAAGTTTAGCTGAGTGTCTCTTCCTTAGGATAGCTTTTCACTCATCAATACAGCTAAACTCCACAGGCTCCTTGTGAACACATTTTTACTACTCAAAATGCACACAAATAATGAAGGGTTTTAGTCTAATGTTTTCTCATTAGACTGAGAAAACAGGCTGTGTAAGGTGGCAGAGGCAGACACTTTCATGCTCTCCTTTTTCTTCAAGGCCTTTTTTTCTCCCCATTTACCTTGTAAACAGTCTTCTGCTATTGTACTTGAGATTTGGAATTTGGCTAGAAACAGAAAGCATGATTTATATAGAGAGGCCCACGTGGTTTTACAGTTGACCATTTCCATCTTGGTTATTTAAAAAGCAGGAACCATTTCATGTTGTCTGACAGCTAAAACTGCCACTTTTCCACTGGGCCAGAGCCTGCCTCACTCCCCACAGTACTACTGCTACACCAAGTTCATGGAGTTGTTTCCCCACGTCAGCAACTTTTGAAGCATTAGAAATACAGGTCTGCTTTCCTCTGAACACAGCCTGCAGTTCTAAGGTGCTGTTCATAAAAGCAGCATTCACACATGCACAGCCCTCAGGATATTACTCACAATGAGCACAGCTACCACTGCTCCCTGAATGAGTCCTGTTAAGACATCACTCCAGTGATGCTTGTAGTCAGAAACACGTGAAAGACCCACGTAGATAGATGCAGCAATGAGACCAAACTGTATAGTAGGACGTACAAGTCTTGCCCAGTCCCCTTTCATTCTGGCCTGAAGGTAAAGCTGAAAGAAAAAGAAAAATAGTTATGAAATGCAGTAAACACAGAGGCAGTAAAACTGTGTTGAGTCTGATTGAAGAACTGAGTCAAAATTTGCATTGAGAGACCTCATAATATCCAGCTATTCCAGGTGCTTTACTCTCACAAGGATGTAAGGCAGAGTTTGATAGTGTTGGGTTTTGTGTTCTGTATAAGACTATATTAACACCATCATGTACATACTTGCTCTATTTGTCCCAATTTAACAAATGAGTATTTACAGGATAAAGGTCCTGGTAATATGAGAGGCACTTTAAGGCTTTAAAAGAATCCAGTAGAAGTCAAACCAATATTTTTCTCCTGTATGAACAACAGGAAAGCCTTGTAAAAAAAGAAAAGTTTACATATACTATGCATAGAGCTGACTTTAAAGTTGAAAACTTTAAAGTTAAAAATATTCTCAATTCCAGTCACCTTTCCAGTCACCTTCCAGTCATCTTTTTTAGCCCAATATTCCAGCTATAGCCAAGTATCGGAACTAACTTGATATAATGATTCATAGCATCTAGGATCACATTCCTCAGTTGTCACTGCTGTATATCACTGAGCTCTGTCTGCTCCTCACCCTTTTTAGCTGCATATTAGCCATGCTGCCACTCTGGTAAACAAATGGATATGAGCAGTTCCCATGCTTTTTCCCTCCCCTCAGCTCTACTTTTGTTGTGTGTATCTATGCTTTTGATGTGTTATCTCAGATTCACACTATTACTTTCCCATCTAATCTAAACCAAGACCCTTCCTTTGTCTCCTTCTCTGATCTGTCTAGGATCTGTCTAGGTCTGTCAAGCTTTATAGCTGAGGAGGATCTTCTCCAAATCCACTCTGTAAACAGCGAATTTATTCTGGAACTTGGTCCTATCACCAAAAAAAAGCACCATAGTTACTGTATTTACTGAGAAGAACAATACAGTTTTAAGTTACATTTAACATTTCGAGTATATCTTTTCAGAGCCATCTAGGAACTTCGGGGCAAGGACAAAACCTTAACTGATGGTTAAGCTGAGAAACCATAGAAGTTAACTAACACACAGGCGTTGGGCACTGAGCAGCACAACAAACTTCAGTAAAATCCTCCACTGCCAACTTCAAAAGCCATGGCTGAGTTTTGAGAAGCATTACATTTACAATGTAAATACAGGCACAGAGCATGCACTGTAAATGCAAAGGTGCTACTTTCCAAAGGTAAACACTTGGGGAATGTTTCTCTGAGTAACTTACATCATAATTTTGGCATGCTGACATTTTCAGTTATAAATGGAGCATCAAAAACATCAACCCTGTCCATAACCAGTTTTCTTTAATAGCAAGGTCAGGGTAAAATCAAAAACTCAAGAAGCAACAGCTAAGCCTGAACTGAAAAATTATTTTCCCCCTTCAAAACGGTGGGCACTGCACATTTCTGTGGGCTTCAAATTCACCACTAGGGAAAATACAAGTTAGCCACTTGAAAAATTATCTGTCACATAGTTCTTTTAACAAAAACTGTTTTAATGGACTTAAAAATAATATTACTTCTGGATTTACCAATAGCAGACCAGAACACTACCCCAGTGACAAACGGACCAGAGGTGGGCCCGAGGAGCACATGCTGGTAGCCTAAAGAGTTGGCTGATGATTTTATACTGGCTGTTCTTTCATCTTTCCCTATTCTCACTAAATTCTGCCGAAGGTAGCTAAAAATACCTTGCTGCAATCAAGTTCTTTCCATGGAAGCATTTTTAGTAATTGGCAAAGATGTATAGTCATAGTAGAAAGAAAAAGGGTTATGCAACTGCAATTATGTGAGAAAACAGGTTTACTTCTGAACACAGGAAGAAAAGGAGGCAAGCCACAGAAGCCAACTTGGAAAGATGCCAGCCCACCCCACTGAATGACCAATAAACCAGTCTTTGCATTGCCCTTATGCAGCATGTATTCAGATTTTCTTTCTGCTTGACAAAACATCAAACCAACTTGTATTTGACATCTACGTGAAAGCTTCATTTCTATACTATGCGAGTAATCTGTCAGATCTGGAGCTGTTCCTTCAACTGCAGAACACAAGCAGTTGGCTCCCAATTGGCTTCACCAATTCTAGGGGATTCTTCACACCATTAGCTCCAGTATCTGTACAGGAAATGACCACAAACCTTCTTGCACGTACTACCAGCAAATAGATTTACATTGTTCTAAAACTAGGCATGAGAACAGTGAGAAAGGATACCACAGATAAGTATCAGGGTGACTGATCACTGTGGTATTAAGTTTCACAAGTAGCAGCTGTTATTCTGGTTACAATTGGGGTTTTTTTATCTTTCAGGGTTTTTTGCTGTTCTGTTGAGAGGCATTGCTTATTAACCAGCTGCTGCAATGGCAGATGTGCCATATTATTTTTAATCGGGTAACTTCCAACTGACACTGCCTTTAACAGGCTCAGACACTTGTTGTGCTCCCCTGCCAAGCTTCCTCCCACTACCGTGACTCACTCCTAAAGACAACAGTACGTGTCTGGGCTGCAACAGGCCATCAGGTCCACACAGGAAAATAAAGCAGCCAAGGAGAAAAGAAGCTTTTGCCTTATTCATTAAATGTTTCAAACATTACAAAATGTATCAAACAAAGATTGATACCAGAAGTATTCCCAACTTATCTTTACACAGTATTAGCCCTTATACAGCATTAAATGAACAATATAGAGATGTCCTGGTCCCACGCTGCATTAACTCTTACTACTGTTTTTACCCTGTTGACTAACAGAGGGCAATGGCTTCAGGCTGTTTACAGAACCCTCTCCTTCACAGCATACCTCAGGTTCTTTTGCTCCTCTTTGAAGTCATTTACAGCACAGGCATAGAAAAGGAAAACAGGAGCAAATCCCTACCTCCCCACCCAAGTCTCTTTCCTAGAAAGGAATAAGCTTTGTAAGTAAACCTGTAATCTGTGGAATTGTAACTGACTGTTACAGGAACTTCTGGAAACATCATCTGATTAATGCTACTGAAATGCCCCTTACCAGCATTTGGATTGGTGCTGATAAATACATCTGTGAGCTATGATCACAAGGATCATAGGAACATATGATATAGGATATAGGAACATCCCAAGCCATTCTGGTGCCTGGCTCCTGTCATGCAGCTGTTTCATCTTGCCAGCTTCTCTGCTACTCTGTTCTGAGCAGTCTGATTCTTCATCAGTATTGTTCAGCTATGCTCTATATCTCTCCACTCCTGCTGTTTCTCATGTTTGTTTCATTCATTCTTTTTAAAGTGCAAAGAGATTTCATAAAACTTTCTTGCAGTGAGATTAAATAATATCCAGCCTTTTTTCCCCTGCTAGCTTACTCTATAATGAAAATATGTTCTCTACACCACACACATCCTGAACACAAGTTTCCTCTTAATCTATGATCTAGTACTTCATTTCTAAAAATACTCACAGCAATGAAGAAAAACTCACAGCTACTTTGTGGCTTCTTGCAAGAAGCCACAGACATGAATGAAAGGGTCTCTGGAACTGGAGAATTATTTGCTACTCAACATTTCTAGCTTGGCTTTCAAGCATTTGCTCTTCCACCAGGGCAGTATTAATATACATGTACACATGCCTACCTAATTTTAAAATACATTGACTTATAAGTCCTACATGGACTTCTGGAAGTATAACCATACAGCTTCACAAGAAAATTTCTTAACAGCTAACGTGTCACTTTAAGGGCACAAAATTCTTTTAAATCTATCAAAACCTATTCACTCCACCAACCAAGGTCATATTTCAGATATTTAGTTTCAATACCTAAACCCCCTTGGTTGTTTTTCATTCAATACCTTCTCATTTTTTTCCAAAACCATATTATACAAGAATTCTGTACTGCAAAATCTTTTGCCTATTAAGGTATGGGAAATCCTCCTGCATTCCTTTAAGAATGGAAGTCAAAAGGAAGAAGTTTTGGGTGGGGGTTTCCCCCACCACATAACAGTTCTACTTGTACCAATTTTCAAAATGCTTTTCAAAAATGGATTTTCTCCTGATACCAAAAGGTCCCAGTAACTTTATTTCCTACAGGTCCTAAGGAACAGAAGCAAGGCACACTTTTACTTTAGAGATGTACCTATTTTCCCTCTTATTTTGGTCTCCTCTACCCTAACAGGCTCACAGCATCATGAACTCTATAGCAAAATAGAACAAGGAAACAGTTTTCCTGGAGAAAGAACTCCCCTGTGACACAGGGAAACAAGAACACTTCTCAGTTTGTCTGAGTCTGGAGGACAAACATAGGTGCAGAAAGTCAGTTCTCATGAAACAAACCCTACTTTAAGAGACTATAGTAGTCAGTACATGTTTTGGGAAAGAGCAAGTAAGTGGCATTTCCTTTACTTAGCTTAGTTAGCATTTACCATTAGTCATGTCTAACTTCAGTTTATGACATCTGCCTGAGCACTAAGGAGAAGCCCCATAGCATTACTGTTCTAGTAGGCACAAAATACTTCTGAGGTTATAATTAGTATTTGAATCCATTATTGACTACCACTAGGAAAGCCAAACTTCGAAGCATGTCGACCCAAAAAGTCCCAGGAGCCACAAATCATAAGGATTCTTCCCAATTCAAGAAGCTCTGACTCAGGAATATAACCACAGTACTACAAACTTGCACAAGACAGTTTGCACCTGAGCATCTGATAAAAGCAGTTGTTCAAACAAGATCCTCCAAAAGAATGAAAGAGCCGAGACATTCAGCCTAGATTCTTGCACAATGTTACAAAGCAACAGAAAACAAACAGTTAGACAGATGCACAGATGATCTGCCATCCCTGTTCCAATCCTATTCAACAATCCAGCAGTACAGACCAGAACACCTCTGCCTTGCTCAGACTAGGTAACAGCAGAGAAAAAGGTCCCCTTCAGAAATCCTCCAAGCTTTATACTACTTCTGTAAATGTCTGCAAAATAGCTCTTTCCTTTCTGCTCATTACAGGAAACTTGAGCAATACCTTCATATAAAAGCTAGTTTGTATAAAAGCTATATTCAAATAGCTTTGTATAAAAGTTAAACGTATTTCAGCTTGCACAAAATCTGGAATTTAAGAAAGTATACAAAATCCAGGAAACAGTTTAAAAATTGCAGTTCTGAGACAAAAGAGTGGCCAAGAACCACAAGATGTGCTGAGAAATAACCCGTCATACACAGTCTTGTGTTTATGCAAATATTACATACAAGTGCAACAGCTTGTTTTATACCTGTAAGCACTGTATCTATGAATAAACACAGAGATCTAAGCATCAGCCAACAAGACACTGCCTGCAAACCAGAAATATGGATGTCTTTCCCATGTACTTTTAAATACAACAGGCTCATGTCCAAACACAACTATTATAAAAGGACTACAGAGCTGTAGAAGAATTCATGAGCCAATTATGAGCTGGGGTTCTCAAAAAAAAAAAAGGCAACTTAGACTTCAATGTCTATCAATTAATTTTGCCTTTTTAATGAGGCCACCTCCTTTTCCTATCGAGTATTTAATATCTAATAAGTATCCTTGGTATATCTCCATTATTTTATGTTCTTTAGCTTTATTTTGATTGGGCAGAAAATAAAGAAAAAAGAAGCAACACTTCAGAATTAATTTTTCCCCTTCCAGCAAAGGAAAAGGATACAGCTCTGCAGTTACTTGCAGGCGAGGGTATGTCTAGGCTGCTGATCAAGAGGATGGTATTCATATTACTCTGATCACGTCTGACTCCCCTGTGTCAGCTCTGATGTTTGAATAGCCCAGCAGGTAACTGATCCATTGGACAGCTGAATTAAGGGGGGGAAAAATGACCAGACTAGGGACAAAAAGCGTAATATGTACTACTCTGGGCTCTTCAAGGTAACTGCATACTGCTGTCAAAGGCAATTGATGTGCAAGAGATGCCTCCTATGCAATGGAGAGAAAATCCTGTCTGTTACTAGTAATAGCTCAACTTTCAATTCAATATCAAAAGTGTAATCAATCTGTTCTATACAGACCTTTCTTGTCCAGTGAACAATGTTTTTTTTGGTTTTAATCCTCCAGCTTCAACTTGGCTGTACATTGCTGAAATAACTGCTTATTGAAATCATTTTTACCACAAGAGCAGGATAAACAATAACATTTCATTCCATTGCAAATTGGAATACAACACTTGGTTCCTTTCTGATGAGAAAAGAAATTAATAAATGTGTTTGTTCTACTTGGAGTAAGTATTTTAACCTTTGCTAGAGGAACTAAAGCCCTGCAAGGAACTGCATTCAGCTCAGTCCTACAGGAGCCAGTTCACAATACTGTCATCACTACTGTCCTAACTTCCAAGCAAATTATGAAGAAATCATTTGGCTTTGTTTGCTTACTATTACAAAGTCTAAATTCCAATATTAAAGCACTATTAGGAGCCCATACAAGTAGAAGCACAAGTGTCTCCATCCTTGAGCCTTGCAGCATCACTGATTACCCTTTATTTTTTCATCTTTGCTTCAAGTAGATTGGTTGGTACTATGCACAGTTACAGCCAAATAAAATATTTTCAGTAACAAATGTCTTCTCATTCGTTTTAGATGACTAGGTAGTCCTCAACTTTCACATGGGTAGGAACACATTAAAGACTGTTCTGTAGCTCTAGTCAGTAGCGTGTGGGAAAGTAAAGAAACAGTGCGTTGCAAACAGACATACCTAAAATACTGTAAGGCTCCTAGGCTCTTAAATGTTTGAGTACTGTTTCACTCAACCTCCAATCCCAACATAAAAAATTAAAGTCAGAGGTAAAGAGCAAAGCTTGACTGGTGCACTTAGGTACATGAGTACCAAAAGCAGCCTAAAGCTCCCTTCCACTTTTGTTTATCCTATGATCTCTCTGCAAAAGAAGGTTGTCAGTCTAGGCCACTGAAACAGCAGATGCACTCCTGTTCTCATCTGCAATTCCCTGTGTCCTTGGACACATAAAATGTTTCCAATGAACTGCGGGAGAGCTTGAGAGCCACTCAAGTTACATTGTGCAAGAATCATCATCCCTTTTTGTCCCAAGGGTAAGCAGCACAAACACGTTGCCATCCCCAGAATAGCAGGGCCTCTTGGCTGGGTTACTGCAGCCCTATTCTTCATAGGTGCAGGCAGCGAAGTGCCCAGCCCAGCTACACCAAGACTGACTGTTACAGCAACCTGATCCTCAGGGCCACACTCATTTCTGCCAACTGCAACAGTTGCAGTGGACCATTCTCACTACTGATGACAGCATGCATTTAGAATTTTAATTTACAATAGCTTTTAAACAGAAGTTTAAAAAAAAAACAAAAAACCAAAAAAACCCTCTTATGAGTAGCTGCAGCATCTCCCCTTCCAGGGGGCAGGGTGCTAGTCTGGTCACACTAAACACTGCTAGAAGAAGTGTTCAACTATACCTGCCCTCCCATTCTCCAAGCCAAGATTAAATGGTTTTGTTGATACAGGAGAGACCATGCCAGCTGTTTAACTATAAAAGGAAAGGAGCAGCAGGGGCAGATGACAGAGACAATTTGGGATCCAGCATCTGTTATTAGGTCACTGGGTTCCCACATACTGTTACGGTCAAACTTCATCTAGTTTCCACATGAAGATGTTGGCAGAAGCTGTTATCTCCAGGATAATAGCTCTGCCTGGACCCAAACTAACCCATCTAGCTCTGCCAAATGAGTCTCAAAATACATTCTCCACTAAAGCTTCCTAGACTGACAGTCTGCAAGCAGATTTTTTTCCTGTGTTTCACTCATTCTGTGTATCAATGAGTTAAAAACTAGAAGACACCGTAACTTTAACATGGGAGTGGGCTGAAAACCCAGTTTTAATCTAGTCCAGCTAGGCACAACAGCTTTCTTACAGCTGCAGTGATGTCTATACTGTGAGAATTGCAGCTGATATATATACTGCTGTGTATTTAAATATGTAGATAATATAAATTATTTAACATTCCAATGCAACAAACAGTTATGGTACAGAATTTGGTGACTGACGCAGTGAGTGGTGTTTTCATGTGTTGCCCTTGCTATGAGGTGGCACATGCAGCACAGGATTATGTTTAAAATTGCAGTTTCTTCTCCTGATACCAGTAAAGCCATGCTGTCAGAACTCAGATACTTTCAGGAATCTCTCAAACAGAAGGAATGCTCCCCAGAATAATTCAGACTCTTTAAGAAATCCAAATGGTTGCCAAGTCAAAAATGTCATAGAATCATAGAACTGTTTAGGTTGGAAAAGACTGTTAAGATCTTTTGAGTCCAACTGTTAATCCAGCACTGCCAAGACCACCACTAAACCATGTCCTCAAGTGTCATATCCACACATCTTTTAAATACCTCCAGGGTTGGAGATTCAACCACTTCCCCGGGACAGCCTGGTCTAATGCATAACAATCTCTTCCAAGAAGAAATTTTCCCTAATATCCAATCTAAACCTCCCCTGGCATTAACTTGGGCCATTTCCTCTCATCCTATTACTTTTTACCTGGGAGAAGAGACCAATAACCACACAAATACAACCTTCTCAGGTAGCTGTAGAGCAATAAGGTCATCCTTGAGTCTCCTTTTCTCCAGGCTAAACAACCCCAGCCCCCTCAGCTGCTTCTCCCATGACTGCTTCTCTATAAAGTCATAGCTTCACCTGACACAGTACACATGTTCAGCAAGTAACACACAAGAGCATGCTTTCTGCAGTACACACACACACGACAGACTCCTCCAGCCTCTCCAGAAACCAGCATGCCAGTGTCTGGTTATGATTAACACTGCCCCTGAATACAGCAACATGTTAACAGTCGGTCCTGCTGATGACTCAGTGCGTGGCTGCAGAATGTGTGCAAGGAGCAGATGAAGCCAACATATATCAGAGTTCAGTTAACAAACAAGTTATCAAGTGCTGCACGTTTGGCTTAAAGCATGGGCAACTGTGTATGTGTGTTCCTCACCTTCCTGCACTAGCTGTCTTTTTAAAGACATTGGCACCTTTTTGGTTTTTCTGGTATGCAGTAAGGCTGTGTTAATCAGCAAGATATTAACATACTGCACAGGAGCCACTAACCTTCTTCAGATATCCCTACATCTGACATTCTAGATGAATAATGTTATTACCAGGGAAAAGGAACTAGAAGTCTAATCTCCACAAAGCCTCTTATTTGTACTGGGCCATAGTTCAGCCAGAGACAAGAGAAGAAACTGGGGTGCAGGAACAGACAAAGAATGCCTTCTCCTCCAGCCAGGGCTCTGGCTACTCGTTGACTGGTTTGTCAAGTAACAAACTGATCTCCAATGAAATGCTTCCCATTCAACAAATGTCATGTTCAAAGACTTAAAGACATTCGTTCCCCTCCAGTTTAAGGGCGCTACTAAGTAAAGCCATATTGTCTTGCAATTACTACAGGACCGAACACAAGGAGAGCTTCTGATCACGGCAAGTGTCTGAACCAGGACTGACACAAGTCAAGATTTACAGCATTTCAGAGTGGAACACCCAGGATGGATCTGACTTGCACTGTCCCACCACCCACCCATGCAGAAGGCTGTCAAAAGTGAAGCTCATATGCAGAGCCCCAAGATACCCAAGGTTCATCATTTCCTCTTCAAGAACTCTCCACAGAAACTCCTTTGCATGGATTCAAAAAACCATGCCAGAGGCAACTACAGAAAGCATTATTCAACACACATGCAGTTAGTAACTTCAAAATAAAGAATTTCTTGCCAAAGGCTGAATTTTTTCCAAGCCTAATAGGTTAAACAAACAAGGTCCCAAGTCCAATCTGTTCAGCACATCTACTATCTTGTATTTTACTAAAGAATTGTATTATCTTTGTGTACTATTATCTTGTATTCGGCTGATGAATTGAGAAGTCCTCCTGACCACCCATTTCCCCAGGCTGCAGCATGCAGAACTCTCCTGAAACATGCAACAGAGGTAAAAGCTCAGACAGCTTCAGACCCCTGCCAGATGACTGTAATCCAGTCAGTATAAATTATAAACCATACATATTGCCACACACCTACAAAGGTTTTTCGTATCTCCAAGTTTGTCCTTCTGTGAGGCGGCAGTATTACGTTATCAGGTTGCTCAACAAAGCTATGTTAAGGAGACACTGGGTGAAAAGGATATGACTGAACCCAGAGGAGCAAATCAGGATAAGGGTATACAGTAGTAATTGCTCCATCATACTGTGGAAATAGTGCTTTTGTCTTTGAAAATCTATTACAAGATTTTACAGAATTTTGGAGACTGACAGTCTTAATGAGCAAGTAAAGGCACTATTATTTATTTTAAAAAATGCAAATAGCTGACTGGAAGTCACACTATATTCCAGTCAAACCCAGGACTCAATACTTTTATGAACTCTTTGTATTTACATTAGATAAGACAAGTAAAGAATAAAGCAGAACTAAACAAGTTTAAGCCATAAACAAACATCAATGAAAGATCAAAACTGAACATTAAGCTTCTGAAATAGCTTTCTCTTAAAATAAAGCTAAAAAATACATGCATTATACTGAAGAGCCATCCCTTTTTTAAGTGTGGTTGTATGGTTTTTTGTTTAGTTTGAACAATCTGTCCTCTCACTGTGGACGTGATACTATTGCCAAGAGACAGTGAAAATATTAAAAATGCAACTAAAATGAGAAAGCAAATTGAATCTGAGATCTGTTAAGTTTGTGTATTATGTAATGTATGTATTATGTTAGCAATTTGTGTCCAGGACTAGAGCTTACCTTCACAGTTACATTAACAATAAAATTCCGCAAAGTTGTTTAATGCCTTCTGTGTTACCAGTTAGCAGAGGGAGAACAACCAAATTAACCCTTCAGTGTTACAAAGCTTATGCAAGGAGTGAAGATAATTTGCCCTAGCTGATTTAGAACAATTTCAACTGAAATATAATTATCTCCCACTGAAGCATCACTGAATTGATCTTACAATTAATATTTACTTTCATAGACAGATCCCTCACTCTATCTCTCGGCCCCTAAAAGATAGGAGGAAATAAAAGGAATTCAGAAATTCAGGTTGATCTGCTCTTTTGCTCTTATGGGCCCAGCCACATTTGATCAGTGTTTAAGTTTAGGGGTTTTGTTTGCTTTTGTTTTAAATAGGCTTTGCACATTTCATTAAGTCAAGCATATCTTATTATAGATTTTTATATGGTTTACAATACTTTAAATGTAACTAAATTTAAGTAGCATCTTCTTTTCCAAACTCACTCGTCACAGGCTTATTTTAGACAAGACACACAAGCCAGGTATCATTTTTAGGCATACTGAAGATATTTCTACTTCTTGTCCCAGTATCACCACTCTTACAACTCCTATTGAGAAATCTTCAGCTATCCCAGACAAGCATCCTACAAAAGCCATATCCCCTGTGCAAAGCAGTGGGGTCCATATTTCAATTTTTGTAGTAGGTAGCTAACTGACTTTATTGACCTTTAGATGGAAAGAGCATACTTACTGCTACGAAGAGCATGCAGTACATGGAGAATGAAGAATGGCCAGAGTAAAATGACAGTCTGGAAGAAAAAAGATCAGACATCATTAGTTTTGTTTTACAACACTGAGTCTACAGTGATACTAATCTATCTTACACAAGTGAACTGGTAAAATGCCAACATGTCCACACTATTCTTCAAGGAGGCTATCTAGGCACATCTGACAACAGCTTTTGACAAGCAGTACAGACTTCACTACTCAGCAGTTATTCTATTCCAGAGTTAAGCTGATCTCCACATCAGGCAGCAACTACTAGCCTTTATCTGAAGTCTGAACAGCAAGTGAATACATCTTCAAAGCTAGAAATCAAGTGTCCTTTAAAGAAGTATATTTGTTTCATCTTCTTGATAAATGCCGGGATACTTTAAAAATTGACTTTTAAAATTACTTATCTTCTAGTCACAGTACATGTATGAATACAAATGACACAATCACCCCAACCAATTACTTTCATTTGGTCATCATCAGGAGGCAGTAGTTAACAACTCATTTAGATGTTTATACCACATATGTACACCACTGTTAAATGCACTGAGTCATACAGATCATGATCATTTATCATTGAAGGGTAAGGGGAAAGGCAGGAATGCAGTTTATTAGCCAGTCAACAGCACAAGATGACACCTCATCTAATATTTGTAGAAACAGTTTCATACTTGGCTATCTCATCTAAAGAATGTCAACATTGACTTCAACTCTTAAAGACTTCTAGCAGGCCCAGGCTGAAAGGACTTGACAATTGACACTGACAGTCCAGGACACCTTCAGCAAGGTCTTACCCTGCACAGCTGTGAGGAGCCACAGCTGTAGGACAAATCCTACCCATCTCTTCAAAAAGAGAAGGCAAAATGGAAAGATACTTCTAATTCAGCTTTAAGCAGAGAGATTAAAGAAACAGTACTTGACACTATTTTTTCCATTTCATGCACAGAGCCTTGTAATGGTGCTGCTTCACAGGCCACCAGTCAGGTCTTAGCCAGGCTTCTGTGCAATTTAGCTATGCAAACAGCACTCTGTGCTTAACAGTTTGGCATACACACACAAGGCCAGCTTATTAAAAAGTTTCATAGCTCTCTAGATTGAACTCCATCACATCCAGCAGGTTCTTGTTTCGGTGCCTCTGCCAGGCAGAGACCCGAGGCTAGGGAAATTCATGTTAAAGGGAAACATTTCTACTCTTCAGTCTAAGGATAATGAAGGCAGCTCTGAAGTACAGCAAGATAATTGGATTTAACACACTATTCAAATACCACAAAGAAGGCAAGGAAATAATCCTGTGCACAAGTGAAACTGAAAATCTTCCTGAATTTGCATATATAACATTTAGAAACTGCATCAGAAAAAAAACTTACTAAAGTTTATTCCGGAAGTTTTAGAGTTCTTGGTTTATGGTTGATTCAGAACACTGACAATTGCTTATTTAGTACCCCTGACTCTGAAAGCTATCTGGAATAAGTTGACTTATGTTTCACCCACTGATATTTTCCAATTAAGTTCTTAAAAAGAAAAATTGTATTGACAATATATTATCTTCAGATGTTTAGAATTCAAAACCTTTTAAGATTACATATCCCTTCTCCACTTCAGTACCCTATCTCTTTACCAGTCAAAATCTCACGGCAAGAGCGAGCCAGGAAAGCCAATATGACAAGCATTTTGAAGAGTGCTGTCCTTCAGACAAGCATGTCATCTGAGCAATGAACATAAAGCATGCTGTTCTACAGAACGGAAGATACAGAATATGGAATTCCTGGCTCCTATGACATTATTTTATCCAATGGCTCTGGGACTATTCCTGCTGGGCATAAGACAACATTTCCCAGTTACTGAAAGCAGCCTGTTGCAAACTGAAGGAATTCAAAAGGCAAGTAATTGATAAAAGGAACAAATACAATTCTTTAAGTTTATTTTGGAATTCCTATACCATTTTAAAGGTGGTGTTGACTACTGGTCTTTTTAGTTTTAGGAAAGCATTAGCCTAAGGCAACAGTCAGAATGCCTTGTTCCAAGTTGAAGACTACAAATTTTGAATGCATTCCCCTCAGGTATAGATAAGTATGCTGTACATGATTGAAAATATTATGCTTAGCACATGAAGTATGGCCAGAAATACAACTGGAACAAAGTATTGATCCAACTTGTACATTGTACAATCCCAGTGAAGTTTCTTTGGCAATACTGCTGTCTCCAGACTTCTTTAAAAACCAGACATTTAAAAACCAGAATCTTAAAGCTCTTTCAAATACTCTTAAGATTGACAATGAAAACACTTCTCTACAATTCATCAGCATGCAAATATCACCTTCCCAAAGCCAGGAGAACATCCTGTCTATCAAACCAGCCAAGCACTTGCACTGCTCAGGTTTCTTTGTGATCATACTGAAAATGCTGATTTACCATGAGCCAGCATTGCAGAAATAAATATATTTTTAGTTTTAAAAAAAAGTGTTTGTATTTACTAGCCCCAAGAATGCAGAAGTAGAAAATACATTTCCAAATATATAGACAGCTCTAAAAATCCCTACCTTTCACTAGTGAAGGAAAGGTTAAATTATCACAATAGGAATTCACACATCAGATTCCAGGACATCCTTTTCAAATTAATATTATAACAGTATCCAGTGAAACTGCAGTATCATGAAATAGAGTCGGCAAGTGCAAAGTCTTGTTCTGATTGTTTCCAAAATGGCCAATTTCAACATCAAAGGAAGAGTTTTGCAGAGGTCCACACCTTTTGGTCCATCAATACCTACCCCACAGATCACTTCCTATGTGAGGAACAAGGCTTCATTTTAACACAAAAAAGTATAAGCTCTAATTACTTCCACTTGAACAATATATTACTCCCAAGTCACAAGAATGTCTTAAGTAGTAGCATCAAACCAGCTTTAGGTCTCAGTTGAGGTCTAAAGTATACTCCTAGTTTTCAAGGTGTACAGTAGAGCTGGACATGACAAAAAGGTCTTAAAACAAGGTAATTTAAGGGCTGTTTAGCTTTCTTGAAACTTAGTTTTGCCATAAATTTCACATGGTTTCTGGTAAAGACAACAGTAAAGACACTAGTTTTCAAAATGGTTACCAAAAAATTGATTGCAGTTAAACACTGCGGTTTGCTATTCTAAGTCTGCATTTTTAAAGAATACCTGGAAAAATAATCAAAGTACAAATAATTCCTACAGGAAATAAATCAACTGAACCACTTAGTAATTTTAACTAGGATTTCTAAGCCCAGATAAGCAAGACAGAGAGACTGCCTTGCAGGACTTGACACTGACAACCATTTCATTCTATTCTATTCCTTCCCATGTACAAAGGCAGTTTAGCCTAGGGAGCAGAGCCTGACCCATAGGTTGTGTTTCTTCAATTAGTAGAAAAATGGAACATAGCATACAGCAAATAAAAGGATCATTTGTCTTAAACTTACAAGAAATAGCATGTTTTAAGCAGTAAGTTCTGCTTGGCAGAATTTTAAAAAATTTATTATTTCTTGAGTGAATTACTGTACACTGGAGCCCAGTAAATAAGCTTGGTGCCTTGTCTTCATATAATGTCTTTGTATGAACACCTGAAAGTGCAGAAACTGTAAGACAAGTGCAGGAGTCTGGCAGGGAAATGAACAGCCTTCAGGAAACACGACTAGAAGACAGCTAAACCCATACAATGGAGCACCAAATGGTGTGAAAGTGCTAGAAGTGACAGTAGCAAGAGATAAGCCACAAGAAAGAGCATCCTGTGGTGCCACAATAAACCTAGCAGAGTATAAATGATAAGAGAATCTTCTCAATGTAACTATGGAATTATGGAGTGATCCCTTAGAGAAAAACAGGAGGCTCAGCAATAAATTATACACATTCCCACATCAAAGCAAATAAACACACCCACTAGATTAGCCAGCAAATCCTCTCTGTCTTCAAGTTCTCTGGGTTCTCCCAGTCTGACTCAAAGCTTCCACTGACATTTGTGTTACCTGTTCCATGATCTGGAGAGGAATAAATGCGAGACAGAGTGCTGCAGCTCAGCATGCCTGTGTGTAAGTCACATTTCATATGGTTGTCAATGAATTATTCCTAGGAGTTCAGTACCATGAGGACATGGTTTAGTAAACTGCTAGACCTATGCTTAAGCTGAAGCACCCTATTCTTTAAAGTTAATTTTCTCTGCATTCAGCTCAGAACCTGCTCTTTCCTCAGGAGCTGGACTTGCACCAGTACAACTTTCAAGATCAGTGGGAGCTGAAAGGTTAGAGGACTCCGAAACTAAGCACTTCTGTGATGATTGCAGAGAAAGTTTTAAGTAAATGCACAAGCAGTTCACCTACTGAATAAAATCAGCAACTACTGAGAACCCCATTTTCAAAAAACAACATTCCCAATTTCCCAATTTTCTCAACTTTCTTCCTTCTCTACCAGTAGTTGTACCTACACTTCTTTACAAAGCCATACACTTACAGATAGGAAAAAACTGCCAGTCTTTCCAATTCAGTAATCCTCATCTAGAGAATTTTACTGACAGGTTTTTCAACATGAGACCTAATATTTAATAGTGTCTTGCACAATTCCCTAATCATATGCGGGGTGGATCCACTCAGCTCTACTTTAAGCTAAGGCAGATAGTGAGCAAACTGACAATGCTGACATTTAAAACACAAGATTTAATGCCATTGCTCCTTTTTTTTTTTTTTTGGAGTTCTACATTTTTCCTTTTACGGGCTATCTTACACAAATTGAAGTTTCCTGCTTACTCTAAGGACATAATTCCAATCAAACAGGTTCTAAGAAGAAAAAGGCATTTTCTTCTTTTTAACCACCTTCCCCACTACCAGCCTCTTGACACAAACCTTGCAGGTAGTGCAAGAAACAGGGATATAAAGTAATCTTTTTCTGATCTCAGGATCAACATGGAGCAGTTTTACTCAGCATTAAGCAGGTTGTTTTCACTGCTAAATTGACCAGATTTTGAAGTTGGTTAAAAACTACTGCTGGCATGATTTGACAGGAGTTTATTTCTCTCTTCTCTGGGAACTGAGGAAATGATTCACAAAACACCCACGTGTGCAGATATCCTGTAAATTTCATTTAAGCAGAATTATTACACACTGATGGAACAATCTAACTGGGCAATGACTAGTTAGCTAGCCATTTTGCATCTGACAGCAGCAATTTACACCAGCATCCACCAGAGGAATAAGCTTAATCACGAGATAACCAGAAATGAAATGCCTTTCCCCCTATCCTTCAATGATAAATGATCATGGTCTGTATGAATCAGCACATTTAACAGAGGGTTTTTTTTTTCCTTTTTAAATGAGCAGTAGTCAACCTTCATCTTGAATTTCCAAATATTTTTAATTTTTATCTATGGAGCAAGAAGTTACCAAGTCCTGGTATTCATACCACAGGCAAACATGTATGTTTTGAGCTCTCAATATTACAAAGTCCAACGAAATGGCATGCTGCAATGGCTTTCCACATGCACATTGCAAAACCACTAAGGAAACAAGTTGTCTTCCATCAGTTCTGACTTTATCACTCAACTCAATACACGAAAGGAAAGTTTAACTTTCCACTACATCTCTAGTTAGCCTCCTCCAATAGGGAAAAAAAATAAATATCAGGACATTGCTTGCTTCTCTTTCTTAGTAATGCCCTCTTGGGAAAGAGTAAAAGTGAAAATAGCAGCGAGGGGTACTCAAACCAACATTTCCAAAGACTAATACTTTGCTGTTACATGCATCAGATTACAGGCATCTGTTCCATTAATTATGTCTGCACAACTTATCCACGTAATACTCTTTTGACCAACAGTAATGTTATTATAATTTTACATAAAGGGAATGAGGACAGGAAAAGATAATCTCCATTAAATCAGGGATTTAATTGTTATTCTCTCTTTAAAAAAATGCTTTGGGCAGGAATTGCTTGGCAAGATTCTTGTAATCTTTGAAGAGGAAAAGGAAGAGAGGCAGCAGGAAAACTGTCAGCATTAAGGGGATACCTGTTCCTGTGGAGTGTTTGAGCAATACACAGTTATACACATCCAAAGTTTTATATTAAGAGACTTTCCTCCTGTTACCTTGGACATGAACTGTACAAATCAGAAGAATGAGAAGATGCATCTATCTGCTTGGCCATAATTTTCAGGGTGCACTGAACACAAGTTACAAATTTTCATTTTGAATGACCTTAAGCATAATAAGCTACTGAAACAGACAGACTGCAAGCCCAGCTTTAGCTGAAAACTATTAAAGGGTAAAAAAGTTTTATTTTCAGTAATGAAAATTAATGTTATCTATCACCACTCAGAAGGGCCAGTTCACACTAGGGCAAAAGAGATGCAAGATCTGAAACAAGATCCAGATTGCAGAACTGCATCTCAGTTGGTTAGAGCATGTTCACCTTTCAGATTCAATTCTCCCTAACATCAGTTACTTTTTGTTGCAAAGGCAGCTCTTTCTGCTTCCAGATCAAATACAGCCCCTTTTCAACATTCCTTATTGAGTATAGACATTGAAAACTGACATTTTTTTCCTACATTATTACTGCAGGAAATTATTTTAAAACCAGAAAATTTAAAGAAGTAGGCTTTAAAGCTTTGAAGTTCTACAGAGGCATTATTTGCATAAGCATTAAGTAGTGTATTATTATATGCTAGTACATTGTTGTCCCTGTGAAATTATTCAGCAGACACTGAGTAACAATACAGCATAACAATACAGCTGCAAAATTTATTTTTAACATTTTGTGGATAAAATATAAGTTTAAATCAGATTCAATATACCTAACCTTCACAAGGCTTTAATTTGCAGTTTGTGCTGCCAAGTTTATAAATTGATATATATATACACACACACAAAATGACAGCATAATCCTAAATTAAGTTCTAAAAATACTGTAAACTCTATATAGCACCTGTTACATTGCTTGAGAACTAAGTAAGACTCATTCAAATGTTCTTTCAATCACACAAAACTCATCAATACCAGAAGCTTGGTTTTGGGGTTCTTAGTTGTTGGTTTAGGGGAGTTTTTGTTCAGTTTTGCATGTTTTTTGTTGGGGAGGCTTAGGGGGTTTCTTTGATTTTTTTTTTGTGGTTTGTTTTTTTGTTTTTATCTACTTGTAGAAATAATTTTATAAAACTGGAGGAAAGCCTACCACTAAGTTCTCACTCTTCTCAATCAAAAAATATTGACAGAACCTTTATTTAAGCCGTGTTTACTGTCTTTGAGATTAGATTTTAAAAGCAATAAGAAATATGCATTCTTTGCTTAAGACGACACAATTAACACTCACCTTTTCCAGGTTCAGGTTGTCTGGTCAAGTATGTCTCCTGGATTCCAGATCCTACTACCTAAAGATTACCAACGCTTGTCTGCAAATGGCAGCCAAGGTAGAATTTGTAATTCCTGATTGCCAAAATGAGTTGGGAGCAGCCAGTTAATATCACCACACCACGTGTCAGTACATTACAACAATACAGTAAGAAGGCACCCCATCACCATCTTGCAATGCTGAAGGACAACATATCTAAGCTTAAATGAACAAATACTTTGTAATATTGCCTTTTCTTCCCCTTACCAGAAGCTTAAAAATAAACCTATTCCAGAGCAATCAAATGTTAAGATATTCTAACAACACAGGCTTTTTTGAGTGTTGAAGACTTATCCCACAATTCATATACTAGAGGAAAAGAGAAGTTCTTGATGCTCTCTTTTGTTACTCTACTAGACAAGCAGGCTTCACTGTTTACACAATCATTTCAGACAGACAACCAGCAGCTACTGCAAAGTACACTCACCAGAGGAATAGTGAAATACTAATTCACAGCTCCTGCTGCTGAACATCTGTGGTTTCTATTAACTCTTTTGGATGCAAGCAAGCTAACAAATGAACAATCTCCTATGAACTGACTAGAGCAGAAAGGTTTGGGAATGATGCCTCAGCTACCAAAAAGGAATGGAGAAGTCATCATCTGTCCTCTCTTCCTACTCCTCTTTGAAGAATTGGAATATTTTGCCAACTCACTCAAAGTTAGGCTAAAATAAGCAGTGGCAAGCCAGAAAGAAAGGAAAACTTGAGCAAAAACAGAGGCTGCAAAAGCAAAGAGATCAGAGATTCAGAGACTGCTCGCTCACCCCCAAACTTTATCAGGGTTATAGCACAACCACCTATTTCATTGAGCCTGCCTTTGCCTATTTGCAAGAGAAAACAGCCAACTGGCAAGTCATTATTTTCATAGGTGATGAAGAAAGTACCTTAAAGGCAATTCAGTGGCATTAAAGTATATACTAATATACTAAAAATAACATGCTAATCGCAAACACCAGTGACAGGAAGACACCTTGACTTTGATCTCTCTTCAGTCACAGACAATAGAACTTGTGCTTGTACATCAAATTTACTTTGCTGGAACATCAAAACAAGCCACTGTATCCCAGTAAAGAAAATGCATGATATGAAGCCTGTATCCTTCTGCCCTGTACAACTACATTTTAAAAATATGTATTTTCCTCAATGGTGTTATGTGAATTAAGAAGAATTTTGTTATTTTCGTACTCAAAAGAAAAATCACCTTAACAGTTCAGGCACCTTTATTGAGTTACTACTCTTAATATTTATTCAGAGGGAATACTACAAAAGATACACACAACTAGCTGACATCAAACCTCCCAACACCTCAAAGCTTCAGAAGGCAGTTCTGCACAAGTCATTCACTTCAGGAAAAGTGCCACAGCACTTGCACATAGCAAGCTTCTGTGTCGAGATTAAATTAAATGCCAAATACTACCTAAAGAAAGATTGCCTTACAAAGAGGCACAGAAGAAAAATACAGTTTCTAATGTTAATATTTAACTAGAAAGTTTTAATATTTAACCAGTTCCATGCATATTTCAGAGATCTGCAAGTGCTATAAACTGTGAAGTATATATATGACAACTCTTATATGCATCTTTCAACAAACATGAATGAGATTTACTAAGCACACAACTGTTTAGTTTAACCACTTAGTTTAACCTCAGCTTAGTTTAACCACTAGTAGTACTCTAAGTGCAAACACCCTCAAAGTTGTGAAGAAGAACCTAAGTTATTTTAAACTGAAGAGAACTCTGTTTTCAGCATGATATACAGCAAACAAGACACTTCAGTCAGCAAGAATTATCTTACTAAGCTCAGGTTAAAAAGTGAAATCTTCCCAAAACTAACCATAACTCATGAGCACTTTACTCATTTAGATAACCAAGCCTAAGCCCATTGGTTTATATTAATGATAAAAATACATATATTTTAATACTATTTTTGATGCTGAACAATAAAAGCTGATTACTATCTTTCCCTCAAGCCCCCTGTGTTATAACAGAGTAGACATATGCAAAGAGTTGAAAACATCAGATTTACATAAAACAGTACTGGAACATAATATGCAACAATGCTTGCCTAAAACATTTTCAGGCTCCAATCATAATTTACAGGCTTCCAGAAACACAGGTTGTTTTCTTGGGTTTAATCTTCTAGAAGTTTGTTCAAATGCTAATTTGAACCCACTTGGAACCCAAACTTACACATCCCATTACTACAAAAATTTCCACAACTTATTCCTTAATCTTCATGTGTGAAAAAATAAACTACTTCAAACGTTTTCCATTCCAGTTATAAATTGTTAAGGAGAAAATGGAAACAATTGCTGATTACCTAACTTCTGTATCACTTCTAAAAGCAACCTTTAAAAACTTTCACTTACATGCATCTCTTTAACACACACACACACACACACACTCTTAGGTCTGATCTATTTGGGGATGCTGTATACCAAAGCTATTTTATACTTCAGATTAGTACAAAATAAGAAGAAATGAGAAGGGAGGATATAACTAATCAGAACAACACAATATGCATAGTGGAAACACACAATGGATTTTTACACTGTTTTCATTGTTTTCAATGAAATAGTAAACAAATATCAGATTTGTCTTTTAAACTGCATAACCAAGCATGCATCCCTAAAAATTTTCAAAACCAACCTCAAATTCTACTATAATACAGGAATAACAGGCTCAATTCAGAACATATGATTTTATATGCAACACTATGATTGTTCTCTCTCCATTCCTTCTTTGCATTTCTACTTGCCAATTTAATTTATGTAAATGAAACTAGATGGTACTAAGTTTGCCACTAATAATTTTTTCCAACTGATTTAGAAATTCACCTCTGGGTTACAGCTTGAGAGCCTACTGACCTCTTCCAAACTGCTGTAAAACTCACTGCAATCCAGCTCTCCCCTCTTAGTGGCCTATTAACTGTAAAGTTAACAACCTCAGGCAAATGGCCTGTTGTAGGCAAGTGACCCAAGATCATCGAAAGTAGGGCCGAATTTCCACAGCAAATCCTGAATAATTTACTGGGTCACTGCATCTAGGTCATCCACCTGCACAGGACAATGTCCCACTCCAATCTATCCTACCCCTCTTTGACCACTCACTAAACTATTTTTTGTTTCCTGTGCATAGAAAAGCCTCAGCTGGAAGTAGAAGCCCTACAAGTCAGCTCACACTGAAGCAAACACTTCAAGGCAAGCTCTGACCAGAGAGGAGAACCCTCTCACATCATGCTATAGGGAGAAACAGGGGTAACAGAAAAAGGGAACCCAACAATAGCTGGGAATACAAATGTAACAGCTGATCAGTTAAAAGACGACAAACAGATCTTGCTTCCAATATGGAAGTCTGAGATTTCAAAGCACAGGGAAGAACAAAAGTTAAGTGATCATTATGCCACTGTTCCCACATGCTATACTGATACAAGAAAAACCTATTTCTTTGTTTAAGCATAAGCTAACTCTCATTTTTCAGCATTCCCAAAACCCAGAAAATTTTATTTCAGGACCATTTCAGTCATCATAATCAACTCAAATTTTCTCCATGTTCCTCTTTACATTTGAGAAGGATTATTATACTCATGAAGAAGTTAAACTAAATACTCAGAGCCATGCACAGATTGAATTTTGACTCCATTTTCATGCTGAAAGTCATAGAATACTGCTTGCCAGAGCACCTGAGAATGTGCAATTTGTTTAAAGACTCATTTAATTTGAAACTTAGACAAGTATCTTTTGACATAGTAGAATAATAAAAGTAAATACCACTTCCAGTGAGCTGAAGCAAAAAAAAAAAAAAGAATGAAAACACTTTACTCCTGCCACAATGTAACCTATCTGTTTCCCTTCTTATGTTTTAAGTCAGAATTTAAAAGAAGAAGAAATGGTAAAGATTTATTTTTGGCAGTTACTTCAGCTAATTCACCACATTAAAATTTGCAAAATTGATGAGATACCAAGACAATTCTTTTATCTTGGGGGAGGTAGCATCTTCTTTGTTTCAGTTTGTAAGGTTGTTCTACTACAAGTCAGATGTTTGAAAAGTCAGTAAGATTCGAAATTCTGGCACACAGGTTGTTAAAAGTCCTTTCCCCCCCCCCCTTTATTTCATGAAAATCCTCCTTTTTTACCCTGCCTTTTTTCCAAACTCAAGTTGATGGTCATATAGAAAGTCATTATTACAAGTCTTCAGAGGGACATTATGCATTTGCTAGAAGAGAGAAGAATTATATCTTACTAACAGATATTCTGACTCTATAGGGCTACTCACAGGTCATCCAATAATAAGTGCTTAGGATAAAATAAGGAAGAAGTAAATAGAAGTCTTCTAAACACAATTATGGTTATTAGTAATACAAAAAAGTGTACATGAAACATAGTCCTCCACTTTAATCTCTCAAAGAACAAACTGCAATTTTTCTACTTGGTATCTGCATGAAGTTCTGCTCATTTTAGGATTATCTGCTTGTGCCAGATTGACCCTGGCTGGACACCAGGTGTCCACCAAAGCTGCTCCATCACACCTCTCCTCAACTGGACAGAGGAGAGAAAAATAAAACAAAAGGCTCATGGGCTGAGGACAGGGAAAGATCACATACTGACGACCATCACAGGCGAAACCAATGCCAAAACTCACTGTTTCGAGTTAAGAAACATGTTATACAAAAGTATATGAAGTTAGTCAAACTCACCTTCCCTCATTGATTGTTGCTTTGTCCCCATGACAAGTGAAGTTCTCAATGTAACCCAGACTGCAGTTGATTCGTGTCCAGTCGGGTTTGCAGACAGCAAGGAAGTGAGGACGCAGTCTACCTATGGAGTACTTGGCAATGTCTGTCAACGACTGGCTAGCAGCTGCTCCAAAAATGAAGGTTCCAATGGCTTTGTAAATAGTGGCTATGTAGTTATTTCTGACAAATGAATTTGAGTGCAAATTATTGTAAAAAACTGAGAGTGTCTCTCCTAGGATTATCTGAAAGAGAAATAAGGACAGCAAGTTAAAGACAATCACTTTAAAAGAAAAGTATTACTCTATTTTTGATAATATTCAGACAAGCAGCTTCAGAAATTAATTTTTTTATAAACATTAATCTGCAAATTTAGATTTTCCAAGAGTCAGCTGTAACAATGTCCAAACTTTAAATGCTTTCATGCAGAAGAAAAATATCCTTTTACCTTACACTGTTTCATGTTGAATTTATTATTAATGATTTTCAGAATACTTATTAAAACAAAGCCTTCTCAAAATCACATTTACCCATACTACTTAGCATGACTCTAATTAGAGACATTTTTTCCAGTATAACTTTATTCTACGTTGAGTCTTCTTCAACTAATCTTCTGCTGAGCAAGATTTTTCTAAGTTTGTTAGGTTTTTTTGCGAAACCAGAAACTATTCTGAAGGGTCTAGACTTTATTTCCAGATGTAAATGGCCAGGTGTTTTAACAAAGACATTTCCCATTCCTCGGGAAAATTACATCCTTTGGGGAGAAAAGAAAACTAATATGGGTAGGGAAAGACAGTATTAGTGAGGTTTTTCTAAGGACTTTTCCCCCCTACATTTCCAAGGTACATGCATCAAGTGTTGGCAAGAAAGATTTGATTCTGTTTTCCTGCAGAAAGTTTTTCCTTACATCAAGTACAAAACTTCACCCCAGGTAATTTGGATATTGAACCAGATGGTCCCATTTTGTACAGAAAGGTTCAGCTCATACAGATGATCAGATGCATGAGGGACTGTATGAATATATATAAAGTTATCTTTAACAATCATGTAAAAATTAAATTATGGCTCTGCCCATCACTTGAGGGTGCCAAGTCCTGGATCCCAGCAAAGCAGAGCTTTGACGAATGAAGCCACTACTTAGACATGGACACCCAGGCACACAGTAGCTGTCAGAGGCTTTGCACATGAAGGCAAACAGAAAACACCATCAGATGCATGACACTGAAGCTTTACACCCTCCATCCATACCGAAAGATGGACTGAAGCAGAGAAATACCAGTACATGGACTACAGCTGAGAAAGCTCTCAGTAAAGTACATTCACAATCTACCTAAATCCAGAAGGTAACCTCTTAAGGAAGATAGTTGAGCACTAATATCACATGACTGGTAAGTAATGAATCCCTTTCAAAGAACACTGCTATAAAACCTGCAAGAAGGTCACTTACCTCAGCTGAGGTGACAACTCACTCTCACTGAGCATTGAGTAAAGGACACCAACATTTGCTTTTACCATCTGACTATGAAGCAATCTTGACAGAAGAGCCTGATTTCACAACTAAAAGATGGTCCCTGATGTTGCAAACATAATTTTGTTAGCTAAATGTTCATACAGGCTCAAATGGAAATTGGATTAATTCAAAGAAAACACATCTATTAAAAATTACTATATTCAGTGGAGCCTCTTCTGAGTCAGGAAGTCCCTGAGCCGCAAATGGCTAGTAGTCAGGCACTGAGGGCAAAACATCAATCTCTCTTTTCTCTATTCTGTTCTTCTTCACTTGTCTGTTTTAACTGCTCTAGAAATGAAATAAGATATATGGGCTTCAGTTGAGACTAAGCACTGATGCTCTTAGGTAATATTGACTATCAACGATAGTAACAGTGTGAAAAAAAATATAGTCCTATCTTAAATGGCAGGATCTTTAGCATAAACTACTTGCCAGTTAATAGAGTACACAAAACTCCTCAAAATTTCATCTGCTCCAGAACTATTTCTGTAAGTTTTTTGAAGCAGCTTTTCTAAGAACAGGGAAACCAGGTAAGCCACAATTTCAATTCTCAGCCCATGTTTCTACAGTTACAAAAAAAAATTCCACCCAAGAACAAGCAAGCAGCAAGTTGACCTTTATGTTGGAACCTCGATAAAAAAATCCATGTAGTCCTTATACAAGACAGAGTTAGATTGCCACAATATCCCTTCTGATTGTAACCTACTAGCCCAGAGAAACAGCTGGTCAATACTGAGGTTTACATCTTGCTGCACCTTCTGAGTTTCAATTTCTAAAATGTACTTGGATAAATATTTATTCACCTAAAAATCTTATTTGGTACAAAAGAGTTTTATCTCTGCTCAAAGTGTGACTCTGATGGGCTTGGATGTCACCCAACAGATTTATAAGTGGAGACTAAAGCTTTTTAGCATATCTGGACAGGGATCTTGAGGCCTCTGTTGAAGGGCCATTATCAGAACATCAGATTTAAGACATTAAATGGTTAACTGAAGATGTCCAACTGTCCACTGTGTTCACAAGGACATGCACCCACCACTTTTTGCCCCAGGACTGGTA
Source organism: Manacus vitellinus (assembly GCF_001715985.3). NCBI lineage: Eukaryota > Metazoa > Chordata > Aves > Passeriformes > Pipridae > Manacus > Manacus vitellinus. Next base: position 512,110 of record NW_021940508.1, on the reverse strand, counting down.
TTCTTCCAGAAGCCATTTGCACTGAATGTAGCTCAAAGAAAGCTGCTGTTTTCTGCCAGGCTAAGGAATTTCACTACCTTATTCTGGTTCGGACAAGCCACCAGAGGTAGCAGCAGACAGTGTAATAGCAGGACCTCAACTTTTGTCCATACATATAATTAAATATTAAGGATAGAGAGTTACTATATGCTTGAGACAGTTCAGCTGAGCTAGGAGTTGTGGTCAAAGAGAGAGATTCCAAGTTTGTAGTTGCAGAGGCAATCTCTCCAGTTCTTTGATCTGGTGTGAAGAAGAGGGAGAGAGAGCAGTACTGTGTTTTCAGCCAGGTTAGGTGCAGTGTGAATGTGAGCCCCTGCATTGATATAAACACAAACAAGCCCAGTGTTTTATCCTGACTTTCAGGAAAATAAATAGGAAAAAAACTCCCTGGCTACTTATTCTTTTTATTCCATTTATGCTTTTAATAAGATCTGATTGGAAGCCATAATGTTTTTCTATTAAATAGCTTAGCATCTGTTGTTACACTTCTACACACAGAAGTATTCTCAATGACTTTGTAGTAGATAAAATGCTGATTTAATAAGTCATGCACACCCCTATTCTGAAAGTAGCAAGTCCCAAAATAAAAAGACTTGAGACAGTCACAACACATTATTAGTGTTATTCTTTAACAATATGGTAAGGAAAGAAATTTTTCTCTCAGACTATAGAGTTAAGCCACCATATGTCCAAGGTTCTAAGGTATTCTTTTTCTGTTCTGTAATTCTAGCTGTTTGACCTCAACTAAAGCAAACCTTTTAGTTATTCTTGCCAGAACATCATTTCTACTGCTTTTAGCACCTGGCCTAAGGACATGTTTGTGAGATTGAGACATCTTATAGAATATCATTTTAGAAGTCTGATTAACAGATTGCCCCTCCTCCCACTTCCCCACCCCCACTGAAATCAAAAGCAATGAAGAAAAGTTGAACTTACAACAATTATACTGAAAGGAATAATTATTCCTGCTAAAAACTTATAAGATATGGTGTCCTCTTTGTATGGATACCGGATGGATTCATCACTACAGAAAACTCCTCTCTGGAAGGGGGTACGTCGTGAACTGAGAATTGCAAAAGGCAAGCCAGCTGGCAAAAAGGAATACAAAATACATTACAAAAGCAAAACAAACTCTGGCGCTGATTATACCCCAGCATTTCCAAAGAGAAGTGCATAAAGAGGAATAGGCATGCAGAAAGTTAGGTTATGCACTTCCCTTGGCCAGTGACTACTGCCTTGACTTTGCAGCTCCCAGGAAGTATTGCTGAATGAAGGAGAGCAGGGCAGAATTCCTCTCACCTTCGTGTTTGCGGCACATCAAATATGGAAGCAGGTCAAAACTGTGACTGAGTGAACAGCTCAGTGACAACCACCAAATTGCTCAATCTGCTGCTACTGTCACAGTTATTGACTATTTCTTTATATTCCAGTGAGCAACAGTTGCCCCTGTATACCTTCTCTGGACAGCTTTACAAGCCAGAAGAGCATAAATTAAATTTCATGAAAGCAGAAAAGAGGTGTTTCTCAGGGAGTGCAAGTGCAGAGGGAGTTTTTGGGAATATGGGAAAAAGGAGATTACACATGCATGCGATCCCCCCACTTCCACACACACTGGACAGCTCCCTAGAAAACATCACTGCACAAGCCCTATGGCCTCAGGGTATGGGGATTTTATTCCCCTCTCTTCCAAAGAGGATGCCTTTGGCTCAATCTAATATCAACCAGACACAACATTAAGACATGCATGCTATTGCACATCAAGACACCCATACCATGAACCAAAATATTTGAATGGCAAAGTTTTTTTTATAGAAAGCTCAAAATAAGATACGAATCACCACAAACTAATAGAATCACATTTCTAAGTCCTGTTCCTCCATCTCTGACACACACACAACATTTGCACAATCTGTGTACAGAGATGAATAGTCTCAGAAAGAAATAGTTGTATGGAAAAAAGAAGTGGGTGACTACCAAGAATGTTCAACAAAACAATAAATAATCTTTAATTTAGCAATGTACAGCCCAGTGTTATAAAAGCCCCTGATTTTCTGCTCAGAATTCAGCACTGCTGCACATAAAATGCATACCACTTTAGAGTTAGACAACCAAAATTATTTGGGGGAGACATCCCTATCTACCAATAAGGGATCAGAAAGATAAAAACAGCCTTCACCCTTCCTTCACGCCAGTGAAAGATGTTGCTGTATTCTCAGTTCTCTCAACAGGACCCCTGTGCCAAGGCATAGCCTACCTCTTCCTTTCCACATACACAGCTAGCCCCAACAAGTGTGTACACTTATTACTTACAAAAGTAAAGATGCAAAGAACACACAAAAAAGAAAGAATTAAAAAACCAAGCAGCAAGAGAACCGTTAGGGAAGAGACCTAGGATCCTTTTCAACTCTCTTCACCCTTTGTTTTCACCCTTGAGGTCCTCCAAACTAAGCCTGACTCCTGGGACCATAACCTGCGATACTCACTGTGGCTTCACCAATGATTTGCTATCAGTTTTGTTCTTCACACCATCAAATTTTTAAATGAATCCTTCAGTTCAAAAACAGGCACAGAAGAACAAATAACAAACTAATGGTTCGTAAGTGAAAATTCCGTTGAAGTGCACTCTGATGAATCACAGAGCTTTATTCCACAACCTAGCAGCTACAGGCTTACCATACGGGCCCATGAATTCCAGCTAGCCTGTCACAAAGAATCATGTACCTTCTGTACTGTTACAGTCATAAAACCAATAGTATGCAAAACCTCCCCTCAAAGTGGCAGAAAAAAGCCACTGTCATTGTCAAGAAGGGTTGTTTCCAGTTCCATGCCAGCAGGACTTACAACTGACCTAGCTCTGGAAGCCATCCAAGTACATTAACAAAGCAGAAAGACAGCAGTGTGAGCTAAGAGCCAAGCCAGAGACTCATCAAAACACTGCACTATTCAGACATCAGCCAGCACAGGGCCCTTGAGCAGGACTCTGCAGTACAGTGCAAAAACAGAGCCTTTCCTACCAGCAAAAAAATCCCTCTTTTAATAGGAAGAATAGCAGGGTTTTGAAAAACGCTGCAGCCCAGACTTCATTTCTGCCCTTCCCTTATGTTGGTATTGTGACAAATGTCATGATATATCATCAGTTGTTTAGTATTTAGCTGACTTGAGTAAGGGAGGAGGCAGAAACATGTGCAGCCATCACGAGGGAAGGTGACTTATCAACATAATGCCATGGTGTTTCCAACACCATTTATTCTGTAAGATAGGTATGGAATGAAAACTTCATCCTTTGCCCTGCACATCAAGATTCATACTGACATCAAGATTCAAGACTCTGTTATTTGAGAAAAGTGTATTCTTTAGATCTCCAAAACTAGAGAATTAGGCATACACAGATGATAGTTTCTTTACTATGTTTACTTCTTTAGACTAGTTAGTTTGGATTATCATCATAAAGCAGTTGTTCCCAAAATTAGTTCACCCTAAAAAAAAACCCCACTTATCACAGCTTCAGTACACTGCCACAAATACTTGTGATTACAATTAGGTAGCATCACTGACATCAATCATATCACTAGCTCTGCATCATCCTTTTTAAAGACCTGCTCTGTGAATAATGGAGTCATGGTGGTTTACTCCTCATTTCCTCTTACCCACTCCTGAATATTTCAGCTTCTCAAGATGAAAGACTGAAAATTTTCAGAGCGATGGGGTTATTCACACGGCTGGGGAGAGAGGGGGGAGCTTTTTTAAATGTAATTGCCAGCTGCTAAATCAGAAATGGAAAGCAGTGGTACATGGATCATGGGAATGAAGTCCCTTGTGCAGTGCTATGTGCTTTTCCATGCAAAATGAAGCTGTTTGATGTGTGTGTGCATGTTCATTCTTCAGCAATATTGAGATTATGATGTAATTAGCCTGTAATTGCTCACATCATCTTCCTGTATCCAGATCATGCAAACAAAATAGCAAACAACTCAAGGTTTGTTTTTGTTTTGCTTTGTAAGCAAGTATGAACCAGCTAAAATCAAGTTATTAAAATGTCTTCTCTTTCATAATTTCTTTACATCTCCTTTACTCTGAGTCTTAAAGTATTAGGTATCTAGTAACCATTAAGTTACCATTAAGCAATCATTAATTGGAAGAGCTATGCACTGAAAAAAAGTTAAAGACAGCTTATATAAAAGTTAAAAAAACTTTAAAAAGCTTATATAGTGAATGTCATGAAGTGTTTCTTCAGTTTCCTCCAAGTGCAGAATAGATTCAAGAAGTAATTCCACCAGTCATTTGTCTTACTGCTGTTCTAAGCACATTTCAGTGCTGAAAGGAGACATGCTCCATGAAAGCTTGAGAGAAAAGTTTAAAGTTCTAAAATACAGATTACAATAAAACTGATCAGATTAACTTTACACCGTTAAACTAAACTGAAGTCACAGAACTACAACATTTGTAATTTACCTTTTGCTCAACCCAAGGCAATCATAAGCCTGAAAAGCCTTTTGATGTCTTTTTGGTTAAAATACTTTCCAATGTCAATATCTAATCCCTCAGAACAGGCTCCATATAGCTGGTTTAATTTACTACTTTTAAACACCTGTGGATTGGCTTCACTATTAGTAGCTGGTAGGAGGGAGGAGAAAAGTAGAAGTCAAACCAGAGGGGCAGCAACTGTTTCTGGCAAGTGAAACCATTAAGAGAAACTTTCCACAGTACTTATTATTTTGTTCTGTTCTAAATGGATCAGCAAAATCTGGTTTTGTGGGATTTCAAGGTGTTTTAATTTCTGAAATCAAAATTATGTCAAATATATAGCTTAAATACTTACTGCAATGAAAATCTCTCTCGCTTTAAGACAATAAAGAGGCAAGAAAAATAGTTTGGCTTTTTCATTAGTACAAGCAGGATAAAAAAGCAGATGAACTGACCTAACCGATAGAGGCAAAGCCTCTCACATAGCAAGTACAATAGTAGGGTTTCCCTATAGTTGTGACAGACATGTTACTTTTTCACCCTGACAAATATCATGATTTCAGAAGACAAGAATAAAAGTTTTCACATTACAATAGCAATTTCCTAAGCATGAAAGTTCCTGGTACAGGAAGACTGGATATAACTGAAGATATCAAATGATACTTGTCTTCATAATGGCACAACTATTACTAATGTCAATTTCAAATTTCACAGATACAACTGAGGAAGAAATTTTAACAGTAATACAAGGGGGCAGCACACTTTGACAGAAGATTTATCCAAAAAAAAAAACAAACATCTAAAGTAGTTTCTCAGGAAAAAGTAGCAAGGATTCAACACCAGTTCACTGTGAAAAGAAATCCTGTCTGTGTGTCATTGTCACATTGTCACAGTAAGTTAAAAGAAAGCTTCTACAAATATCCATTTTGCTCCTAAACAAGCTCCAATTTCTAAAGGCAGAGTTTATCACATTAAAATAGAGAATTAGTAAAAATTAGTTGGGGTCACTTTTACCTTCAGTTTTTCTTCAAAGCTGAAGAAATTGAGGAGCTTAAGTATTCCTTTTACATAGTAAGTGGAGCAAAAGGAGTAGTAAAGGCTCTCTACTGAATACTTCCCATATGACAACACCAAAAAGCATCCCTGATGTACACTTAATCTTCTAAGTCAATTGTAACACAGTGAAGAAATTGCCTGAAGGGAAAATGGCAACACGTATGTGAAGAGAAATTATAAGGTTGGGAAGAGGTTACCAGTAGGGTAATCTCAAGGATAAAGCCAACAAGTCAGTGTTATGCAGTGCATATGCATCCTTAATGAATAACTAGCAGATGTACTGCTGACAGAGCTGGCAATTCTTTGATATAGTAGAAGATCAAGGGCAGCCAGTTCTGCCAGCAAAACAACTCAAAGACTGAAGCAAGAGCACAGGTGAGGATTTGTGCATTAATAAGTTGAGAGTCATGCACTTGGATATTTAACAACTCTGTTGAGCTGGGAGCTTGTCAGTTCAAAATAGCAGGGGGAAAATAATATCTGCTTCCTGCAGCTTTTGTACATCAAATGTGTGACCATCAGACAAGTTGTTCCAAAGGCATTAAACACTTTTGACCAGCTGATAAAAATTTCTTCTGAAACTATACTCAATCAGAATTGTCAAACACATTTGATTTCAATTCATCTATCCTAAACACAGACAGAAAAGGACTGCTAGGGTACAGTCTTCATCTCAAAAACAAGAAGAGTTTGGTTTTGCATAGTTCAGCAGAATCCAAGGGCTGTAAATCAGCCAATTGCATAGGCTGATATCAGAAAAAAAAGAGCAATACTAATCCAACCAGCAACCAAGAACCAAGGAATTACAAACACAGCTGGTAATAAAGATATAGGGAGAACCATAGGCTTCTGAAATGTTTCAATCAGAATATAAGAGGTAGAAACACAAGTAGCTCAACTGGTAAGACTAAGTATTTTAAGCAATTATAATACACTTGTCCAAAAGTCTGACTCATACAGCATAATGGATTAGATTTCCTCACAAACTGGAGTGATTTCTGACTGATTATGTTAGAGTTTTTTCCATAAATATCTCGTATGCCACAGGTCTATTTCTTTCCAAATTTCTAATCTTGATTAGGTTTCTTCACTGTTACTGGGCACAAAGTTGATCATTCCACAGACCTAAAAGTTGACCATTATCACTCTAAAGAGAGAACATCAGATTATACATGTTCCTCAAGTTGTCCTTTCCAATTTCCTCAGGAAGGATATCCCTTGACACCTACCCCATATTTCACCAGCTATGTTACTGCCATCTTTTCTATCTATTGCTCTGAGTTCCCTACTTTGCTGCCTCACCACACATACTCTCCTCCAGGGCATTTATGACTATACAGAACAGGGCAGACTGCTGGAGAGCTCTACTTGACACCTTCCTCCCTTACAAAGGTCAAGGAGTACTAATTCCTACTGTCCACTTCTCAGAGTCCAATGAATTATGTATACATTTAAAGATTCCTTATCTAATCCTATGACTGTTTAGTTTCCTAAGATTTTGGTGAAGTAATAACTTGAATATACAGATCTAATTAATGAGATTTTCTTTAAAAATGCTGCCTTTAGCCTGAGTACTCTATCTTCCTAATGTATCAAAGGGATTAGGATGAGAATAGATGTGACTGACACCAAGAAACAGGGGGTATGTTTCTGACAGATTATGAAGTTCAACAACGTTGCCCAAAAAGGTCTTCAATGTCATAAATACACCAAAAAACAATAAAGATAACACACTGTCTTTTTCTGAAGGTTTACCAGGTAAGAGGCAGAGCATAAAAAAATTACTTATAAGCAACCTGAAACCTAAAAGTTAAGTTGAAATCCACTCTCGTATAAAACAGCAGGTTTAATTTCAACTAGTTGCAAAACTATCAGAGGGGGACATAAAGCTTTGACACTGCTGAAAAAATGAAGAGTACATGTACCAAACAGTCTTCAATAAATTAGTCCCCTGATTTATTAGTTTCTACCACAGCAGTAACTACACTTGTCCCTGAAGACAAATTAGCCCAGTAAATGCTAATTTTGGTTAATCAACTAGGTGCTGTCAATCAAAGTTTCCCTGCAAAATTAATCCCTTTCACAAGCAGAGCATAAAAGATTAGTTTCTTTTGCCAGAAAAGAAATCAGGAAATTGCCTCCAAACTATGACTGTGCTAATCTGTAGGAGCAGAAAGTTTTGGTCAGAACATTGGTATAAGGAGACATTGCCAGAAACATTAAGCCTAATGTCTACTAGGTTAAAGCTGGCACAGGAGCAAAGCTATGTAGGTCCCCTTTGAGAAGGCATCAAGATACTTAAGACATTAGTTTTTGCCAAACCAAACTTAGGAATGTTTTGGTTTTGCCTTTTGTTTGTTTGTTTTGTTTAAACTAGTTAGAAATCAATGTGACCTGACTACCTAGATATCTTTTGGATGTGTTGAAGGTGGAGAAATTAAGTCCTACAGGCTCATCATGTTCTTCTCTCTCAAACAAATCCCAAACAGCAGAGGTCATCCCAGAGAAGTGACTTAATCAAAATACCGTTTACTAACAAACACTTCCCCTGTCAGGAACATCAGCATTTGCATTACCTGTTTTGGTAGCAGCAAGTTGTGGCAAACTACTTAGTTTCCCAGGAACTCAATGCACTACTTTGGCTGAGTTAGAAGAGCTGAACTCTTGTCCTCTCACACATCAGTCCATCATATAATAGAAACCCACCAGTGGGTTATGAACATTCAGCTCCCAAACTGAGCTGCCAGGCAAAGTTTTGGCAGGGAACTACAGAAACCCTTTTCAGAACTTAGTACAGGGAGCAGATGAAACTCAGTAACTCTCAAGTTGCTCTGTTGTTCTGCTCCTCTGGCGAAAAAGTTGTTTCAGAGGTTTCCCTTGCTCTGTGCTTCTCCCTCCCCTACTCTCACCTAAGGGAAGCTGCATGAGTGTCACTGAAGGTAGCAGTTTGAAGAAACAAGATGACTGGAGGAAGAGAAAAATCAACTTGGAGGTGAAGTCACCAGAAAAGACCAACTGAATAGGACATCTACAAATAGACATGGTTGGACCTCACCGAAAGAGAAAGATTGATATTAATTTGTCAATTATACTTGAAAAAGCTGGTCTCATGCAGACAGCTAAAAACCAAAAATGCCAAGTACCTCTGAAAATATTCCCAGAGTTGCAATCTATGGACACTACCCTCTAACTGGTCATGACCTTTAAATTATACAGTTACTTTCTAAACATCTCTATGAAGACTTGGGAAGGTAGAAGTATCAGAAAGCTCTTCCTGCATTACTTAAGTGTCAGATATCATGGATAAGTGCTGCTCTGGACACTGGCCTAGCCATCTAGACAGATTCATTTTTCCAGAGCACTACCAAGGCTTGTTTGATCCTGAATCTCAGAAAATTCTAATACAAAAATTGTGCTTCCCATCAAAATAGAACAATTTGGAAAACTGAGATGCAACATACTATGAAGTGGCACTTGGAAAAGAATACACATGAATTTCTTTCCCAGACACTTTATTTCCTGATAAAAGGTGGCAATGGTATCAGGAAGGGTTCAGAGCCATAAACAGAATTATGATCTCTAAGAATATTATTTTAATTTTTAATTTTTTTTAAGATTCCCAAGAGTTTCTAACACATCTTGTAAATCTCCATAAAATGTCACCTAAACAAATCCATGTTCATATAGCTGAGTTTCTTTTATGCACAGAGAGAGGCTTAATAATAAAATATCTATGCAGGTTTTGGGGTGTTGGAGTTTTTTTTGTTTGTCTGGTTTTGGGGTTTTTTTCTCCTTTGAAGTTATTTTATATACCACTGTGGCCTACCCTAACAACTTAACCAAACAAGATCTTTTATTATTATTATTATTATATAGCAAGATGTTCAGGCCACTTCCTACTACACTTTTAAGACAAGCAAGGTGATAGAGCAGCAAGGAGCATGTGCATAAAAACACTTTGAGCATTTCGGCTTATATTTCATTAGGTTTTAGGGACTAAGGTCTAAATAAGCAAACAGCAATACCTGTACATTATTAAATGCTAAGGCTGTAATCACTGTACTACTCAATTAACTATTTTTTTCCACATTGCAGATGATTCTTTTTGCTTCCCCTAGATTTCTACCACAAGTTTTTCTCTCTCACAATGTGACAGATTGTAAGAGGTGTCAAGTCCAACTACTTAGGAACAAGTATCATGTTTGAGGGGAAAAAAGCTTGCACAAAAGTGCAATTGACAGACGTTTTACATAGTATTAGACCAAATTTTTACCATCTTTTACCAGTTCCTTCACTGAGAATTCTGTTCCTTTCAGAAGTCTCATGTCAGGACAACTTTTTTTACTGTATGTAGGGTAATCAGTGTTGTTGCCCAATAATCTTTCATGAGTGAGCTGTGTCCCTGGTGAGGATATTGGGTCTGGAACACACTACTTCCAAAAACTTAAACAGCCTGGGAAAAAGGTCTCAAGTCTTGATTGAGTCATACCAAAACAAAAAACAAGTCTGAATGTCAGATTCCCAGACTGATCAACTTTCCCTTCCACTTTGAATAAAGGCAAGCTTGGAGACAGAAACCATTGAACAGGAACCTCCTTTCAACTCAGGAAGTTGTAATATCCCCAATGTCATTTTCTCTAGCTCCACACCTTACCCTAGTCCTTAGTTTCCAGTAGCCATGGAAGATTTTTCACGTCTTGCATGAGACTAAAGAGCTCTCTAAATTTAAAATGCAGATTAGAAAGCCAGGTTAGAATGTTAACTACAGAGAGCAATTGCTTTAAGCTTTGTAAAATGTTCAGACTGAAAAGCAAATGATCTGGCTAGGCTGTATTGTAACAGAACTAAAAGTGCTTTAGAATTTTTTCTTAAATCTCTCAGCATGGAGACTAGAAGTGATTGTTCCAATTATATACTCCAGGCCCCAGTACAAAGCCAGGCAATGAAAATTCACTGCGTGACCCCTACAAAAGTATCATAGCAGAAAAATATCAGAATAGACTGCAATCACTGACACATCTAATTCTAAGTTGCAACTACAAAGGTTATCTAAAATTATAGTCCATACTACTCTTTAAATATTGAGATTTAAGTGAATTAGCTCTAAGTCAGATGTTTCTCCACTGCTTTAGAGCCAGAAAAAAACCCCCACTCTTAATTGACTTTATATTACATTAACAACTTCTTGAAATGGAAGATAAGTTATCAAGCAACTCAACAGATTATCAAACTGCAACTGGAACACCTCTTTAAAAGTCCAAAAGTGCACAGAGGTACAATTGTTAGTTCACCAGTACACTTATCAATTTAAGTACAAAGGAAACCCACTGGAAAAGAAAATTTTCCCAAAGGTATGTTGAGGATGTATATACTTGTCAAAATAACAAACTTCAGACTACTTTCTTTAATAGTGAAAATATACTAGTGTTGTTGTGTCAACCTTCAATTTACTGCACAGGTCTAATGCAAGCTTTAATGAATAAGGATTTAAGGGAAAACTAGAGTAGTGCATGTAGAGGTTCTGCAGGTATCTGTTTACTTGTTTTAAATGACTGCTTCCATCCTTAAACCACTTCATATAGTTCTTACTAATCAATTTAGCTTATACATTTATCAGATGAAACATTATCATCATCTTTCATATGTCTTGGTCAACCACCACAAGCAGAAACAAGATATAGTTTCAGGTTCAAGACTATTCTGCACAGTTAAATTTTGGTTCTCTAAGTCATATCAAAACCTTACTAAAAACTGGGATACAAGCAGGCTTCAAATATTATTAGAAAAACCTAGAGAAGAATAAAATTGTTCTTTGTCAAAATCATGTGGTCTTGAAAACACTGAGCCTCTTTTCTACAAGCAGTTAGATTTTCAGTCTGTATCCCATTTTGAAGGGTTTAAAGAGTCATCACATTACCTTTAAACCTAATAAAACCCACTGAGTCAAAATTAGATTTATATCCATAGAAAGTATATGGAAGCGTCACTATTTATAGGCATGTGCACTCCAGTATAGTACTAAGTTTTAATATTACAGGTGTTCAAGTTAACAGACTAACCCATTCTGAGCGAGAGATGTGTTTATACCATAACATTTTGGAAGCCATTTTACTCTCCAATGATCAAAGCCTAGACTAATACATTTTTTCTGCTCCTAAAACAAATAAAATTAGCAACTCTAGCAGTTAGAGATTAGTTCCAGATTTTCTGTGCAAACAAAGCAATAGCACCTTTCACATGCATATGACTATACATACATGGGATTTTGCCTATATAGACTGTCTTCAAAGCAAAGTTACAGTACTGAGCTCTAGGAAGGCATACATTTTACTCCCATCACCAAAGCTCCCTATATATTAGCTACTTACAGAGAAAATGGGCAGGGTGAACCCCACTGTGTAGAGGACAGTGGATGTGATGGTACTGTCATGGAACGGATACTTGATGCTGTCATCATTACAGAAAAAGCCTCTCTGATACGGTTTTATTTTGGCCAAGTTTAGAACACCAAGGGGTAAGCCAGCTGTTGGGGGAGGAAAACAAAAAACAAAAACAAGAAATACATGTGGTTAAATAAAAAAGAAAAGTCACTTTTAAACATGCATGGAGGAGGCTACCAAACATGCATAACTCAAATTTCCTAAGTATCATGCAATGCACACACTTACCTAATCCTGTTTATAAAAATTTATCTCTTTTAGAAGCCTATTTCAGAAGGACTCCGAGGTTGTTCATAGACAGAGTTCAAAGTCCTTTCATCATTAAGGTGAGTTGCCACACACTAAACCAAGACTATACTCAAGAAAAAGTATTTGCCACTCACACAACTAAACAGTTATTGAGGGCAGGCTGCCTGTTGTTTCCCCTCCTTTCCCACCACCCCACTACCTTGACTTATATCTGAATTACCAGCCTTGTTCTGTACACTATAATCTGATCAATGTTTACAGATACCAAGACAAAAAATACACACAGATTTTGCCATAATTACGGAGTTAAAGATTTCATGCAAGTAGTTTTCATGCAGGTAAGGGGTACAAGAGAACTGCAGAGACACCAGTGGGAAATATAGACACTGGTGTGACTGCACTGTATCTCTTGGTAATGAGATTTATACCTTAATAATGCATTTACATAGCTTTTGTACACTTTGGGAGACTTCTGCATGAAAATGTCTAAGTTATTAACATGAAAACTGAGACTCGGGTACAAATTATAACTCTCAGAACTTACACTGTGTGACATATTACCTACTCCCTCTCTTACGAGTTCACTTGCACTATACTGACAGTCATGTCAAAGAGGTCATCAAGGCTTCTGACAGCATTTGACCAAATAACACCATGCCCACTCCCCCGCTTCCCTTTGACCTATTGAGCAAGAACTAGACTAACAGTGGATAAATAAGGTAATGCTGTAAGAGCTGCAAAATCCTGAAACAAAACAAAAAGTAGATTTTGGTTTAAAACAAGGTAAAAAAGGGCAAACTAAACTTTATATTTTCCATAACGTTCATGTAATATGCAAATAGATGGTCTATATGTAAATTAGAGGGTAGGTGCAATTACTGACACAGAAAAGACTAGTCAGGATATAAACAACCTGCTGTACTGAGAAAAAAACACATTTCAAAGAAGTTAATATGATGAGTGATTGCTTTGATTTCTGGTGACACTTGTTGACTACAAGGTAAGTAGCTTAAAGGGGTTTTAAATAAGCTTATTCCTATATACTTCATTAGAAGAAAAGACATCAAGAGAGAAACAGTAGGAACAGAGTGATAAGTCCTGGACCCTTCTCTGGGCTGCTAAGTTGCAGTGCAAAGGCTTGTGAAGTGCATATTGAAACTGTATGTGTTTGGTAATACTCCAGGCTTTCAACTCCTCTTCTAATAAAATTGCTATGGTCACAGAAAGCTATTTGGGAGGAATTTAAATCCTCTTATGGAGCAGAGCAAAATTTTTTTCCACAAAACATCTGAAACATGAAGAACTGTCCATACTTATTGATGTTTACCATCCCATATAAAAAAACCATACAAAAATGAAAATAGCACTATGCTCATTTGACTTTAAGCACAAAGTTTTCATTAAGTAGCACGATATACCATCAAATCAACTGCATCTCAAAGGTCTCCCTCCTTCCTTCCTCTGCTTTAATGATTGAGAAGAGAGCTGAACCTTGACAGGTGGCAGAAGCAGACAAAGCAGAATTGCAGCCCTTCAAATATGAAGGGGGCCACACTGAAGAACTCACATCAAAATTCCTCCAGCTGTATGTTCACGTGCCTGGAGACAACTTTCAGCTACACTCAAGACCACTGCAAGATTCCACTAACATAACTCAGTCAGTGTTTCCTATGTTTGCTACTGCACACTCAGCACCAAAATGATGGAGTGGTAAAGCCATTACCTAATTGATACAATCCTATCTTCTCAAAAAAGTCACCTGATTTTCACAGGCAGAAATATCCTCATGCTTAACTTAAGCAGCAGCTTGTGTTTTGCAGAACTGGACTACTTAGACATAAATACCTGTTTTCCAAGAAAAGATACTACAACCTAACATCAAGAATTTTTCTGTTTTGTTCAGTTACATTTTCAGCCTTCCAGTTCAACATTTGAGCCAATATTGCTGGTTTTACAGTAAGGTTTTGAGGTGGTTTGTTTTGGGTTTTTTTCTAGGTTTAACTTCATGAAGGCTGGCCATTTCATTTTTACCAGTTGCTGAAATACGTTCTCTAAGAGCTCCAGTTCAGAAACTAGATGGCATGCAGTTCATATGCAAATGTCACAAAGAGCACTTAGCTCAAAAATTCCAAATTTCTTGCCACCAAAGTACACAGAATCATGAGTCATGTGGGGTTTTTTCAAGGAGAGCAATTACAAGAGTATACACAAAAAAGGAAGGTACCCTCAGTTTGACAACTGTTTTAAGGCAGTTTTTTTAAGCCTACCAGCAAAAGTTTGAATATGAAGAGAGAATTGCTCACTTTGAAACCTAGGTAAAGCAGAATTTCAAGGACTTTTTTTTTTTATTAGGGATAATTCCTGCCAGTAAGAGCTATGTGCTCAGTCTTCATTAAACAGATGAAGGGAACTCAAGATTTTTTTTTCTTCTTCATGTAAAATCTGTTTATAAAACTATTTTGTGAGAACTTTTATGTAGTTATACTGATTTACTACTGCCTATACATTTAAATGTCTTCATACATTTTTGTTCTTTTCTATATCTATTTCACTGAAAGAAAAGGATGCACCTTTTTCTTAAATCAGATTGATCTGTCTACCTTACGCAGTACTTAGAAAGTAGATTTAAAGTGTGTTTTTACTTTCAACAATGAGATTCCGGGAAGAGGAAAAAGGAAAAGCAGCAAATAAATAAGTCAGATGAGGACAGTTTCAATAAGACTGCAAAATTAATTTGTATAGGCTATAGTAAAAGAGCAGGAAAAAAGGAAGTTGGTTACATATCTTATACTGCCCACTTCCATTTTTTTTTCATTAATTTTAGGAGTTCCCATGGCAATCCAAATGATGTACTGCTTTCCAGCAGTGGAATAGAAGACTTTGTGAAATGGTATTTAGTTGATCATTAACCTATCCCAAACAGTAGTTTATAGGGAGAGAAGACAACACATAATACATGTAAGCAAACAGTCATGAAGTTTTCACTGGAAGAGGAAAAAGAAAAAAACCCACTACTAATGTACATAACAGGCCAGTATTGGATCAGAAGTGCCAAGCACCTCCACGACCTTTATGCAGGTTGACTGTACACTGAAATTCTGAGAAATGTACATTTGTTCAGTCTCATTAGTTTCTACAAACTGGAGGAAAGATTGACCAAGATCTAGTGCAAGATTACAAGGCTGAAAGGCAATCTTGTAGAGCAACTCTCATTCCTTGTCCTTTTCACAATATGCCTTCTCTTCCTTTTTACCCAGACAGTACCAGCAGTAACCTCCAAGGATGCTCTTCTAGGTAACTTTATACCTTAAAGGATCCTAATGGTTTAGTTGTTATTCATATCCTCTAAAGCATGACCATCAGCTATTAAAAAGTACTATTACTTGAAGTTCTGCATGCTTCAGACTGGAATTTCTCAGATTTAGAGTTTCTCTATTTTTTGTTAAAACTTTTGCAGTTGATCTTGTCAAGATACGAGAGACCAACGTTTTCTGGGCCAGTTTGCAAGGCAGTAGCAAGAAACAGACAGCAGTCCTCTAATCTAGTTTCTCTCCCTTTTAATTATGCAGAGAAAACAACTTGATCACTCAAGTGCTCTGGAACTATTATAAAATGAGGCATTTCTCCTGTAATGCTCGCACAATCAGACTCTAGCTAACCAATAGGCCAGGTTGGATGGTGCTTTAAGCAACCTGGGATAGTGAAAGGTGTCCCTGCCCGTGGCAAGGGTATTGTAATGAGATAATCTTTAAGACTTCCTCCACGCAAACTGTCCTATGGTTTTATAACCCTGAAAGCTACAGATGTAGTAACAAAGTTGAATAGGAAAAGAGACTGCAGAGATTTGAAGCTTTTACCTATGAAAGAAAGGTAAAAAAAACTTCATACACATGAACAAGAACAAATGCAAACAGGATGGAGGGGGAGAGAAGAAAGGCAAGAATGATGCTTGAATTACTGAGCAGGGATTGCAGGGAAGGAACAGCCTTAAGTTCGGGCTAGACCAGGGTAACATTTGTACAGAGTGTAGTTAAGCTAGTTGAAATAGTTACAAGGGGCTATGCTGAGTTCACAAGGAGTTTCCAACTCTTATTTGTAGGTTCAAGCCCTGTTGTAGTGTAGTTTCCATGGAACACCTACAGTAATTTACAGTAATATAAGTAGCCTTAAGGAACTATTTAATCACATCTGGCTGGACAACATGGCATGACACAAAAGCCTTTGAGGAAGGAAGGAAAGGAAGTCCAGACTGGGAGACTTAGGGAGGAAGTCCCTGTGAGAACTGTCCTCCACTCACAAAAAGGGAATGTCAAAAATAAAATACCAATGCCCAAGGGAAGAGGGTGAAGTTGGGGTTTTTTTCCAAAGGAAGATTGGTTAGTGAAAAGGTGTTTATGTTATATTTTTACTGTTTAAGCCTAAATCAAAAAAAAAAAAAGGCACTTAAATTCCAGTTTCTCCCTCAAATGGAAGTGATGGATACCAAACTATCATCTTTTTACAATATGAGTAACACCACACTATTCTGATTTGTGGTATTTATCACACTTCTAATTTTAGACTTAGATGCTTAAGCTTCTTAAGCTGCTTAAGAAGTCAGGTTCTGATACTCAGGTGTCCATGTAGCTTTGCTAGCAAGCTGCATATTTTCCTTAAACAAGGAAAAAACAGCATTTATAGCTGAATTAGCAACTTTTACAGCAGTTGCATAAATATTTAAGACCAGCAAAGAATATTGTTGTTTTGAAAGGTTTTTGTTGGTTGAAAGGAAAGAAACTCGGGAAGTTTCTAACCATTTCAGTGATACTGTACTACCTATTTCAGAACCAGATGTAGTGCTCACAAAAGTCAGCTAAGCTTTCAAGATCAACTCAAGACAACCTAGACTGTCTGGCCCTCCTCCAACTTCTGGCCATCCCCTTCCTTGTCTCGGTATTAGTTTTTCACACCAAGTTTTCCAGAAAGAAAAAGCCCATGAGCACATAACACAGGTTTTTCAGGGGCACTTGGTCATCTGGCTGAGTGCATTACTGTGAGAGCTGGTTCAAAGGACGGATTAGGAACATGTAGCCAATGGTGTGGAAGAAAGGAGAACTAGGACAGCCTGGGACAGATCCACTTCCACAACTCGTGAAATTGTTTCCTGGTCAGTGGTGCTTTCTCCCTCACAATTTTAAGTAGTTAAGGAATGCACTGTATTTTGTAAACATCCTTTCTTTAACCCAATTGGCCTCATTATCTGTGGAAGCAACTGGATCTCCACTTGAGGCTCTGTGCAATCTTAAACTCATGCTGAATCGCTGTTTCAGGTTCTCCACAGCACATTAAGATTCCATGCTCCTATCTAGTCCTCTTCATTAAAACAAATGAAGTTCTCTTCATTAAAACAAATGAATATCTAGAACCTAGGAGAAAGGCAGTTACCCTTAAGAAAGACTATGGCATTCTAGTTTGATTATTAATCAAAGATTTTTCCTCATATTGCAATAAACTCACAAGTAAATGCTAATTACAAGAACCTGTACTAGGCTAAGCTGAGACTGAGAAGAATTTTTATGTTTCTCTAAACTTACCTGAAAAATAAGATTAATACATTCTGCACTTGATGTGCTGACATAAAGTCAGCTTCAGCTTTTGTAAACAAATACACAATTTACAGTTAAGGGGTCAAACCATAATTTGAGCTGTGCTGGAGAAATAACCTCCATACAACATGGCAAATTATGAGCTCAAAACAGATCAGTTACTTTCTACAGCTCACATTTTATTAAAGAGGAGATGCTGCTAACCCCCCAGACAGATAAATGTCATTTCAAGCTAAACCTATACATCTGGTAATCACGATTGAGAGCAAGTGAGAATGTAAGTTCTCCCACTCTCACACTTGTATTTCTGCTTTTAATTTCAGACAGGACAACCATGTTTGCTTTGCTCTTCATTTTTTTTAATGTACAGTAAGGAAGTATGCAAGAGATTTAAAGAAACTCACATTAATCTCATGCTGCTGGAGAGAGTTTAGAAGCATCTGTAAAAGACTGTTCTCTGCAGAAAAGCAGATGTGCTGAAATTCTTTTTCCATGAACAGTCAAGAGAAAGAATCAATACCTCTTAAGAGAGGAGGTTCTGAGAACACAAAAAACTACCAAGAGGAAGAACACATTAAAATAATGAGAAAACATTTAGACTTTTGATACCTAGAGGTAAGGGATGTACAAAAGAAAAATCAGTGCACTATTTATTTTCAGTAGCTGAGATAAGTGGGTAGCTCACAACATAACTCCTATCCACTTTAAGAACTTTATCTCACTTTTCTACACTAAGGAATGCAAAGCATTTTTAATACCAGCACATTGATTGTTCTGATAACACCAGAAGCTGTGATAGGCTTCAGTAAACAGGATATATGTATTTAAAAGCACGCACAGCATTCTAATCTCTCCTACTAGTCTACTTGTAACTTTATGCTATTATATTTTTATTTTTTCTCTATGATTTGACTAGCAGAGAAGCCAGATCAGCAACTGAGCGAGTCCCTCAGCACACCTTACACTTTTGGTTGTGCCAAGGCAAGGGGGATGGAGACAGGAAGTAGAGGAAACCTTCCTCTGAGTTGGAACAGCCTCAACAGACAAGCATGCAATTTCTAGTCTAGTAAATTACTAAGACAGAACTACATCCTATCCCAGTTTCTCTGCATTCAACAGTTTAGTATTACACAAGGGCACTAGCTCAGTCATCTATATTCCCAACCCATTAGAACAGGTCAAAACACATATAAAAACATTAGCATGGACAAATGTATTCTCCCTTATATCTACATTTCATTCCAAAACCCAGACTTTTAGGAGCACTACCTGTTACTCTAGAAACCATGCAATTCTCTCTTCTGCAACCACTGAGAGAAGTGCAAATGTGAAACAAAAAATGCAGAAGCAAGACAATAATATATCTTGTCCTGCTCTATTGCTTACACAGAGCAACATATTCAGGTCAAGTGAGCCAACTGCAGGTCACAAGCAAAGGCTGTGCCCTGGGCTCTGCTCTGATCAGAGGGAAAGAAAGCTGAAGCTAGCCCAGGGATGGACAGACACCTGGAAGTCATTAGCGGTTCACCGAGTGCAGCAGAGGCTAACTGCCCAATTACTGACAGACCTGACAAAGATTTAAGATCCCCACACTAATAGCTAAAACACACTGGGGGATCAGAGGCAGGGCAGGTGGAACAGGAGAGGTCAGCAGCTCCTGGTATTTCAGTGCTGCTCATGAGGTGAGGAAGAATCCAACCAGCTGCAGCCAGAGCAAACAGGAGTGACTTCTCCCACTATAATCCCTCCTGTTTAGGGGAATTAATTAATCACTGCTTGCATTACATGCTCAGCATTATATTTACTGCTAAAGGCTTTGACTGTACTGTCTAAGACTTAAAAAGCCCCCAGATACAAAAGCATGTATAAGCCTCCAAAGATCTAGGTCTTCTACACACCATCTACCTAAATCACTGGTCTTACAGATCAGGAGAGCAACACAGCCAAAGAAACTGAACTGTCAAGGTCAGCTGCTGACAAAACAATGAGGGATTTTTTTCTTTTTACTGCAGGTGACACCAACTTTGAACATCATCTAGGACTACCACTCATTTAAACCTCAGAAGTTATAACTATTTTTCCATTTTAATCTTTGTTTTGTGGGAATGCACAGCAAGAGGCTTTCAGAGTATTCCTCATGTTATCTACACACCCTAACTTGAAATACCATTCAGTTTCTAGAAATATAATAGGCAATTTGTTGTCAGGAGCGTAAATGCCCTTTTTCCAATGAGTTCTACAAGCATAACAATATTTTATTTAAACAGTCTTTAACAAAGTCAGGCCTTCCAACAGTAGTGCTAGAGAGGGACTCAGAATTTCCATTACATTGTATACCCCGTCATACACCAGAAAGTTACTTTACACTGTACACACTGCTGCATGCCATCATGTTTAAGACAACAGAACATTTTTTCAATGTTAGACTAAAGTTTGCAGTGCCTAATGATACATTGTGATAACAAACTCTATCATAAGCTCAATCAAAACACATTTTAAAAGGAAAACTGACAGTACGCTATATATTTTTGAGCCATCAGAGCAGCTGTTTTGTACTGATTCAGAAGACTGCTCAAGAAATCAGTTTAAACAGAACTTGTAAAAAATATTTAAGCAACATAAAGCATAAAGCATGTCAGGAAGTCTTATAGTACTCATGTAATAGAGCAGGTGCTTGCTTTCCAGTTTTTAGTAGAAATTATCAGCACTAAGATCTGTGATCTTAGGATTAGATATATCATTTTCTAGTGTTGATGACTGTAGTCTTCAGATTAAAGAAGAGATGGGAAGAATGGTAAGAGTCTGCAAGCAGAAATAGTGACCTTACTTCCATGCCCAGGATCTCCATTAGCATTAGACCCAGCTGTCATACTGCCTTGGAGTATTTTAACTTAATACTAGTACTGCAGTATAGGCTTACCTAAGAAAACAGAAGGTGAAGCTGTAACTTTCCTGAGTCAGCAGAAGCTACAAAATTCACTCAAGGAAACACTAAGAAAAACAGACACTGACTATGATGATGACTAAGACGATTTTTGGAATTTAACAGGGAATAGTGTTCCTGACCATTTGCCAGGCTCAATCTCACTGCCAGCCTTCTGTACCTTTTAAAGGCCATATATGCTCCCCATATATGCTTGCTGCACATCAGAAGGTTCCTTGTTATAATAAGAAGTTTATTCTCTCAGGCCTCTGCACTACTAGCTTCCAAACCAGCCCCTTCAGCTGGTAGTTCACTGCCCTTCTGTACCTTAAAATAAGGCAGATAAATTTAGGTAAGTATGTGTTCCTTACCAACTCAGTACTCCAGTTTCAGAAAATATTGCACCTACTGTTTAGCTTCATTGACTCAGTCATCTAAAATTCAGAACAGACTTACAGTAATCTGCAGGTCTGCAGTAACAAAATAAACAGACAAAAATACACTAATATTAATTTGAGGTAAAAATTCCACCTTATTCTAAGAGAGGCAGAAGCTACTTGAGATGCTGAAATTTGATACACAATTCCTTCTACACTTACGGCAAAAACAGAACGTAATTCCTGTTTGGTACAGTTTCCTCCTTCCCTAGGAAATGGATGACATAAAAAATTGTGACCCCTCTCCTATACCAGGGATGGCTAGGTAACAGAATGAATATGTCATGAGATCAAAAAAGCCCCACACAGCCCCTCTGAAAGCTGCATGATTAGCAGTGGCAGCAAAGGGGAGGAGGCACTAAAATCTTGGCTAGGTCTAGCAAGATTTGTTACATCAGCATGATCACAGAAATAAGGATGTACTGATATTGCTTCTGCATATTTTTAGTTTCATTTAGCAGATTCTGGGTTTATAGATTCCAAGACGGGGGTCCTGAGTTGATATACTTACATTTTTTAATTCAAAATTTAAAAAAGCTTTGCTCTTGTTGCCAGATAGCAAGACACCACATGAAGGAGAGATGCCAAAACTGAGTTGAAGTACAACACAAATAAAACTGAACCTTAACACACTTCTGAGTCAGACTGCTTCTAGGTAACAGCTTTTTAAAGATGACTCTACAAAGGCTATAATACAGCAAGAACAGCCTATTCTTGTACTTGTCATTCAAGTCCTCTAACTCAATGTAATAACAGAGTGCTTGATAAGTGCAATAGACAGTTTCAACATTATCCTTCTATAAATCATATTCTGCTAAAGAAGCTTACTTGGATCTATTTCTGGCTTCTATAAGAACAAGCAGTGTTCATTTTTACAGCTGGACTTGACTGTGCAACAAGAATTAACATACCAGAGAATCTGAGAAAAGTAGTTTCAAAAACACAATGCAGGTTTATCAACAGACAGTTTTTAGTTCTGTGCCTTTGATATCAGTCTCATAACTTGAAAAGGAAAATTTCTCCCAGAAAGTGGATCAACTCATTAGCAGTTGAGTATTAAACAAGAAGAGACAGGCATAAGATTCTTGATATACACAACACAGTTTTCTTCCAGTTTTAAAACTGCAGGATTGAACTACTCTGCCTGTTAAATTGCTCCTGGGTCTACTCACAGGCAGGACTGAGAGGTCTATTGCCACCACTGAAGTGATTAGCTGTTCCAGTGAAAGTCTCCCTGGGGTTGGAACTAGATGATCTTCAAGGGCCCTTCCAACACATGGCCATTCTATGATTCTATTATTAGTGTTTCCTGATGTAGTGGTAACTATATAATTCCAAAAACAGTGTCAGAAAGTATCTTAAGGAAATCTTGCTTCTTCAAAACAGTTTTAAATTGTTTTAATTTTGGTCAAAAGCAGTTGTTCACTAGTTATCCATTATCTGAATTTCTAGTATTTGTGAATTTTTCAGTTGTGTTCAGTCAACTATTTTACCTGAATAAAACCCAAGAATTAGGAGCTTCTTTTGCAAGATAGGGGATAAGGAAAAGAAGTGCCATCACCAATCTAAGCAGATACATCAATAAAGCAAGGTCATTTTAAAGCCTACTTCTGTGGGTGGATGTCTTGCCAATAGGTTTCTATGTAATTCTGTTCAGCAGGTTTGTTTTTTTTTCATTCAAGGTGAGTTTGTTTTAATCCTCCTGGACTAATTATGCAAAGAGGATTGTCAATCATTGGGGATAGTAAACCCATGTCACTTAGAAGGCTACAAAACTCAAGTTTTCTTCTCACCAGGTACCTTCAAGAGTTGGGTCACCTCTTTGTGCTACCTGCCTTCCATGGCTCCAGTATAGTCATAAAGAGAAGATTACCACAGCTTTGTTCTCTCATCAGCATCTGGTCAGCAACAGTGGTCCTACACAAAACTGTGCAGTAGCAGGCAACCAGGAATCAACCCTTTACTTCCCCCCCCCCAGGGCTGTGATTGTGCACCTTCAAACAAAGCTGCCTTCAGCCAGTATGAATTCATACTACCCAACTCTTTAAAACCAGGTCAGTGTGTTGAATCAGCTTGGCACAGCCTTCAAAAGCACCCAAGCAGCTATAGAGGTGATGCAGGACTTCTTCAGTTGTTAAGAGATTAGCTATTTTATAATTTACAGTAATGTGGTACTTAAATTTTCTACAGAAAATGTCAGAAGCCCCTTCTCTCCCATTCCATTACACAAAGGCCACTGCCCTCACAAAAGCATGCTGCAAGAGCCCTTCTCAGTGCTTAAGGCCAAAAAAAAAAAAAAAACAGAAATCGCTAAGACTCAAGCAGCTGGTAAGGAACCTAAGAGCTGATAAGCATCTTCCTTTATTATGCCAAGAGGAAAGAATATAGAGTTTAAGATTTGGCTCTTGGGAAGGCACTGGAAGGTGACTTAGGATTCACCCATCGCTGTATAAAGAAAGTGCAAGAACTTCTGGCTTTGAGTCAGGAGTTAGTACAAGATACACTTTAACAGCAAAAGCTGGCAGACCAAGAATCAGACTGCTGACTTTGAACAATGTTCATTAACAAGCTGAGTTCTAACCTAAAGTTTTTTTGTAGGTTTCTGAGCAAGAGGGAAGAGAGTCTCTGATAGGGCATCTTCCTTTATAAGGAGAAAATAAAAAGTGAACGTTGCAAAGAAGAAAGCACAGTAGGAGAGGAGAGATCTTCCCAGTTTTAGGTGACAATTAGGTTTCCTATGAACAGAGCATCACCGTGAGTATCATCTCATGGTGCCTAGGGGACAGTGTCACTGAAGACAAACTGCTCTTTCACATATACTTGTAACAATGTATTCATGCACTAGAAAAAGTATTTAGCACCCACATGATGTGGAAAATAAGAATGGTGACACATGTCAGTGAGTCACAAGTAACAGAGGAGGAGGTTTTATTTGAACTAGGGCAATCAGGAAGTGCTAACCCACATAGGAGGCAGCCTTTCTTGACTGAACAGCAATACTGTAATCATCACCAAGACTGCTGCCTTCAGTGACGGCAGGAGTAAACACTCCTAAAAGAAAAGAGCAGCTCCTAAAGCAAAAACATTGTGCAGGGTGTGCAGTGTGATCCAGCTATCTCACTCTCACTGGTCATATACTGCAAAAGCAAACTCACCTGTGCTATACACATGTATCTGCTGTTTAATGTATTACCCTGTATCACAAAATATCCCAGCAGTCTTTAAATAGCAAGCTTCAAGTGATCTAAGCATTTAGTATTTCTGGGTTTAGTTCACATGTCCTGTTTGGAAGGACTAGAAGTCCTTCCCTTACTCAGAAGTAATTTCATGACAAAAAAATAAAAAGATTGACACAGAGGCAGTAGGAAAGTTTTCAGCTAGGTTCTTGAACCAGCACAGGTTACGACACAGAGAGGAAGAAAGAAGAAATCTCTACACTGACATAACTAGATTGCACAGCAGTTTTAAATTTAACTGATTCTTTACTATTTTCAACATATTGCAGAAAAGTAGATCAGAACACAAAGGGATAAATTCTTTAGAAGGCTCCAATTTTTCTGATCTTAGGTTTTACACATTCTTGCATTACACCAGCAATCACATATTGACAAGTACAACTCCCAATTATTTATGATAGCTTGGGATCGCATAATCAGGCAAGGGACTAAAGGAAAATGTGTTGTATTGCACCCCCGCACTCAATTTAGGCGTGAATTTCAACAAGTTCAGGCCAGAAGAAAGTCATCCCAGAGTCTAGCGTGACAGAAATGTTTTCATTATGGCTCCAGTCACCCTTGCAGAGCTAACTTTAATCTGCACCTTGTCTTAGTGAGAGTTTGATCTAAAGATAAATGTATTTAGTAGTTCTTTCACTGATTACAGGAATATTACCATGGGTTTCACAACTTTGTTCTTTAACTGTTGTTTACATCCCCTAATGAAAAAGGAGCCTGATTTTTAATCAAACAATAGACGTGTAAGAGTGGCAGGGAGTGTATATATAGTGCCTAATGAAGGCATCATTTGCAAGCTAACTAATTAAGCTAGTCTAATAAGGTGTTATTTTTTGCCTGACAAACTGTAAGTGTAATAAACCATAAGAACCAAGTCTCAGTATCTTTGAAAAATGGTTTTACTATTGTCTAGAAATGTCAGTCTCTGCTGTACTATATAAAATGTCTCTCTATCAGAAAACCAAGGAGGGAGAAGTAACAGAAGTATGTGGGAGAAAGAAACCCTGCAGTCCAGGCCACTCATGCTTTCCAGTGACGGATGCATCTGACTACTGTTCCCTGGACTGCACAGAGCAAGGGAGCTGTTGTCTGCAGCACTGCAGAGATGAACACGGACATGCAGCAGCACACACCCAGCACTGCAGATCAGCACACAAGGAATGCAGAAACAGCCGCCTCACACTATTTAAGGACAGATACTGCAGAAACCTGCAGCTTCTTTTTTTTTTAGATTACAGAACAGAAAGCTAGTTTAATGTTGAAACACTATTGTTATTTTTAGGAGAGGATTACCACACTGATAAGAGGGAAAGAGTTATTATTTTCTCAAAGCACCAAAGACTTCTTTCCCTGAATTCTTTCTCCCTTATTGGGTAATAATGTGGCTGAGGAAGGGAGTTTCCTTAAGGACAATTAAAAGCAACCTAGACTTAAGTTTCAGGCAACCAAACTGATCTCATGGTTTAATGCCACATAAAGGGGGAGATGTTTTTCCCTCCTCCTTTTTTCCTCTCACTGCATGCTTCCTCTTATTTTCTTACCTCAGCTCCATCTTAGGCACTTGTCAGACCTTTCAATAAAACCATTTAAATAACAGAAAAAAAAACCAAAAATCACTGTATAGTTCTTTCCCCCCTTCATTTTCTTTTGAAAAACTCGTTTTGAGAAAGAATGTACAAAGAATGGCTTGACTAAAACAGGAGTAAGTAAGTCAGACACACACAGAGTCATCCACTACTGCGGTGAGCTTATGGGTAAGTCAGGTCACTGTAATGTGAAGCTGGTCTTCATAGTGTTTAAACTTCCAGTTTTCTCTTGGAGGCCTCATAGTCTCTCTAGTGTCTAGAGACAGTAGATACCACATTATCCACATCTGCAAGTCACTTTATCTGGGCAGTTACCTTGGTAATTTGAGCATATATCAAAGTGCACAAGTGGAGGGAAGGGCAGGGAAAAAGTGAGAGTTAAAGTCCACAATCAACAGTAACTATTCTTTTTACAGTAAAAAAAAAATTAAAATAGATTCCCCCATTAGACACACATAAGAACGATGTTCTTCTAAGGGCCTGCCTCAATCACATGGGAGCCAGAGAAAAGAGGAAGAGAATTTGGTCCTACATCCACTATTTTTCCCATTCCTACACAAATATATTTTTTTTGTCTCAGGTGCAGTTTCACTAAAACCTGCAACTTGATGTGTTTAGAGTCACAGGTGTCAAGAGACTTCATATCACACACTGCCTGCATTTTTCAGACTATTAGTAGGTAGTAAACAAGCCCAAGGGAAAATAAAAAGCCTGGCAACCCTCCAGCACACTGGGACACCAGATTAGTGCATCTGTGACCCAAATGCTACAGGGGGGAGGGCAAGAGCAGGGAAAAGTATGTAAACTGATATTACACTGCAGAGCAAGGTCAAGAATCTACCTTCCAAGGTAACGAAGTAGAGGGCGGAAGTAGGGAGAACCCTCATTCTTTCAGCTAGATGACCCTCAAGTTATGTCTGCTACAGTCCTAATTTGAATATATTTTGTTTTCCTTGATTATTCAAGATTACTTACGATATGCCCATATGCTTCAAACACAAAGTATATGCAGAGTACAAAACTTTTGCCTAATTATAAAGATTTTGTAATTACAATTATCAGAACAGACAAAACTGCTTCACTGATCTTAAGGACAGTATGAAAGTTTAAGCCTCACTACAGCATAGTTTCATAAAACTTCTGATCTGCATAAAGACTGCTTCCACTAGACCACATGGATCCATTATCATTCTGCAAAACCTCTCTCTCATATAACATTAAGTCCAAGCAATGCATCATTTATTCTAATTTTGCTCTTTCATGGCATTTAGCTACAGGTACCACTGCAACTGGAAGCATCTAGCAAGACAAAAATGTTACTTGTTATGTTCATACTAATGCTACAGACATCTTCAGCCAAGAGGGACTTCATGTGCCAGGTCTGAGCACCACACTCTGAACATGATGAGAAAGTGCTTAGGTTTATTACTTAAGTACTGACATTGTTTGACGCAGAAGCCGACATCCAAAACTAACACCTCCTAAGACTGACCAAGAATCACATCTTCAGGTAGTCAGGACACTTCCCAGGCTCCTAAAATCCAGCGGTGCTACAAGTCTTTACAAATGAAGCTACCCCTTCGGTGATCAGTAACTAACAGTACTGCTCTTTACACTGTCATTACACGAAAGGAGAGAGTTAATGCAAATTGACAGGACATGAAGTAGAGAGACCGAACTAGGAGAAAGTAACGTTGGGAAGGCTCTCTTATTTGGGCTGGCCAAAACAAGCATTGCAGCACAGTGGCAGTGTGCTGTGGCTGTTTCGGTTCAACCCATGGCCATCACCGAGGCATCGTTCTGGCCCGACACCCGTCCCTCTCTGCTGCACACGGACACGAGGGCGCAAACACCGTGCTCTAAGAAATGCCCTATTTCGCTTTCAGCCTACAGCTACAGCGGTAGCTTACTGCCACCGACACCGCACGCAACTCAACCTTACAGCGAACCTCCGCTCTACAGCCGAGCACCATCGCGTCTGTGCCGGACCCTGGGATGGATGAGGCGTGTTCCCGTGTCACCAGCCCCTTCCAGGACAGCTTCCCGACCCACCCGGGCTAGCAAACATACCCCAGGCAACAGACATCTACCAGACATCCACCTTTCCAGCACTGCCTTTTGCCACAACCAGTTTTCAGCCGACAAAGAAGGTTAGGGAAGGAAGAGCGAGGATATCAGAGAGGAGAGGGAGTTCCAGATGTCAGCGGATAGGCTGCAGCACTTCCCTCCCCGCGAGGCTCTTCCCTTCCCCTCCCGGCTCGGGACAGTAACTGGAACCCCCCCTGGGAGGGCAGAGGCAGGAGGGAGGGCAGGGCGGCAGGCAGCGGCGGGAGGAGGCGTGGGGTGGCCGGAGCCCGCTCGGAGGTTGCGGGGAGGAGTGGGAGGCGAGCATGCGGTCAG